>NC_051177.1:230068859-230397608 GCF_013339695.2 Rhipicephalus sanguineus
CCACAAGAAGCATCTCTTTTATAAGCTGGTTTTTTCACCCATCCTATGAGAATGTGTTATTCTAAATCGCTATAAAGAGTCATGAAAAATCTTATATGCAAATATATGCCTTTTTCAACACTCGAGGAATACCAACACTTTACTTACAATTTATTCCACCAATAAGTACCGAGGTAAAGGATCCGCATGTGCCTTACAACATTCAGGAAGCGTTATTTCCAGAAGGCGCCTCATCCTTGCCATATCATATACCACACCAGACAAGCGAGATGAATCCAGTGCCTGAAATTCATGAATGTTCATGAATGTTTCTGTGAGTACCTTGTAAAGCAATCAAACTGCATAGGACATCATGCTTTGTGCAGAGGATTAATCAACGCCAGGCTCTTCACAATTTTTGTGCAAACATGCCAAGCAACAAACCTGCAACTCAGAGGCAGCACTTTCCTTTGTAAAGACAATGACAATGGTGTCTGTGGAGGCTGAGACAGTTGTCCTTTTCTTCTCCCTATACCTTCTAACTTTGCGTGCAATTGATAGTCTTCGTATGAACATACTCTCCAAAACAAACATCCAGCAATTCTTTTGGGTGTTGTAAAGTCTTTGCAAGCTACGGTGAAAAGAAGTAAAAAGAGAAATATAAATCATGAAAAATAGCAAGTACACACTGCTATTCATAGGTGTTGAATATTTTAAAAAAATAGATAAATTTCAAGGAAAACTATATTCAAGCTGAAAATTGATGAATTTAATATTGCACAAACTCGGTTAGCTAACTTGTACGTGACTGCACTTATTAGCTCATGTTTAGTCTTTGACTTACATAGACATGGCTTCGTGTCTGCTAAAGACGGCTACCTGGTTTTGGATACTCCCACATGAACCATGGGTACATTTTAGAAAGTGCCCCCCAAGCGCATCATACTGCCAGCGGCACTCTCCTGTGTTGCAGCTCGTAATGATCTGATTTTCACTGAAAATGTTCAATACAATGAACTCAATTTATATTTCATAACAATAACGATTTTGGGTTAGTTTCAATAAATACATAACGCGCAAGTATCATGATTAGGTAATAATTCCCAGCTAAATCAGAAGACCAGAGATCAAAACAATACGACTTACTCTAAGAATATAGCAATTTCAGCTCGAAGCTGGCGACACAACCTGTTATGTTGGCTTTCCGACCTAGCTTTCCCTTGTAGCAGTGGCTGTACACATTCCGAAAACGATGACAAGCTTTCAAGCAGCCACTTCAGTAATTCCTGAGCAAATAATATACTCTTTATTGCAAAAGGTAATGATGAAAACATGAGTTTGTGCAAAGTAACACAGAGAAAATTTCAACAAGATACACATTATACATCGCGGCAAGACGAAATTCGTGAAGGCATTTCGTAATTGCATAACCAGCAGGCGCAAATGACGGCTCCGCTTCGAAAAGCAACAGGAGCCGCAAAGAAAGGTGAGCGGGCATAACATAGAGAAACCTTATCTGTAAGCGGACACGTAACACGTAATGAACACAATCTATCTACCAAGCTTGAATGCGGAGGGCGCCGGCGGCGGCGTCTTCACAAAGCCGAAACTGTAAGCGCGCGCCCACTTCACCTCCACGTGCACCATGCGTAAACAGACACATCCTCATTGACAGGAGGCTACGGTGCATAACAATGTCGCACTGTGCTACTAGAGAAACTATTCGTGTAAGAGTTAAGGACGCAGTCCACAACACAGAAGAGCTTGCAAGCGCTGCCGGCATTCGAAATGCTACGCGCAAGCACATGTAGTTTGAACAAACGGCACTTACCAAGTTGGAGTATCTTCCCGTGGACTCCCGTGCAACGGTTGTTACATCGGCCTCGTAAAACGGCGAACATGTCCTTGTTCGTGAAGGACCATGGATGCGGAGAGAGGTACCCCAAACCACCGAAAACTAATCCACGAGGCGCGAACCGCACAACCACCACGCCGCCATAATATCACGCTTCCCATAAAGGCGGAAAACAAAGCATCAAGGAGAGATGAAACTGGCAAAATGGCGTCTCCTGTTGAACCTTCGAGAGGGCACAAGCGAGCGTCTCTAGCGCTTTTATTGCATGAGAACGTTGCGCCGCCGTGTGTAGGTTACTGTGCAAGGGTTACACTTTAGTTTTTGCTAATGTAACCTATAAAAGTGCTCCGAAACCTATATTTTCTGAGCAGATGGACCCCGTATCCCTTGAACGTCGCGGAAAACACCAAAAAGACAAAACAGCTCTAGTTGTAACCCTTGTCTTATGGGTTAAAACTGCGTATGGGTTGCAGTATGAGTTACCGGGTTTAGAGTGTACCGCAAGGGTTTCTGAAAGTGGTCTTCGTTGTAGCATAAAATAGAAGGGACAGGTAGTGACAGGACAAGCGCTGTCGTGCATTCAGTCTGCTATGTATTCTCTACAACTATGACTAACCAACATGTCGAAACCTATTACTCTTTAAACTGGTCTTCGACCTACATTGTGTCATGCAATACACCTTGTGCTGTGGCATGCACTGTTCGGCCAAGCTGCTTTTTAGCCATTAAAATATATCACGATCAAAATATGCATGCATAAAGTACTTGGTAGGTATACACTTGGCCGTAGCACGAAGTTCTTGGTGGCAAGACAGACAAAACTGCTTCGTTAAGGACATGCATTGGTGGAGTAATACCTTCAGGAGGGACTATCCACTTGCAGGGTATGTCCGTGCAGGACGGCGCATCGTCAGTTCTGGCGGCAGCACTAAACAGCAGGCCTGCTACATGTTGGCAGGTTTCACTAAGTCTGAAAGGAAGAAAAAAAAAAACTATCGTTCACAAAATCAGAGCACAAATACGAAAATGTTTTTACTGACTCTGAGCACGCGTCTTGCAACAGTGAGGTTGGCACATACTAAATACCGCAGCGACGTAAAGTGCGCGCAAGACGTGATCCTGTAAATACAGCAATGTGTAGCACGGCAGCACACAGTCTCGCGTATATCCGCGCGTTGTAACGGAACGCAAAAAAAAAAAAAAACCGTTGGTACGAGAGGCTGCGCTCATCCGCATCTTCGCAAACCACGATTGAGATAATAGCACGGGTCGTTTAATAATCACAAAAGTGGGAGCTGCAGCCGCTCTATGCAGTAGGGGAAACTTCTGTCCTATGAAGAGAGCGTAATATGTTGCGTATTAGGAAAGTGCATCCTCCCATTAAAATTTAATACTGTTACACTAGCAAGTGCGTAGGCACATTCATTTGGTCTATAGAATCAAAATATCTCACCCAGCAACACAGACGCAGTGCGCTCCAACGATGCGACCGGTAGCCACGACGAACCATGCTGTTGTCACATAAACGCCGGACTTCATAGACGGTGCGCACGCCGCTCTCAGCAGACCTAGTTCGTCGTCAGCGGTTTGAAGGTTCAACCTCATGTGCTTAACGTAGCCTTCTTCCTTAAAGGACCAGCCGCGATGAGCCTGGCGAACAGTCGAAGTGGCGGAGTGTAGGTACCGCCACACGTCGTCGTTGCTTAGGCTGCAACGCGAAAAATCCTCACTCCACCCTTCTTCTGCAAACGCAAATGGGATGTTTTCTTCTTCTATCATGCTGCTTCAGTAACAAGCGCACGTTTCCGGCAGAGAAGCAACACTAATATATTATAAAACAAGCGCACGTGAGCCGCTGAACGCTGCCTTGCACATGTTAGTCGACGAATGTTTTCCAAGCAAAAGCGCGAGCGAAGCTTCCCGGTTTAGACGGCAGGTGGCGCTCGCTTTTCCGCAAATGGTCAATTCCAGTCACTGGTATTGTGTTTCACTTGAACATGTGTGATCAGTTTAACCCATGATCTTTAAATTCTCCATATTTATTGTTTCTTGCGCATAGTCATCAACCACACCAGAGATGCAGGAATACACACGTTCGATAAATTTGGGTGGCTTAGCTTTGGAAATTTTGCAGATTTCTAGCCAGATGCATCAATGTTACAGGCAAAGAGTGGTTGAATTGTCTGTATTTGAGCTGATCGTAACCATGCAACTGTACGATATCAATACTTGACAGGTTTAGTTTATATTTATACTTTAGGTACTTTATTCGATAGCACTTCGCTGGCATGGTTGTGCAAGTTTTTTGGTCCATCAGTATGCTCATTCCTGGAAAGTGAACACAGGGTCTGTACTATGTGTGATTTCACGTTTATAATAAACATTCTGTCAGTCTTCGGTTTGTGTGCTTCGCAGTGCATAAACAGGAACTCTCAAAAGTTGTTTTTTTGGCATTCGAGTTTCGGCCGGAAATCCACCCGTACGAAGCTTATTTCGCTTCTAAATTTTTGAAGGGCAGTCTCGCAAGAATGCAAGCATGGAGTCCATTCCTTCAAGGTTGTCTTTTTATCATTTAGAAGTTGAAAAGAAAGCTTAGAGAAAATTATGTTGGCGGCAGTGGTTACCCCCATGCAATACCACAAGTACTCCCTAGAGAGGTAAGCTAAAACGCCCTAGATTCTACCTCTTCACTCGGAAGTTGAATAACGAAACATAAAAAAACGCCTGAAAGGGGGCAATGTAATAGTCTAATTACACCGAAAATGTCCTCAATTAAGGATGATAAGACTCCCATAATGGACCTAGTAGTTTTGACGCGGTCGTTTCAGGAACGCTAACCATGTCCACGACGGAGTTATCTCCTCTGACGTTGACGCATGAATTACCAAAAGACAACCTCATAAGGTTTCTAGACCTCGGGTTGTATTTTTCGTCAACAGGTGTGTGTTGGGGTTATGAACCGCGTGGAAATAAGCCTGCACTTTCGTTTACATCTCCGCACTCAAAATTGGTAAAGCGTGCTGTTATATTTTCATGTTTTCAGAGTTCACTGATGAAACCATGCCGGCACAAGCTTGAAACAAGCTTGTGGGCCCAGGCTAAACGTTTAATTGATTCTGGCTACCCCCTGCGCCTGTTAACCCCCGTCGTCGAAAATGTCAGTAGAAAAGGAAGAGCGAACACCACTAAGCAGACCGCCGCCACTAAGGCAACCAAGGTTGCTGTGGTGCCCTACATGCACGCCATTTCGCATAATTTGAGCAGGATAGCGAGAAAGTCCGGTGCGGACGTAGTTTTTTCCGCTCCCGAACGTCTGCAAAGGATGTGCGAAAAAGTTAATGCGGACAGCAAAGAGAAGCGCGACTGCAAATCAAGTACCACGAAAAATTTGTGAATTGCAGTGAAGGCGTGGTGTATTCTATTCCTCTCACATGTGAACGTGTCTATATTGGCCAAACCGGAAGGTGTGTAAACCAAAGACTCAGAGAACACTCGTATAATGTCAAAAAAGCTGTGTCTGGCCACTTGGGCATTCACTGCCAAAGGTGTGGTTGCGTCCCAGAGTTTGAGAGCACTCGTATTCTATAAAGGCTCGAGGCAAAACAACCCGGGAAATAATCGAGGCGTTTGAAATTGACAAAGTGAAAGACAAATGCGTGAGTGCTCCTTCTTTAGGTTTGTCTGATAAAGAAAAGAGGTATCTTGAATTGTCACTTTGGAGGAGGGGGGTGCAGATAGTTGGGACCAGTGATGACATGTGCGCGGTCGATGCTGAACTATTACATGTTGTTTTTCCTTGGTTTTATCGATTGTCTGCTGCTGTATAAATGACACGTGTGATCAGGAATAAAACCATTATTGGAAAGTTGGCGCTGTGTGTGTGTGTGTTCTTCTTTGTCCTTTGGGTGTGCGCTACGCCAAACAGTCTTGTGGATCACTACCAACTAGCCCAACAACGCGCCTTGAGCAATCCCACTCTGATTTTCACTGAGGCACAATGGGAGTGAATGTTTTAACACGAAAGTGTTTTATGCCGGGGGCCACCAAGACTTCAGTGACGTAATTCCGTCACGGAAATGACGTAGAAAAAATTTACACGATCAAATCTCAAAGAAAGAAAGTTCCGTCAACGGGCATCGAACCCACGACCGCTCGGTCCGCAACAACAGATGCCGGGAACGCTATCCACTGCGCCACGGCCACAGACTCTGAAGGCTTTACAAACGCGCCTTTTATATCTACCACTCTCCCGGTCGGCGGGGTGGTGTTGCCCTCTGGGAGCGGTAAAGTAATTCGTCATTACTGTGGCCTCCGCGATTAGCACCTGCATCGCGTTACACGTCCGTCCCATTCGGCGCGTTTTCAATAGAAGTTCAATTTTGTCAATGCCCTAACACACCGCGAGGTGGTGATCTTAGACCAAGCGTCGCAAAAGCGTTGGCCTCCCTCACTGCATCACGCTAATCCAAACCGAAAATAGCTCTTCGACGCGCGCTCTGCCTCACCTGGCTGTAACACCGCGTTCACCGCTAACGCGCTCGCCCCGAGAAAAATCGCGGCTGGGTTACCGGGGCGGCAGGACGCACTTTGCGTTTCCCTCTAGTGCGGCCGTGGTGTTCAGTCGCATTTTAACATGCCGCGGGATGACGAACAAGTTCAGCGTACAATACGCGACGCTCTTTTTCCAATCCACGCCCTATGTATGCCCTTTCATGGGAGTTCTACTTACTCCCATTTTGTTGGCATATCAAGATGTACAGATGGGAGTGTTCCAGAGGACAAGCCATAAATTATCACCTGAGCGTTTTTCTGCTTAGGGTGTATTATTTGCTTTTTAACATGAAAGTGTTTTATGCCAGGATTTATTAAGTGCGAATGCACTTTATAAGCGACCCTGAATCCGCCGTCCCATAGCAACGGCGCGGGGAGCGGAGAGGAGCGTCTGTAGCAACGGCGCAGCGACGTCACGCCCCACGTGACCGCGCGCGCTCTGCCCTCCGCTCCGTGGCTGCGCGCGCCCCGCGCATTGCCTGTGGTGATGAAGGCCGGCGGCGAGACGCCGAACGAAAGCGTGCGAAGCGAGCCGAGCACCCCGAAGCCGATCTGGCGCGGGGACGCGCGATGCGTGTGCGAGCGCGGGCCCTCGAATTCGATCGGCCAGACGTGCGCTTCAAGCGAGACTTCCTGGACCGCAGCTTCGGATATAGCTGCGCGGTGTGCGATCGACTGTGGTACGACAACAACCTGAGCCCCATCTCGGGCGTGCGCAACGCCGCCAACAAGTTGAACGCGTTGCGGGTTCTTTGGAACGAGTTCGGAAGACAGATCATCATCATCAGTAAAAGTGCTTTGCACTTAAAAACGGCCAGACCTCCGTGGGTCGGCTGGCGCGTGCTCTCTCGCTGCCGTCTCCTTCGCTCGGCTCTGCAGTTTAGCCGCGCGCGCCCCCTCATAACATCACCCCGTGCTTCGCACTTCCTCATACTCCCCTTCGGGGAAATGCGGGTTTTTTTACGTATTTCCGTCACAGATATGACGTTGATAAAATGGGCGCTAAGGAGAGAAAGAAGAACACTGCAAGAAAAAGTTCCCCCGCTGGGAATCGAATCTACGACCTCCAGGTCCGAGACGATAAGCTCCCGGCGCACTACCAACTAAGCTACCGAGGCAGACGCACAACACTCCACAAACGCGCCTTATATCTATGACACATTCTTTCTCGCACGTTGCTCTCTGCTGGCGAGACAAGACCACGGGCGTAGCCAGAAATTTTTCGGGGGGGGGGGGGGGGTTCAGCCATACTTTCTGTATGATAGTGCGTGCGTTTGTATATGTGCGTGTATATATACGCAAGCAAAATTGAAAAATTTCGGGGGGGGGGTTGAACCTTCCAAACCCCCTCCCCACTTTGGTACGCCCCTGGGCAAGACGGTGCGGGGCGGTGCTGCGGTTCACTTGACCGTTCAAGTACTTCACTTGAGCGGCCAAGTGAAGTAATGCGGCATGACAATTCGGCGACGGCGCAGTTCAAGCATGGCCTCTGAGATGGCGCACCGGCGCGCAATCTCGGAAGCCATGGCTAAAGCCTCTCGATACCAGCGAAACACACCGGCCGCGTAAAACCATGGCCTTTCAGATGGCGCACCTGCGCGCAATCTCGAAGGCTATTGTTAAAGCGTCTCGACGCTAGCGAAAAACACTGGCCGCGCTAGCATCCGGGAGTCGCCCTAGACGCAGTTACCTCGGTTACCTTCATTGCCTTTCGCTTCGTGTTAGAGTGTGACGGCTCGTTGTCGGAGTAGTTCAGCTTCCACATGCACCAACGGTGTTTCGCCGCTGACTGCTTCGAGTGCGACAGCACCGACTAATAAAACTGCTTCAGCAAGCGCCGCAGAAAGGCGGCGATGTCGACGGGCAAAGGTCGTGCCTTGGTGGAGCGAGGCAGAGACCAGCGGGACGGGGAATGCTTGCGCGCGTTCGCGGCTCAATTGTTCGAACCTCAGCTTCGCGTTTTGCTGAACCGCAGTGAGGTAGTTACCCTATTACTCGGGAGCGTGCCGTATATCTCAATAATTGACAACGCTTTGAAGAAGAACATATCAAGTACCAGTGTTAATTATGTGCTTGTTGATGTCATCTTTGCGCGGCATTCACGATACGCTGTGTCGAGGTATATGTTAAAAACTTCAGCTACCACAACGGTTAAATCGTGATCATGGGCGTTAGTCGTCGCGATGGAGATGTGCCACTAGGCGTCAACGTGGGTGCATTCATGTCAAACGGTGCTATAGCTGCCAAACAGCAATAGACATTGTACATGCTCTCATATATGACCACACACTAAGCACTACTTCTGTGACGACACGTTTCACATTCGTGTTATACTGATTCCTATGATAGAGGGATCAGCCATGTTTTTCACTTCCCTTCGCCCTTCCGCGTACGAAGCTACGCCGTGCTTCTCAATGGGTTCCATTAATCCTAACCTCCATCATCGTCGTATTTATAAGTGACGACCTGGACAAGTTTACTTCGGTATCTCTGCATGCAAGGTGACAAGCTAGAGCCGACGCCTTTACGAAGTCGCGTCCTCGTGACCGAAAAGGAGAGGTGTGCATTGCTTCTCGGGGAGTCCCGATAAATGGGTTAATAGCTGACAACATTAAGCGTGTGCCCCAGCGTCAAGGTTCCGCCATCCACAGGCATACTGAAGCTCGAGGTTGCGCCCCTGGATCACCGGCGCATCTCCTAATTGTGCTGTCAGCGGTGAATATACAGCGCTTCACGCCAGCGTGCCTTCGTGGCGGTGCGAGCGACCTTTCCAGGCTTTGCTCGCGCGACCTCTTTTGAGGCTAATGGGCGCCGCAGTTTTTGAGCTGTGAGCAGGCGTATGCGATGACACACGCGACTGTCACCTTTCTTTAAAAGCGCTAGTCGAAGCGCAATCGAGCATTCCATCCATATATTCAACGAGCTGCCGCCTCGGAACACAAGTTCCTCAGGTGAGCTGACTGAACAAATAATTAGTGCCATTTCACTTCGCAATGCTGCGAAAATGAAGACTGCTTCTGATGAATTTAGACCACGCTTTTTTCTGCGTATACTTAGATGTAAGTCCAGGAACATTTCATATCCACTGCCTTGCATTCTTTTTGCACGAGTCGCACCTGCGTCACCATGCTAAGTAGCAGTATCCTCACTTGCATAAAATGCACTTTAATCACTACGGCGTGGCTTCCAAAGCAACGTTGAGTGGCGCCACTGCTCTTATCGCAACTGGGGGCATCAACGGCCACAACACTGCCGCCGCTGCTTCCGCGCAAGCGCAGAGCTCTCGGATTACATCTGTGGTGCGTCACAGTGTAACTATTGCTGGCTAGCAGTGCTCTGGGCCGAATGAGGAGCGCATGCGCGCACGTGTCCTTGCCGGCGCCGCTGGCAAATCCGGCGACAAACCGCCTTCGGGCGCCGCGTCTGCCCCCAGTAATGCTTAGCTCAGCGGCGCGAGCGTCGCGCCCAATATTGTACTTGGGTTCCCTATGGCACCGCACCCCGGGTGAAACGACGAGCATAAAAACAAAGGGGCAACACAAGCGCCGAACATCAAGTGACTTTTATTGCGAGGTTAGGTAGGCACTTTTTTGACGCATGCGTTTTTTACACATGACGAGAGCCTACCATATAGGAAAAAAAAACAGCGTTTCAAGTGTCTCCCAGTGTCTTTCAGTGCACTGGGTGGCACTGCAAACGCTGTACAGTGTGTCCGAGTGTATTACAGCGCGCTGGGAGGCAATGGGACAGACTGTACAGCGTGGCCAGTGCCGCCCAGTGCGCTGAAAGACGTTGGGAATACTCATGGAGGAAGGAAAAGCTAAGGAGAGGCCCTATCGTATCCCAATGCATTGCGAAAAGTGTGGCGGAAGTGACGTCAGATTTATGGGGCAAACAAAACAGCAGACGCCCCGCGGCGTGCTCTCCGCGGTGGTTCGCTTCTGCTCGGATTTGTAGTCCCGGCGTAAACTTAGCGCGTATTGTGCGGTTCGCACGCAGTAAAATGTTGCAAGCAGACGTTTACCAGGCTGTTCGTGCGTGGCAGGCCCGAGCGCTGCGTGCTGAAATTCTTCGCGGAGCGCTTTTGTGCAACAGTACAGAAAGTACCGGTACGTGCCGTAATCAAAAACATTCAGCCTTTGCCTCATCGTATTCAAACTCACCTCGCAGTGACTTACGCGTTCTGCTGGGCGTTAGGCCTTTCTTTTCCTTTCTCGTAGCCCGATTTCCAGATCGACTGCCCGATTAGCGGTTATTTGCTCGTGTATATGGAGTGAGCGCAGTAGCTATTCGGCGCAACGCCAACCTATAGTTGACGTAACGTCACGTCGAAAAGAAGACACCGCTGTATTGTATACGCGATCGTGCACGTAAAGTTTGTAATTCCAGTGCGCACGCAACGAGCGCACACCGCACTCCGTACAGTCACCGCACAGTCCGAGTCACCGCACAGTCCGATAACAACAACAAAAGTTTATTGCCATTTCGCTTGAACGACACAGCCTCTAAAACGTACGATGCCTTCAGCGCATGGTATGTACGGCGCGTCAGACGCCAAAAACAAAATTTCACGTGTGTTCCGAGTTGACACAACGAGTAAGAAGCAACAGAGCGCACATCCGAGAGCTCCGCATGCAAATACCATGCGTTAGTGATCAGTACTGAAGCGAACGTATACGTACACATGAAAAGTGACAACCAGTACTGCCCGCAGTGCACGCGATTTGCACAGGGTATACGCAATAGCTGGGCATTGCGTAGCTTTCCTAACGAACACACAGAAAGAGCAGCACGCGTGAATCGACTACACCGCTTGCACGGCGAAAAACAAACTAAAAAAATGACTGCAAAGTTTCGCGATGCGCGCATGCGCTTGCGAACGTCGCGGCGGAAGTCGCGAAATGCGGGTGTTTGCGATGTGGAGGCTTCACGAATGTGACGTCAGGGCCTCTCCTTAGTATTCCTTCCTCCATGGGAATACTGTACCCAGTGGCCCAGTGTCTTACAGCGCACTGGGAGGCACTGGGCACGTGTACAGTGTCTGCCCGCGCACTCGGAACACTGGCAGCACATTGAAAAAAAAAAAAAAAAACTGGGCGCGCTGGGTGGAATTCGTATAAAATTTGGTATTGAGTCGCGGGAAGTCGAAAGAAAAATTTATCAAATATTTTCAAAACATTATTCTATTCTGTGTCCTACGCATATCTAGCTTTAGCTTTAGTTAAGCGACGGACGTACGTATACGCTAAAGCAATCTGTCGAGCGCGCGTGCTTACGCTGAAGTGTGTGATCGAGTGTCGTGAATGTAGTTCATATAACTGCATCGAAAGAACTTATCATTCGCAACACAATATGACATTAGTATTAGTCTGATAATAACATCAACCTACCTTACCAGTCAGTTTTTCCATGTGGGCTCGACGCACCATCGCCGCACGTCAGCGGCAACAGTGAACCAATGTAACGCTCAATCTCGGCGTTTTTATCTTCTGATTTGTGTTATCGAAGGTGCAAATATGGCCTCGCTTCAGTCAGGCATGATCGAAACTACATTGGAACGGTTATTAGATTGATCGTAATTGACTATGCACGTTCTTGACAGCGATCGCGGCGCACGGAGTACAGCTCTAAGCCTAACGGTTGGTCCGGCTAGGGTGAACTACTGCGGCTGTATATTAGGCGGAAAATAAACAAAGAGGACAGAAAATATGTTCAAACGGCTGACGAAAACTAAAGTGTTCAGCGTGCAGTTCAGATGAACATTGTCTTCTACATAGGTATGACTAAATGCTTAGCGAGTAAGTGCGATCGCCGCAACACATCTGCAGTTACGCTAGCATTTTTGCCGCAAAACGTGCCAGATGGACGTTCTGATGCTAAGCAGCACATAACAAACAAATTCACTATCTTCTGTTCGGTTCTCGCGAGCACGAAGAGACTAAAATCTGCGTTTCTGAACGAAGAAATGAAAATACTGGCTACCGGAAGTAGTTACAATATGAAGAAATAACAGGTTGACTAACGCCTTTCAGCTGTGGCGTAGCGGTAACGTGTCTGTCTCAGGATGCACGGTGCGTCGAGGAGGTGGGTTGGACTCCCTCCCGCTCGCTCGTCTTTTTTTTAGGTGTTTTTTTTGTCGCAGCGCTCGTGTTTCAGCCCTAATTATGATCTGGGCATGACCAGAGTTTTTAAAAACAATTCAAAAGCCCGATTTCGGCCCGTAACGCGTGTCCCAGTGTGCAGTGCGCCAGCGTCCAGCGTGCCGCGCTGCACACCAGCATCCAGCGTCCCAGTACCCAGCGCCACACTGGTCCACTAAACATGTATGGCACTGGGATAGTGACACTGGGTTTTCCAATAGGGTAGTACAGTTATCAATACCAACAGCACCATATCAACAAGCATTAATCAATTCGCATAAGGAAACGCATCACCGAGCAAAAAGACGGGAATATATCACAATGTCACGTGTTTATTGCAAAAACCAGCGCCGTCCCAGTACCCTCCGCGTGATACCAGTACGTTTCTTGGCACTGGATTGCACTGGGAACACTGGTATACGCTCGAATTCATTGGGACTCCGGTGAAAGCACTGGGAAAGAGCTGGGTCGCACTGGTAGGTACACTGGCTTTGCCGCTGTGACGCTGGCACTCACTGGGAAGCGCTGGAGACGCTGACACACACTGGAGCCTGTACTGTTTCTGCCAGTGCCGCGCGCTGCTTTCAGTATCGTGCGCGGCGGAATGCTTTGGTATCGTTGAATATCGAATGTTTGATTCGATGGTACCGATAGATGCTATCCTACCGGGTTCCAAACATGTGTCACAAATTCTAGCTTGGCAGAGAAAGACGATGAGATGCGCACTATTTTCATGATATACGTGATATATGTGAAATCATGGTCACTTTTAATGTTTCCCTGTCGAATGTGAAGAAAAACATGCTAATAACTAAAAGCAGCCAACAATGATCATTTTCCTTTCTACCACGCTTTTTTTTATTCATGCAGTGCCAATAACGTCGTTAGATTTTGCGGAGCACGTAGCAGCAACGAATACACATTTTGTGCATGCCGCGCGTATATATAACTTTTGCATCCGTGATGTGTTGCGTTAATGGCTTCATATTGTAATGTTTATAAGTCTGGAGGCGGCTGTCTGAACATACAGAGCAAATCGTTACATCGCCGCGCAGTTGGCAAGAAGTAAATGAGCTCTGGCTTCGCGACCCCTCCCAACGGAGGCCAGAAAAACAGCCGTCGTTCGAAGAAGGGACGTCACCATCTTTTCTGACTCACGAACTGCCGTCAGGTCATTTTCATCCGGCTTCGTCTCCGCCGCAGCCGCAAGCATTGTGAATAAGACGACTACTGAGGCTAACGAAGGGGAAGATCCCCTAATGCACATCATATGGTTCCCGGCTCGCATGGGTGACATCTCATCCTCCCCAACCGGCAACCCTAACGAGAGGGCTCACCAGCTAGCGCGTGTACTAGCTACCCGCGGCGGTGACCGGCCATCTCAGACGGGACGGGAACGGGGATGCATGGACTTCAAGGATCCATTAGTATCATTCCACGAGATCACCTCAGCTCACAAACTAGGGCGCAGGCTCTTCCCCCCTCCACACCCTAAATTGAATAAAGCGCAAGCGGTCACACTACGACAACTACAGACAAACTCCAGCATATGCTAAACAGAATTGATCCAGACTTTTCACCTCACTGTCAGCACTGTAATCACGAGCACTGCAATTTCGAACACATGCTCTGGCTGTGTCCCCTTTAATTCGGGGTCAGGATTATCAGACAAACCCTCCTGGGAGGCTGCCATGCGCAGCATGGAACTCAACAACCAACTCCTGGCAGTCCAGAGGGCCCGGGACATCGCCCAGAGGCTCCAGCTTCCGGCACCTTCCTGGGTGGAGCCACCTGGCTGAGCTAACGGGACCTCCAGTCGCGTTCAGTTTCTGCCACTTTTGGACCACAATAAAAATCTGACTCACTCACTCCATATCGCCACAACAAAAACGCAACTCGGGTAATTCTTGCACTTCCAATTACTTCAGCTATACGTAAGGTAACAGTTAAAAACGTTCCGAGGCCAAAATGCAGAAACTTCAACCACCGCAACTCATCTGCGCCGAGATCGGTCCTACCCAGTGCGGCTCCTAGCGAGCGTTAGGCCTAGCGTACCGGCCGAGTCCGTCGACATGCCACCGGCGCTTTTTGGTTTAAGTACACGCAATTCCAACGTGTATGATTTACTGTGAAGTATAGTCTGGACATCCGTTAACCTAAATCCGTGGCGGATTTAGGTTAGGGAGGGGGGGCGGTGTTGGGCGATCGCCCCCCCCCCCTAAGCCACCAACCACTCCCCCTCCCCCCAGCACCACTTTTCAGCACGCGGAATTTTTTAGGCCGCTGCGGCGAGAAATGCACCCATCACTTCTACCCATAGGCTTGCGCAGGGTTCCCCATCGGGGGGGGGGGGGGCAAAGGTTCATCGCAGCGCCCCCCCACCCTACTAAGTCAATGTATGGGGCAGATTTTGCGCCTCCCCCCCTCTTAGGTGACTAGAAGGGTCAATGTAGGGGGCAGATTTTGCGCCCCCCCCCTGTTAGGTGATTAGGGGGGCGGCCGGCCCACCCCTGCCCCCCCCCCCCCCGTGCGCACGCCTATGCTTCTACCCGCACCCCATTCTGCACCTTCAGACAGAACTGGAATGTGTTTGAATGATCGCTTGCTTCAGCATGTGAACAACGGGTACTGTAGAGTCCTTTATGCGAGGAGGCATCTTCCGGAAAGTCGGTCATGGGACCAGCACCGTCCCAAGGCAACAAGACAAAGAAGTATCTCCCTCTCGGCAATGTTCGTTTTCGGAAAAGCGGATTCCGCATCCACATTTCGAACGTGAAGGGCATTCTCTCGCATACAGTGTGCAGAACTCAAGAATGCAGCTGTAAGGTTCGGATACACCAGTGAGCAGGGGGAGGTCTTTGGCGCCGGTATGCCCGCAACGTCGCCCGCGCAAACAGAGAGAAGACGCAGATGGGTGGATAGATGCTATGACCGTCCCCTTTATAACGTCGCGGCGACGATTGTGCCACCAGGCTCGACAAAAAAAAGACGCGGGGGTTGCGGGCGGCTGCCACCTGGGCAAAGAACACACCACAGCTAGATAGCTAGGTCAGTCACCGGAGGCAAACTTAGGACTGTGCAGCGCTCACAAAAAGGGACAAGGAACAGAAGAAGTACACAGGACAGCGCTTGTCCTGTGTACTTCTTCTGTTCCTGTCCCTTTTTGTGAGCGCTGCACAGTCCTAAGTACGAATCAATACCAACTCGCTCAATTTTCTATTCTAAACCGGAGGTAAGCTGGCGCAGAGGGAAGACAGCAGGTGGCGGCAACTCTCCCGAGTATGGTATTACGGAGGAACTCCGAATGTCACCCCTCCCCTTCGCTAGAGCCCTTTTCTCGCAGGTGCAGCTGCATGGACGCAAGGAATATGCGCGCCAAGGTAGGCGAGACCACGTGACTGCATGTGGGGAAAGTAGGTGCTCAAGGGGGAACGAAAAAGCTCGACCTCGGGAAGAAGGGCAGTCTGGTCTGAGCGTTGGTACTGCAAGGCAGTGCTCGACCGAGGTTGGACGATGTCCAAAGTAGCCGGCCAGAATTTTGTAAATACCTTGTAATTAGGGTCCTTTTGTAACCTTTGCTGTATATAAAACTACTTGCTCCACAATCTCCAAGCCTCTGACTTGCAAGTCGCCGCAACAACCGTCTTTGACGGGGCACCTCGAGTGTGAAAACCTCACTAGCCTGGTGGTCAGCCTCTGGCTGAATCGTGATCCTCGGATTGCGGGTGAAGAACTCAACTTTACTGCAACTTTCAATGAAGGCTCACCAGGTGTCGACTAATCCCCTCTGTGACGTTGTAAATATGCGTGGCCCCCCAAGAATGCACTGCTGTGGCTGTGACGTCTTCCTTCGTACGCCCGCATGAAGTCGCTAGCGCCACCATGTTGAATTCCGGCACTGTCATTTGCACTGTCGATAGTGTGGTGCATTGTAGTCTGCACAATGGATGCCAACCGACAGAGTGGTTTTAAAGATGTGTTCTCAACCGCCAATTTAAGGAGCAGGGCCTTTTTTTCTCTACTTTGTTTTTTCTTGCGGCGCTCATCTGTGAAACCGACGCTAATCGCGGAGGCCACAAACCACCTAGAGGACTTAGTGCGGTGCCGTGTGTCATCAGCGCAAACTCTCTCCAAAGGGTCCTTCAGAGCAACAAAACGGGTTTACTTCAAATTATGTTGGCCCATGTGTCAGTGAGGGGTAATACGCTTGTCCCATAAGGGAGTTAGCATTTCTGGAAGACGCCAACGCGGCCACACGGTGATCGGAGCGTGGTCTTTTTGTGTTGCGTTTCGCATTCCTTGTTTTGTTCAATTCTTCTTTCTGCTTTTCCTATGTCTGTAGGAAACACTAAATCTTCATTTGGAAGTAAGCGCACGTCTTCGTTGTTGATGTGCTCCCCATACTAAAGTCCCTAGGTTTTTCCCTCTTCTTTCTTAAGCACCGACAACCATTGAAGCGCCGCCGTCCAATCTTATTGCCTAACGCTCGTTTTCGGTAGCCATGTTCTTCCGAACGCTTTTCAAGCACCTGGTGAAACGCATCCCCCGCTCACTAATGACGGGGAATTGCCGGGAGGAGAAAGGCGCGTCACGCTAGCATATTGTCCGCTGAAAGATGCATGGCTAATCTATTTAGACGTACGTGGCTTTGCAAATCTTCCAAGTTAGGAAGCAAATGGCGGCAGATGCTGGCTGCGCGTGAGAGAGGGCCGGGAAAGGAGGCAGTTGTCGGCACCACTGACCACGGCGCCACTAGGTTTGCTGGATGGCGCTTCGCTGCTGTCACGGCCGGGCGCGCGCACGGCCACCGGAAGTCTAAGGGCTCGTCCCGGAAGTCGGTCGTCTGCTGCACTTCTCAGCCGCCGATTAGCGTTCTTTTGGCTTGTATTTCACACCTCATTGCATTTTAGAAGACGCAATTTTCTTCCAGACCACAAATACTATGCTACAGAAACATGCAACGCGAATATGAAGTAGTATTTAGCAGAGAAAAGGAAGGAAAAGGTCCCTTGTGTCTTGGTTTTATCAGACAAGGCGCAGCTCGAATGGGATTCACGCTGGCGAGCGGACAGTACGACCGGTGTAAATGTGCACGTCTTAAAATAAATTAATAATTGTTAGATCACTTAGCCGACAATCAACCAGCACTAACGAACAGACGATAAGCGAGTTCGATATCAACGCGAAAGAAGCTGACTGGCACAGAAGTTTTGGTTATGGGGCTGCTGCATGCTGAGAATAAAAATAACCTGCAGTGACTGCGCTGCTTGCTCCCTGTTATAACTTAGAAAAAAAAACGAATACATTAGAACCCTTCGCAGTACTGTAAGCAAAAATATTCGTAACCAGGGCGTAGTGAAAGTGTTACCCAGGGTAAGTTTTGCTGGATGATTAATATTTTCTGGGGTCTTAAGAGCCGAAATTACGATATCATAAGGAATCACGCTTAGACAAGGGGCCGAATAAGTTCGACCACCTGGGGTTCTCTCACATGCACTGACATCGCACAGTGCACGGACCTCTAGCATTTCGCTTCCATTGAATGCGACCGCCGAGGCCGGGATCAAACCCGACCATTTCGGGTCGGCAGCCGATCACCGTAGCCACAGAGTCACCACGGTGACAGTTTTGCTCTAGTGGAAAAATTTATGGCTTGATGAACACATACGTTGCTAGTTTTGAGGGACAACAACCCAGTGAGCACAATGGGGATTCTTGGAAACTGACATTTTCTTTGATTCGCCAAGTGTGTACAGCGTTTATCGACATTTTTAGCAAATGCTTTAGTGATTTACAGAGGTGACCGTACGAGAAAATGTGTTCCAGCCAGATAATACCAAAGGATCTATGATTATTTTACGCTTGTATCCTTGTTACTAACCACAAGTTTCCGAACATGCGATTCTAGTTAAGTATGCCTGCGGCCTCGTCACTGAAATGAAAAAAAAAGATATAAATGTACACAGGCAAAGTTCAAGTTTTTTATGCACTGGCAATACCGAAAGGATGATACTGTAGCCACTGTCAACACACTACTGGCGAAAATGAAAATGAAAAAAAAATCAGTCATACTCTCACGGCACTTTACTGGTGGCTGAAAATAATTAACTTTGTTCATTGCTTGCGGATGTTCACTCTAAGAAAAGATCGAGTAAAAAGGGCGTCTTTTTGTCCCACAACAATAATCGTCATCTGGCTTGCTTGCGTTTCCTTTCTTGAAAACTCGGCGCTGGCTACTTTCCTACCAAGAATGCTATGTCACGCTGATAGCGCGCATGTCGTTCGTGAGCAGAAAGTGCCGGGCGCGCGGCGATAGTGCAAGGAAAGGAAGGCAAAATAAATGACGATTATTGTTGTGGGACAAAAAGACGCCCTTTTTACTCGATCTTTTCTTAGAGTGTTGGGCCCGGTGATCTTTGCAGTAGCTTTTTTGACTGCATGGTGCATCCTTATTTTCACGTAGCACCTAATCACACATTTCACAAGCCGCACTAAGTGATTTGATTCAACTGCGGATTCAAACACAATGTTACGGGTAGCTTGTTGAATAACTATTTGTTAAATAGTTAAAAGAGCGCGGGGTGGACAAGATGGCGGCAGTCCAGCAACAACCAGAGAAGCGACGTCGTCTTCCTCGTCTTTCATGCAGCCACGCTGCGGCGGCTGTGTGGTATCATAACCCCCCGGCGGTAGAAGCACCGTCTCGGGGCTTAATCTACACAGATGCGGTCGAGGGAGGGTAATCAGGCTTGAGCCTAGACACGTGAACGACGTTGCTCGTAGCTGACGATGACGTTGTTGGATAGGCTGGGACGATCTCATACGTAACGTCAGTGATTTGGCGAACGACACGGTATGGTACAGTGTATCGTGACAGGAGTTTCTCAGAAAGCCCCACACGCCGAGTGGGAGACCAGAGGAGCACAAGAGAACCCGGGGAAAAGTGCACGTCTCTATGACGACAATCATAAAGCTGTCTTTGGTGCTTTTGCGAGGCCTCGAGGCGATTACGGGCGAGTTGGCGCGCGTGGTCTGCCCGAGCGATGGCTTCGGCGGCATATTCGGTGGCGAAGGGCAGCAAAGTGTCCAAGGGTAGTGTGGGTTCTCGGCCGTATAGGAGATAGAATGGCGAATAGCCGGCAGTGTCGTGACGGGAGGAATTGTAGGCGAACGTCACATATGGCAAATGAATATCCCAGTCCTGGTGATCAGCCGCAACGTATTTCGCGAGCATGTCGGTTATGGTCCTGTTGAGGAGCTCCGTGAGGCCGTTCTTCTGTGGATGGTACGAAGTCGTAAACTTGTGTTTGGTATTGCAAGACCGCAGGATTTCTTCAACGACAGCTGAGAGAAAGGTGCGGCCACGGTCAGTGAGAAGTTGGCGTGGGGCTCCGTGCACCAAAATTATGTCGTACAACAGAAAGTCCGCAACGTCGGTAGCGCAACTCGTCGCAAGCTCTCGTGTGATAGCGTACCGCGTCGCGTAGTCTGTGGCGACAGCAATCCATTTATTTCCGGAGCTGGAGAGTGGGAAAGAACCAAGCAGGTCGAGACGAACTCGAAAAAAAAAGGTTCATCGGGAACGTCGATCGGCTGAAGGCATCCAGCTGCAAGGGCAGCCGGCCTTTTGCGGCGCTGGCAGGGCTCACAAGCAGCGACATAGCGTCGAACAGAACGGGCAAGTCCAGGACAAAAAAAAAAAAAACGACGACGTACACGGTCGTATGTACGGGAAACGCCCAAGTGGCCCGCCAAGGGAGCGTCATGAAGTTGGTGAAGGACAGTCGAACGCAGGTGTGCTGGTATGACGAGGAGTAAGTCGGAGCCGAGTGGATCGAGGTCGCGGCGGTTTAGGATCCCGTCTTTGACGAGATGCATTCGTAGAGGCGCGTCGCGAGGCGTTGACTCATGTTGGTCAATAATGGCTCGTAAAGAAGAATCCTGGCGTTGCTCTTCGCCAATATTGAGCAGCTGCGACACAGAAAAATTAACACAATCTTCCCAAAGGGAAACCTGATGGGATGCGAAGCATCAGCGTTGCGCACGGGTGGCGTCACGGGTTGAATGGCGCTAACGCGGGTGCTGCGGTGAGCGGTGGAAGATTCGTTTGAAGCGATGGCTGGCGTAGGTCTTGTCGTTTCTTCAGCGTGGACACGGGCGCTGGACCGGAGCTGGCGCGCGTTTCGCCTTGACCACCACGGCCTTGTGATCGGTGAAGTGCACGCTGAGAGGTTCCTGCAGACATTCGACGTCGAATTTTGCAAAGACCAGATCGATGCACGTTCACCTTATTGTGGTTGGTAGTTCCCGTTCCGCCGACACGCACTTCAGCGAGTGCACGTCACGCATGTAATCGACGAACCATTCTCCTCCTCCTCCGCTGATGTCAACGCTGAAATCTCCCGCGACTATAAAAGGCGCGCGTCGACACGCCTCGCCGCAATCAGTCAGCGTCTCATCCAGACAGCGCTGAACCTGTTCCTTCGGCAGGCTGGGAGCGAGGTACAGCGTCAGGTTTATTGCGCGTGAACCGACGAGTCGGCGGTGTAGCAAGCGGCGGTAGCGGCAGGTGTTGCGGGCGAACGGACGAGGCGGCAGCTGCGGGCGCTGCGGCGAACGCGCGGCAGGCGAGGGAGAGAGTGACGTCAGCGCGCACACCGAGGGGAGCGTGACGTCAACGCGCAGCTGCAGCCTGACCTACTTGGCACGCTCCAACACCTGCGGCGAGGGGAGCGCGTTGCGGCGCGCTCGTACGGACGCGCGGAGGGACAGCGTTACACAGGCTGGTCAAAGAGCTGCTTCGCATCTAAAAACGTCTGCGATGGTGTCAGTATCGGTTGCTTCCTCCACAGGGTTGCGGGATAAATTATCCGCATCCTGATGCAATCGCCCTGTTTTATACGTTACAGAGAACGTGTATTTTTGCAGGCGTAGAGCCCAGCGAGCGAGTCCTCCTGTGGGATCCTTGAGTGAGGCTAGCCAGCAGAATATCGTGGGTACAGCACAACATCAGTAGGAAACAAAAAAACGACACACAGGAAAGAGCACTGACTTTCAACTAGACTTTATTGAAGGTGCTCCGGCCGCTTTTATACATGGTGCAGGTTCCGTACGCATGCGCGATAACACGTGTGATGCTATGTATGACTACGCTAAGAAAAGAATATTCTATATCGAATAAGTGAAGAGAATGTGTACTAATGCACTGATCCGAGGCCTTCCTGATAAAAAACGCTTCTAAAATTTCCCTTTCATGCTTCGTTTTTGCTTTTTTCAGAAACCTTGTCTTATGGAATACAGGACTGCACTTGCATTCCTTGCAATGTATAGCCATATGGCTACCATACCTATTCTTGACGTTGTACGCATGCTGCCTAGCTTGATCATTAAAACATTGCCCTGTTTGACCTATATATAATTTTCCACAGGTTAACAGTATCTCATAGACAACATTTGATTGGCATTCTGTGAAGCTGTTCTCATGACGAATGTTGCATGGTCGATCAATCTTCTTGCAATTCAGGACACACACTTTTGAAAGCTTGCACGGGGCGGAAAACACCAAATTAATATCATATCTGGTTGCTATTTTCCTTAAGCTGTGAGACACATTATGTACATAGGGTATGACATGCAATGGTCTTTGATCATTTTGTTTTCCCTTTGGTCTCGTGTTTTGGCGCTTTGCTTTTTGTAGGAGGCTTTCGCAAACGGGTACTACGACGCTGTTGGAATAGCCAGCAGCTTTTCAGCTTATCAATCTGCGTAGTGAGACAAGCCTCAACCTTGTGCTCACATGACTTATGAAGGGCGGCTTGAATACACGTGGTGGCAATGCCTCTTTTGATTACCTTTGAACGGCCACTGTCAAAAGGGAGGACATTCTTAGTGCTCCTAGATTGATAGCACCAGCAAGTATGTATATTGTCAGAGAATGAAATGAGGACGTCTAAATATTGTATGCACTTGTCTTTGTATCACACGTAGTATCACACGTGTTATCGCGCATGCGCACGGAACCTGCACCATGTATAAAAGTGGCCGGAGCACCTTCAATAAAATCTAGTTGAAAGTCAGCGCTCTTTCCTGTGTGTCGTTTTTTTCCTACTGATGTTACGCTGTACCCACAATATTCAGCATGAACCAACTCGCCCAAATCAAGCTCTTGTAGCTAGCCCTCAGAGCGCGTGATGGTCGGTGACGACACGGAATGCGCGCCCGTATAAGCATGGACGAAACTTGGCGACTGCCCACACAAGAGCGAGGCATTCGCGCTCCATGATTGAATAGTTGCGCTCGGCGGGAGATAGCGGTCGGCTTGCGTAGGCTTTAACACGGTCGTGTCCACGTCGGTGTTGTAATAACATTGCTCCTATGCCATGCCCACTGGCGTCATTGCAGACCTCGGTTGAAGCTGATGGCCTCGGTTGAAGATAAGCGTGGCCATTACAGCGGCAGCAAGAAAGGAGCCTTCCCTTCTTTTTTTGTCAGAGACACATGGTCCAAGAGGGCAACACAGCTAGTCACCACCAGTGGCTATAAAAAACAAAACTTTTTCCAAAATATTAACAGAAAAGCTTTGACTGAGCTGAAGCGAGTCAGAGGAGGGGGCTCGCACTCATGACACGCTCAGCCCTTTCTTGGAATACGTCTTCAGGTGCAGGGATCGGTCCAGTGGCGGATCCAGAGGGGGGGGCGGTAGGGGCGATCGCCCCCCCCCCAAAGACTGTGTGACACGCCCCCCCCCCCTTCCCTCTAGTGCCTGCGTCCACCTCCTTTGTCAGGTTGCCCCGGCTACCACTGCCCAAACCGCAGAGGAAGCCGAATGGCTAGAGCGTCCGTTTCCAATGCGGAAGCTACCGGGTTCGATTCCCAGTGCCGCCGGACACCCGCCGGTTTTTCTAAAGAGTTGCCCCAGCCTGGCAGTTTGTGTTCTGGGCACCCTAGATGGCGCCCTCGTCTTTACTCGAACTTCTTTCACCCCCTTTTCATGTTTTCCAACGAGGAGGAGCCTCTGTTCTGCTATTTTAATCCGCCTCCCCTGGACAGGAGGGTTGAGATGTTCTTCTCGACTAGGGGAGACGGTTAGTATCCTGTTTCTCTCCTTCTTTATCCAAGAATTTCATCTCCTCAACCCCCTTGCTTCCTCAGCAAAAGGGGGTGGCAGCTTAAAGGAGCATTGACACAAAAAGTTTGGATCTTGTTTTTTATACGACTCACTTATTACGGATGGAATGCTCGTTTCCTGGAGCGCGCGACGGTTAATTATTTGTAGATGGTTTTATAGCGCCCAGCCGCAGTTTCGGTTTCAGAAAGCGCGGAGTGAACACAGAATAGTTATCATGTAAATAGTTATTTTGTATCGAGAGGGCAGCCGCCGTACCGCAAAGAGACAGCGAGAGACACACTATGCGACCACCCTCCCTCCCTGGCCACCCCACCGGCTACAATGGAATCGAAGAAGCCGGCCCAGCGCGTCGTCATTCCATATGTGCTAGGGCATCAGTGAACAGCTCTCCAGGGTATTCGGAAAAGCGGGGGTCACAGTAATTCACAAACCGGAATCGACGCTCTACCGCTTGCTACCGAGGCCGAAAGACCGACCATCACCAAGGCGTATTCTACAAGGTGTCGTGTTCTGAGTGTCCAGCCAGCTACATCAAGTGTTGCCCGGAGAGAATACGCCAACACAAGAACGACGTCAGGAAGATGGAAGCGCAGCGCAGCGCTCTTGCAGAGCACTGTGAGAAGCACGACCATAAAATCGACTTTCACGGCGTTTCTGTTCTAGAAACAGAAAGGAATCTGCGAAGGAGGCTCTTGCTCGAGTCTCCGCACATTCAGCACACACCAGCAAATGTGAACCGCTCGCTAGGAACAATGCCCCCAGTATACGTTCACGGCCTCCGAAACGTGAGGGAAAGGGAAAGCCGGAGCCGTGGTGAGAGAACAAGACGCGACCATGCTTCCAAGACCAACGCAGTCACCCCCTGAGAAAGGGACCGAATCGATCCCGAAACGTTGGGCTCTTCAAACTGTGGCTGGAGCAATTTCAACTTCCTAAAACATAGTTGACTACGTGAGTACACAAAACCGCGTGCACATGCGCACCGTGTCGTCCACTCTTTTCAACGAAGGCTTTTGTAAGTATGCGTGACCCCTCAAAAATGCACTGCCGAGGCAAGGACATCAGCATTTGCACTCCCGTGCAAGTGTGCCCCCCCTTCCCGTTCAAAAAGTCTGCTAGGAGAGAGAGCTCGCAAGAATCGTGACAGCCAGCACAAACTCGTTGCGCAGGTGGTGGTTGATTCGTTACACGAAAACCAAAGGCGAGCTTCGCGTGCAGTGGCGCTACACGCACTTTAAAATCGATTTTAAATATGTTCTAGGCGATATTATCCATCGATATTTCGTAGGTGATGCGTGTGTGTCCACCCAAATCTATCCCACAAGTTGTCTCGCCTTCAAAATTTTGTGTCAGTACTCCTCTAACAAAGTGTCCTCGCGGCGTAAGGCAAGACGCTGGATTGCACACATCGTTGACATATCTGAACCAGAGATGCTTATCACAACGAAACAAAGCCTGTAGGAACCTTTGGATTGTTCCCGTCGACGGGATGAAACAGTGTTCTTCCCGTCACCGTTTTTTCCGGCATTCCCAGTGCAGCTTGTCGCTTGGCACGAAGTTGTCCCTCTAAGAACTCAAAGGTAAGGGGTTCTTGAAACGATGCACCTGCAGGTATTAGGCTGCCGAAGTTACTAGAACTGCCGCATCTTGCTAAAACGTTATAGTCTCACGCGTGGTCTCACCTTTCACTCCTTTCTCTCTTTGTTCTTTCGGCGAAAAGCATGGGAAAGCTTCCACGGTCAGGCAGGTAGCCAGGATTTTTTTCGGGGGGGAGGCAGGGGGGTGTCAAGGCGTAATTGTTCGAAAGAAAGTCTTTCCATGGCAAAAAGAAACAAAAAGTTGCCCGCGAATATAGGAGGCTGCACGAGTTTCCTACGTGCCTACGTGCCTGTCCAAGGCAGCTGCAGGTTTTTCGGATGGCATTCTTAATGCTGTAGGTTTGACGTTGCACTGCGCTTCTTACAGCGTAGGAGTGAAAGGAAAGTGGCTGCATCGCCTTTGTTTACGACAAGAATTTCCACTCTCAAATTTGGCGGGAAACAGCGGTGCGCATTGACAAGGCACAGGCGGCTGGTGACTGAACCACCGTCCTGCGAGTGTCTAGACGCGCGCGTTGCTGCCCGAGTCGTATGAATCTGGAGACTGGTACTGTGGTTGGCACTTGACCCGTCCCGGCGACACAAGGTAAGCGTAGGTCACGCACAAATATATAGCTTGCTGTGATGTGTAAATAGCGCGAAAACGTCGGCGCGGACCACCGAGCACGGAGGGAAGAAAACGAAGAGCGCGGTGGCACGGTAGCACGAGGCGCGCTCGCAGTGTTCGGGCCAGGGCGTGCAATTCTGAGCTCGGACGAGCGGGACGTTCTGCTGGCCGAGACGCGTGGGCACGGAGGACCACGGAGCCGGGCGAGGTCCAGGGTGGCCAAGGATCCAGGTGCCAGGGGTGGAGTTGCTAACTGCATCGAGGGTCGCCGAGTGGTGCCGAGCCGTACCGAGCGACGCGCCAGACTCAGACGTGGGCCGCGAGCCCATGAGCGGTTCACCCTAGCTGTACCTGGCGGTGCCCTGGCCAAGTCGTGGATCGCCGGTGAATGAGCTGCCGCACCGCAGCTGTGGCGAGCAGCATTCCAGCACGGCGCAGACGGTGCTGTGCTGGCCAGAACGCGCCCGTGGAACCGCTGCGCTCGGGTGGTGACCAGGACGTCGGAGACAAGGTCCGAGGTCACGCTGGTCCCGGCATCTCCTAGACGCCGCCACCGCTGCTCGCAAGTCGTGAGACCACGGGACTCTCCCTCCTCGTGAGCTGGGTGGTCGTCCCGACGGCACCGACACCACTTACTGTTCATATCCTTATACCTTGTACATAAATGTTTAAATACGTCTCCTTGTCTGTTTCCTGCGCTGCTGCACAATAGGGGAAGTGCTCGAACCGTCCTAATCATCACAATTTTCTGGCGTCCGCGACGTAGGACCTAGCTCTAGCTCCAACTTTCAGAGCCGCACTTCTCTTTTGTGCAGTGGGCGGAAATGGATTGGGAAAAGTATATACCGATTGGCAAGGAACTTGGCTTGTTGGGTAATGAATTGAAAGAGTGGATTGAGGAGCAGCAGAAGAAAGAGCGTGACAGACGTGCTGAGGATAGGGACGCGTCGCGAATAGCGCACGAACAGGAGATTGCTCGTCTGGCGGCGGAACAAAGTCTGCTGGAGGCTAAGTGTCGTCTTGCTGAGCGCACGGCTGGGACGGTTGGAACGGGTGGAGAGCGCGTGGAAGCCAGCAGCGAAGCCTTCAGGAGCCCCCACAAGCTTATTCCTCCCTACAATGAGGGCCGCGACGAACTCGACGCGTACATCCAGCGCTTCGAGCGGGTAGCCACCAGCCAGGGATGGCCAAGTGACAGGTGGGCGCTCTCATTAAGCTTATGCCTCTCAGGAGAAGCTTTGAGTATTGTCGGTCGTATGGCTGCAGAGGATGCAACAGACTACGAGAAGCTGAAGCAAACGTTGCTGCAAAGGTTTCGTTACACCGAAGAAGGATATCGGCAAAAGTTTCGCGAGGCTAAGCCGGAGAATTCCGAGACAGGGCGACAATTTGCTGGTCGGCTGCTCGGTTACTTCGATCATTGGCAGCAGATGGCAAAAACAGATAAAACGTATGACGCATTGAGGGATATCATTGTATCCGAACAGTTTTTGCTGAGATGCGATGAGAAACTCGCCATCTTCTTGAAAGAGCGAGGATGCCGAACGCTCGATCAGCTAGCCGAAACGGCTGACCATTATTTGGAAGCGCAAGGCCTGACAAATATCGCGAAAGGGAAACAGGAACGACCAAGTGAAAAAGCAGACTTGCCGAGCAAGAGCCGAGAAAAAGAGGCCGGAAAAGCAAAAGTGCAATGCTTTTTATGTGGCAAGCAAGGTCATCGCGCTGCAGACTGTTGGACGCGGTCAAAAGGGCCGAAGCCCTCGTCTTGCTGGAAGTGCAGGAAGCACGGACATCAAGCCGACGAGTGTCCAGACGTAAAGAGCCGCAACAAGGAGGCGTCAAGTGCTGTTGCCGACTATGACCGTGCGCCTGTTGCCCGAAACAAGGAGAACTTGGATTCTACTCCTTCATCAGCAGAGGAAAGTACATCATCGGCAAAAGAAGATATTTGTCTTGGTTTGCTAAGACAAGAGATGCCAACGGCAACCGGATATCTCGATGGACAGCCTGTGATGGTGCTAAGAGACTCGGGATGCAATACCGTGGTGGTCAAGCGTTCGCTGGTTCCCGAAAAGAATTTCACCGGTATCACACGTACTGTGCACCTTCTCGACGGCTCGTCGAGGCAGCTTCCCGAGGCAAAGGTGTACATCGACTCCCCGTTCTTCCGAGGACCGACACGGGCACTCTGCATGGAAAAGCCACTATATGACGTCGTTCTCGGCAACATCGACGGGGTAACCTTCCCTTCTGGTTCTACCACGTCGCATCACATGTCCGATGTCGCAAGACTGCATAAGGAGTCGGCACCAGCAGGGGAGCCTGTTCCATATCCAAGCGTGTCACCAGACTCACCGACTCTGAGTGCAGCGACAACACGAGGGACCAGGGACATGAAGTTACCTGTGGCGGCATCGAACGCACTAGATGTGACCCCACAAGTTCTTGAAAAGTTGCAGAAAGAAGATCGCACCTTGGACAGCTGTTTTTCGGCGATCGGGAAGACGATGACGAAGCGATCAGCAAACATAGAGTATGTCTTGCTTAAGGGAATACTGCACCGACACTACAGATCGCTCGCGAGGAAGGAAGTTGACCAACTGGTTGTTCCGCAAAGCCTCCGCCAGTTTGTCCTTAGGATGGCACATGAGGGAGTTATGGCAGGCCACCAAGGTATTAAACGAACAACTGATAGGATTCTAGAAGAATTCTATTGGCCGGGCGTGCAGGCTGAGGTGACACGATTTGTGCGCTCTTGTGACATCTGCCAGCGCACTGTGCCAAAGCACTTAGTCGGACGTGTTCCCCTTGGAAAAATGCCGGTGATTGACGTGCCCTTCCAACGTGTGGCGATCGACATCATCGGTCCACTATCACCGACATCGGCAAAAGGAAATCGTTTCATTCTAACGATGGTGGACTGCGCAACGCGATATCCTGACGCAGTTGCATTACCAAGCATAGACACGGAGAAGATAGCAGAAGCGTTGGTGGAAATGTTCTCGCGCGTTGGAATACCACGAGAAATCGTGAGCGACCGCGGAAGATCATTTACGTCACGCTTAATGCAGGAAGTTAGCAGACTACTGTCTTTCCGACAGTTGCCAACTACCCCATACCACCCTATGGCAAATGGCCTTGTTGAGCGCTTTAACGGTACGTTAAAGCAAATGATACGGCGCATGTGCCACGAAAGTCCAAAGAACTGGGACAGATACCTGGCACCATTATTATTTGCATACAGAGAGGTGCCTCAGTCGAGTATCGGCTTTTCGCCTTTCGACCTCCTGTATGGTCGATACATTAGAGGCCCCATGTCCATACTGAAAGAATTATGGACGCGAAAAACCTTGGATGCCCAAATGAAGACTACATACGGCTATGTCATGGAGCTTCGCGATCGTTTGTATGAGACGTGTCAAATTGCGCACGAAGAGCTCCAGAAAGCCAAGCTGACACAAAAGAAATACTACGATCGCAAAGCGAAGCCTCGTCAACTCTGCGTCGGAGACAAGGTGTTACTCCTACTACCTTCCGACACCAACAAACTGATTCTAACTTGGAAAGGCCCCTTCACTGTACTAGAGAAGCGGAGCGAAATCGACTATGTCGTTGATCTGGGAACCCGAACCAGTTTGTTCCACATCAACCTCCTTAAAAAGTACGAGGAGAGACCACCTTCGACAGACACGGTGGGCCGCGCGGCTGTAACGGTACAAACAGAAGAACCGGAAGAACCGGAACTACCGTTGCTCGTGCTTCAACAGAACGAGACCTACCATGACGTCAAAGTCGCTAACAACTTGGACGCGAGCCAGAAGGCTCAGATCGAGAAGCTTCTATCCGGATACCAAGATATTTTCTCGGACGTTCCGGGGAAGACGAACTTGGTAGAGTGCAAGATCACAACATCTACTGTGCCGGTGAACGTACGCCGATACCCGATACTCAACCGTAGAACGAGAAGGGCTTACGCTCGTGTGGGCTGTCCAAAAATTCCACATTTATCTCTTCGGCAAGCAGTTTGTACTGCAGAGCGATCACCAGCCGCTGGCCTACATCAACTCGGCCAAGCACACAAACAGCCGAATTCTGCGTTGGAGTCTGACACTTATGGAGTACGACTTCACTCTGGAATACATCAAAGGAAATGGCAACGTCGGAGCTGACTACATGAGCCGAGTGTAGACTTGAAACGTCACGCACATTTAGGCTTTTATTTCTTTGTGAACACTGTGAACTCCATGCGGAACACTCCGTGAACTGCGGGTGAAACAATCTGTGAATGCGTGTGAAAAAAAAAAAAAACTGTTAACATGCGAACACTTTCCGCCTTTCACGCTGTGAACATTCTCCATCCTCATTCTTAGAAAAGTTGTTGAAGGGAAACAACTTTCTAAAGTGGGGGGTAAAAATGTGATGTGTAAATAGCGCGAAAACGTCGGCGCGGACCACCGAGCACGGAGGGAAGAAAACGAAGAGCGCGGTGGCACGGTAGCACGAGGCGCGCTCGCAGTGTTCGGGCCAGGGCGTGCAATTCTGAGCTCGGACGAGCGGGACGTTCTGCCGGCCGAGACGCGTGGGCACGGAGGACCACGGAGCCGGGCGAGGTCCAGGGTGGCCAAGGATCCAGGTGCCAGGGGTGGAGTTGCTAACTGCATCGAGGGTCGCCGAGTGGTGCCGAGCCGTACCGAGCGACGCGCCAGACTCAGACGTGGGCCGCGAGCCCATGAGCGGTTCACCCGAGCTGTACCTGGCGGTGCCCTGGCCAAGTCGTGGATCGCCGGTGAATGAGCTGCCGCACCGCAGCTGTGGCGAGCAGCATTCCAGCACGGCGCAGACGGTGCTGTGCTGGCCAGAACGCGCCCGTGGAACCGCTGCGCTCGGGTGGTGACCAGGACGTCGGAGACAAGGTCCGAGGTCACGCTGGTCCCGGCATCTCCTAGACGCCGCCACCGCTGCTCGCAAGTCGTGAGACCACGGGACTCTCCCTCCTCGTGAGCTGGGTGGTCGTCCCGACGGCACCGACACCACTTACTGTTCATATCCTTATACCTTGTACATAAATGTTTAAATACGTCTCCTTGTCTGTTTCCTGCGCTGCTGCACAATAGGCGAACTGCTCGAACCGTCCTAATCATCACACTTGCATTTAGAACTTTCGGTTTGATATCGTCCCCCGTTGATTCTTTTGTTTCTGAGTTCAAGAAGACTTGAAACGTGCATATCATTGCTAGCTGCAGTATTGGAGATACCAGTCACGCCAGTATTCAGCCAAGTATATCCTGCAATTTGTCGTTATTAACCTGTTCAGAGCAGCCAGGAAATCCGCAAACTGACTACAGTGTATCTTTCTGCAGCCTTTCTAATGCAGTTACGAGGAATGTACGAATATCCTACAGAATCCGCTATAACACTATGATTGAATTAAGTACTTTTTTCTTCAGTATATTTTTTCCACGTGTTAAAAAACTTGAAGGTATGTTTTCCAAGATATGTGAAGGAATATGAACATGAATTGTTTTCTTTTGCATGAAATAAACGCTGCCCACGATTTTGTGTTCGGAAGTTTCAAAGGTACTGAAGCAATGACACACTGACTGAGATAAATTTTCTAAAGTACAAGCGATATGTCGCACGCTCATATATTCAGCATCTCTTGCTCATGCTCAGCCCGATATAATGTTAATACGCACATTGCGATTTATTCTTTCGGTTACAATGTGCGCAGCTATTTTTTTAAGGTATTCTGCAGAAAGTCACTTGCAAGGCTTACGTAAATATGCGTAAGCACTATGGCACTTGCTAATTTTCGTCGTCTGTTATGCTGCTGCCGTTCTGCTTTGTCGTTGCTGTCTTCGTTTTACTTGTTAAAACGATGCGACGTACGCGTGGAGATGAGCAAGTGGAGCAGTGCTTTATTTATTTTGAAGCACTCTCTAAAATAAATAGTTTCATTTGCAAACGGCACATGCGCAGCTCCGAAACCACCTCCCTACACTCGCGTGCCTCCCCTGGTCCGGCTGTCAGAAACGCTATTTCTTTATCGGTTAAAGCCAGTGACGGTTCACGCACGCATTTCTCTCCTTGTTTCTTTATCAAGAAGGCTTCTAAGAGCCGCCACTCGTGCCTTGAAAGGTTTGACCTCGCTTCTCAGCGACTGAAAACGACCTGGAGTGGATTGAGGGAGAACAACAACGGTATTGCGGTACCGCTCTTCCTTTCTCGCTCGTTGTGCTTTCGCCGCTGCTAATTGTGGTAAAGGCACCCCAACACCACAAAAGCTTTTGTCGAAATTTACTGTGTGGTGTCACGCCTCATTATTGCCTGTCAGCCCATGCATTCTTAGCGATCCACCTATCGTTCGGGAGACGCACTAGTGCTTTACTGGAACTGGGAGCGGACGAGCGAGAAGGAGCGCTACCGTAATCCCGTACCCTATTTGTGTACCGTGTTTCTGCAACTTGATAAATGTCTCTAATAGCGCACCGTGCACCTGCCGTGTCGTCTCTGCCGTCTGTTCAGCGCCATACGGATGACTTTTGTCCAAACGAATAATCCGAGTACAAGTGCTGACAACGCAAGGTCAACGAGCCTCCTAATCCCCGGAAGGATCATGAGAGATGGCGGTCCTCAACCTCTGAAGTCTTGCGCGGTCAACGGGACATTGAATTTTGAAGTGCAGGTGTGTGCTCATCATATTATGACCCTACGAAGGTTCCAGGATTGGTGGAATCCTGGTGTGGTGACAGCGTGGAGAGAGGGAAAATGGGGTGGACCTCAATCTGCTAATTTAATCCGGTGCTGGAGCACCGTGCCTGTTCCCTGTGATCTGGATAATGTAAATTACTTCTATAGTTTTCCTCCTTCCATCAACTTATCCTGATGACTGCCCGGCAAGACACGGACCCGTGTTCGCACCGGCCACGCAACCCGATTTCTAACAAAGGCTTAGCGCAGCAAAATGGGCATATATCTGACGTGTGGAAGCCCGTAATTTGTAGTAATTCTTCCAATTTATTAAATTAGAAAACTGATTAGGACAAATGAGTGGAACCATTTTAAGTACAAGGTAACAGTATTTATGCTGTGATGGGGTTCTTTTAATAATCGTAACACTAAAAACAAAAGTGAGCCCCCCCTCCTCCTCTCCAGTTTTCTTCAAGCGACCGCCCCCCCTAAAATGAGTGGCTGGATCCGCCCCTGGTGTAGACTAGCATGGACTGCTGCGACACGGAGGGAAAGCGAACGCCAGGGAAGCCTGCGGAATTTGCTCTCGTATGTATGTACACAGGCGCCCACTGTTAAAGGGAACATCGGAGCATGTGGCGGCAGCTCGGCGCCACCGCCGGCCAGCGGATGCAACGAGTTTCGCGCAGGCGCAGTGCGCGCTGTGAGTCGTGCTCTTTCGTCGTCTGATTCCGCGCTGCGAATCGTCGCGAAGCGAACCGCTGACGCGACGAAAGAGCACCGGGCACGGTGCTCACTGCGTCTGCGCGAAACTAGTTGCAGCCGACGGCCGGCGGTGGTGCCGAGCTGCCGCCACACGCTCCGATGTTCCCTTTAACAGTGGGCGCCTGTGTACAGTGCTCGTCAAATGAAACCCGAACAGCGGCAAGAGTGGTATAGTGCGCGCCGTCCAGTTATCACCATTGACAAGCGCGCGCATCCGGTTTGACCGCACTGCGCTTATGCGCGCCTGTCCATGGTGATAACTGGACGGCGCGCACTCACCACTGCGAAGGCTTGCCGCTGTTGACGAGCACCGTACGTACATACATGATCCGCTTCCGTTTCTGATGCAAGCAATGTACCTATTTTCTGGCTCCCAGAGCGTTGAATGCAATGCTTGTGAGGAAAGTCGTTTCCGATGCAAAGTCAAACAGTGCACATAGCGAGAAAAACACGCGTGTCAACCAAAAAGCACGGGTAGGGAAGCAGAGAGCGAGAAAAGTGTGTACGCGTCAACTGAAGAACGCGGAGCCGCGTACAGAGTGCGCATGCACTATTAGGACTATTCTGGCTCTGAGGACGAGTTAATGCCATGCCAACAAGGGAGCCGTTTTTGAAGAACACTCGAACAATGCAGTGAGCGCGGAAAAGCGCGCGCAAATACCAAAAACAGCGGGCCGGCGGGGCCGCGGGCGTGGCCCCGCCGGTGGAAACTGCGCATGCGCCACTGAATCAGCTGATTACCGCAGCTATCAAAGTGAGCGACTTTTCCAGCAGATGGCGCTGGCTTCGTGGCGGCGCAGGCGGCGAGCGCGGCGCACGCGCGCGACTGTAGAGTGCAAAATCGCGGAGCTGGCTGGCGTAGCCGGCGTCGCGTAGCGGACCTCGTCGCGCGCGACATTGTGCGCTGAGCGCGCCGGACTATTGGCCTCGAGGCCCACCACTGGAAACGCCGGCGCCACCGTCGGCGTGACGTACTTGGCAGGATCACGTGGTCTCCGCGGCCGCGTCGGCTGCTTGTGGCGCACTGCCGCGTGCTTTGAAAACGAGTTTCACATGCGCTGCGGTCTGTTCAAATTCGGAAGTTTTCTCTCATTTTCTACTCAATTGAAACCATTGTAATAGAGTGACTGCCTCCGAAGGTGACGAACATGGGGCTCTACCGCTCGGTGCCGCAGCGCCGCGCTTACGCAAAGGAGCCCAGTGTCAGCCTGCACTGGTAACCGCGGGACAAGAAACAGCGTGAAGCATGGGTTGTAAAGCTAAGAACCGGCAATAGCCATCCGCTACGAGCAGACAGCGCGCACTGAGACGATGGCTCGCGCTCGCTTCCCGCCGGCAAATGATGCTTATCTACCACAGGATGGTAAAAGCGCTACATTTTACCACGTGCGATGCCATCTCAGAACCCTCCAATGCGACCTCTTGATCGTCGGCCCCGTGCTCAGCGTCCACAAAATCGGCTGCAGATGCGCAAGTCATTGTTTAGATACGTTGAATTAAAAAACGCACAGGGTTCCTCATGCATTCGTTAAAGATGACTAGAAGGCGAAAGCCATCTTCTTCTTGCCAGTCGATGTACTGATTCTCCCGCGTTAGCGTATTTTCTTTCTTTTCCTAGGCGTCGCATGCTACTACATGCTCGGTCTCGTAGACTGGTTCTCCTTCCACCAGCAGTCTCGAAGTGGTGAAGCTTTGGTCTATGAATTTGTTGATCACAGAGAGCGGCAAGTTCACTGGAATGCAAACGGAACGATAATAAGGAGCATTAAAAAAAGGCGTCGCATTTGCTCACGTTTTGTGTGAGCACCAAACGAAACGAATGCGCTGAATAAAGAAACAGAAGCAGCGGCATTTGCCCACTGAGAAGACCGATCAATACGCAGTGCGAGACAACTTGTCAAATGACATTGAAACGTACCCGAATTTAGACCGAAAAAGAAAAAAAAAACACTGAATCGTCTGGACGGGGATCACAAGGTTGTCATGCGCACCGAAGCCGCAGTTGTAAGGAAATTGTTTTTGAACTGCTCTGATAGCGTCCGCACAACAGTAGTTGTTTGTTTACTCACAAATTCTCATGTTTTGCGGCCTAAAGTTCACAGCGCGCTGCCAAAACGCGCTCGTAGCAAAAGCGAAACCATCAGTACGAACATACACGCAGACGCTATCATACATGTAGAGGCACCGTCAGTCGTCGCGAACCCGTGCGATCGCTGGTTTGAGGCTTCTTTCTGTTATGCTCCGTTTGGTTATACAGGCAGTCTACTCTAACGAGATATTTCACATAGTTTGCGCTCAGCGAGTGACTACCTTGCACGCAAAAAGCCGGTTCAGGGGTCTCCAACGCGGTGACAGCGTGAAGCGGGTGCTCGGTTTTCTGCAAAGAGACAGCGACTGTAGACTATCTTGTGCTTTCAGTTCGTCGAAAATGATTATCTTGACAGTAAAGAACACAGTTCATTTCGAAAGTACTTACAGAAATGCCATGGAGGGCTTCCGCGAGGCGTTTTTTGTAGAGCGCCGACAGCAAAACCTATGGGGCGCGCGCCGGCGGCATCCTGCCTAGCACGCAATCGAGGCGCGTCCGATAGAGGGCGACTCCGTAACTCCTCGAGGCCAATATTTAGTCCTTAAAAGGTCTGAACACACGCACGCGTTGCAGCGTGTCAGCGCGTGACTTTTTGACGCGGCGCCGCGCCCTCTCCCTATGGAGAGAGAGGGCGCTCAGCTTCGCGTAGCGGCGCGCCCTCTCTCCCCATTGGGAGAGGGCGCGACGCCGCATCAAAAGGTCCCGCGCTGACACGCTGCAACGCGTACGTGTGTTCAGGCCTTAACACCGACCTGTCGCACGTTTTTCTCCCCAGAAAGATCACTCTGCAAGTCATTCTTGTTTTGCTCTCTCTTAGAACAGTTCGGCAGCAGTGCGACTACAGCACGCATCTAATCTGAGCTGTCTGCACTTGCAGGTATCTCAGATAGCAGCGACCAACGCATCCGGAGCGCAGAAGCGTCGTTTTCGATGTGGCGGCCACTACAAGCCAAGCAGTGAAGACAACGCGCATACCAACCCTCGTGACTGACTACGGAGGAAACTACGCCCACCGAGACGCTGCTTCAAATATGACGGACTGATTGACCCGTACAACAGTTCGGCAGCAGTGCGACTACAGCACGCATCTAATCTGAGCTGTCTGCACTTGCAGGTATCTCAGATAGCAGCGACCAACGCATCCGGAGCGCAGAAGCGTCGTTTTCGATGTGGCGGCCACTACAAGCCAAGCAGTGAAGACAACGCGCATACCAACCCTCGTGACTGACTACGGAGGAAACTACGCCCACCGAGACGCTGCTTCAAATATGACGGACTGATTGACCCGTACAACAGTTCGGCAGCAGTGCGACTACAGCACGCATCTAATCTGAGCTGTCTGCACTTGCAGGTATCTCAGATAGCAGCGACCAACGCATCCGGAGCGCAGAAGCGTCGTTTTCGATGTGGCGGCCACTACAAGCCAAGCAGTGAAGACAACGCGCATACCAACCCTCGTGACTGACTACGGAGGAAACTACGCCCACCGAGACGCTGCTTCAAATATGACGGACTGATTGACCCGTACAACAGTTCGGCAGCAGTGCGACTACAGCACGCATCTAATCTGAGCTGTCTGCACTTGCAGGTGAGAATCTTTAAATAAATATCTTACTGCGTAGCTGTTTTTTTAAAACGCACTGCTGCCGAACAAAGTGCCCTTTTTTTTCTCTTGTTGTGCTGCCATTCCTGTCACTAGTCATGGCACCATCAGATATTAAAGACATAAAAGAAGTTGGGAAGCTAACTGAAAATCTGAAGCGTGACTTGAGAACAGAAATGAGGGAATTGAAGGACAGCATAAAGTATTGCTCGGACACATGCGATGATGTGAAGGGCCTGAGCAAAGAGATTGCAGCACTCAGGGAGGAAGTGAGGGAAATGACAACACTAAACAGAAAATTAAAAACAGAGAATGAAAGACTGTCACAACGAATTGACGAACTGGAACAGTATCAACGCATGAACAACCTGGAAATTAGGGGAATAACAGAACAGACTGATCCGATAAAAGTTGTGGAACGGATAGGGCAATGTGTTGGTGCCACGATCAGTCCGACTGATATTGACACCTGCCACTGGGTGCAGACTCCGAAGGCAGGAACTAGGAATATAATTGTTCGTTTTGTTCAAAGAAGTAAGCGAGATGAAGTTTTCACACTGGCGAGGAAAAAGAGGTTAAATGCAGCAACACTGGGATATCAGACTACAAATAATGTGTTCGTCAATGAGCACCTGACACAGGCAAACAAAAAGTTGCTTGCAGCCGCAAAACAAAGAAAGAGAGAAGTAACGTGGAAGTACGTTTGGACGTCAAAAGGCAAAGTATGCGCAAGAAGGGACGACAACACTCCTGTTCTGCGCATAACTAGTCTCGACGATCTGTCCAAAATGACACCTGTAGCACAGACGGGCACTGTCTGAGAGGCATTTCCAAATGGCAATAGAAAACAAAGAAAATGGATACTACACCTTAGGTAGACTTGCGAAAGAGTTAAAAGAAGAGAATGCTTTGAGAGCAGTACATGTTAATGCGAGAAGCATGAGAAATAAAGTAGAAGATCTGGGCATCTTTTTCGAATCGACAGCAGTAAAATTCGATATTATTTGTATAACCGAGACCTGGATGACAGCACATGATCAAACTCCGTTTTTTCCTGGCTATCGTTCTGAACACTTGGTGAGGAACAAAAGAAAGGGGGCGGAGTGGCAATATATGTCAAAGACTCCCTTTCTTACTCTGTGGCTGAAGAACTCTCAGAAATCAGTGAGGATGTCGAGTGTCTAACGTTGCGAATAGGAGAAACAATAGTATCTGTAATCTACAGGCCCCCGAGTGGGCAAAAAAGTAATTTTAGTAATTTTTTAGAGCAGTTACTTCAACAACAATACCAAACAAGTGAACGCTCCATTATCATGGGTGACATCAACATAAACATGATCTCAGAAGACACATGGTCACATGAGATAAGTAATCTAGTTCATTGTCATGCTTTCAAAAACTTTATTGATTTACCCACAAGATTAACGGCAACGTCTGGTACTTTAATAGACGTATGCCTATCAAACGTATGCAGTAGTGACATCAAAGCAGGTGTTCTAGCTTCCGACGTAAGCGATCATCTGCCGATTTTTTGCGTAATCAAAATCAGCTACAATATCGGAAACGCAAGTCGCCAAGTTCATTTTCATCGCAAAATTAATGATCAAACATTAGAGAAGTTTAGGCTGTTGCTGTTAAAGGAACGATGGCAAGATGTTTACCGTGAATCCGATGCTGGGAAGGCTTACAGTATATTCTTGCAGCGTACGCGTGAATACTATGACGTTTCTTTTCCATTGCAACAAGCATATCGCAGAAACAAAAAAGCAAGAAAGCCATGGGTAGATAAAAACCTGTATAAACGTATAAAACATAAGAATTCAATATTTCACAAGTTTCTTAGAAATCGCGATCCACAATTGCTAAAGGAGTATAAGAAATATAGAAATAAATTAAACAGCGATATTAAAAGGGCGAAGGACGCGTACTTCGAGGAACTTTTTTATCGGCTGCGCAATCAACCAAAAAAAATGTGGGAAGCAGTTAACAACCTAGCAGGAAGATCAAAAGTGACCAATCCCACACTGCCCTGACGACAGCAGAAAACATAAAATTAGTTGACGATATGAACAGACATTTTATAAAAGCGGGGGCTTATCCACGTGGTGCAGAAAGCAGTAGAAATGATAATGAAGTCATAACCGAGGTCAGTGAAACTATTTTCTTGAGACCAACAGATCCCAACGAAGTAGTAGCAGTAATAAAAAAGCTAAAACGAAATGTAGCTGCGGGTATAGACGAAATTACTTCGAATGCAGTAATACATGTCGCGCATGAGATTAGCGAAGTGCTAGCATATTTACTAAATTTAACATTAACTCATGGAATTTTCCCCGAAGAATTGAAAATAGCCCGAGTTACACCAATACACAAAGGGGGAGATAATGGACAATTTAGTAATTACAGACCAATATCTATCTTAACTGTGTTCTCAAAATTTTCGAAGATATAATTTACGTCAGATTAGTTACATTCTTTAACGCACGCAGAGTAATTACAAAGAGTCAGTATGGCTTCCAAAAGAATAAATCCACTGAACAAGCACTTTTATATATCAAAGATAAAATTATAACCAATATTGAAGACAAAAACTATACGCTTGGTCTATTTTTAGACCTAAAGAAGGCATTTGATTCTATAGATCACAAAATCTTGTTACAGAAATTAGAGAAGTACGGAATAAGGGGTGTTGCAAGTCGGTTGCTGGTAAGCTACTTAAATAACCGTCAACAGTTCGTACGTATGCAGGATGTTTCGTCTAGTTATTTAACGCTTGAACGAGGCGTCCCTCAGGGCTCCAAGCTAGGTCCGCTATTATTCATAATTTTCGTAAACGATATAGTTAATATACCTGATTCACCAGAACTAATAATGTATGCTGACGACACCAATCTATTTTTTAAATCACGGGACCTGAATGAATTAGAACACAGTGTGAATCACTACCTTGTATCACTGGCTTGCTGGATGAATCAAAATAAATTGCAATTAAACGCCGAAAAAACAAAATACATTATTTTCAGGTCGCGCAATACACCCATCGATAAGGAAATAACCATCACTTATGCAGGAATGAAACTGCAGCAAGTGACAAATCAGAAGTTTCTTGGAGTGACGTTTAATGAAGAGTTAAGCTGGAACGCGCATATTAGCCAACTATGTGTAGACCTATCAAAAAGTATTGGTATTATGTACAGAATTTCTAAACTGATTCCCCTATGGCTGAAACAACAGCTATACAATTGCCTTTTTTATTCTAAGTTGTGCTATGGAGCTCTGGTGTGGGGAACAACTACCAAAACTAACTACAAGAAACTTGTACTTCTACAAAAAAGAGTTCTCCGCCTCTACTGCAAACACCAAGGAAATTACGCAAACTTGAGGACAGCACCTTTATTTGAAAGATATCATATGCTTCGTGCTGATCAAGTCTATTATATGAAAATATTACAAATCATATACAGAAAAAAATTGTATGAGCCCAACGAAGGAGCTAGACTACACACTTATCCTATACGCCAAAACCTACGCCGTCCACAACGAACGCGAACAAATTATGGTAAACTAACTTTTACCTATCAAACAACTTGCATATTAAACAAATTAGAACATAAGCTTAATTTTGATTGTACAGAAAAATCATTCAAGGTACAAGTTAAAGAAGTGCTAATGCAGGAAAACATACTGTTTGATGGATCATAAAAAAATACTGATGCTAGCAATGATAGTAGTTAGGAGTTGGAATTTTTGTACTGCATGTATTGTATAAACTATAAAAACGTTATGTATCACATGCCTCTAATGTTATAGTCTAATTCTATCCTGAGGGATTATGTTATGTACAAGATTTGTATAGTCAGACAGATTCAATGTAACATGACATTTTTTGTCAGCTATTTTTTTCTCTATTGCTTCTTTTGTTCATGATGGTCTGGATGTCGCGAAAGCTGTATTTTTTATTTGTTTTTTTTTATTTTGCTGTACGAACTGTGTACAAGGGTGTTGGGTCCTCTGTCAGGCTATATGCCTTTAGCCCCAACATCCTTTTGTTTCTTGTTCCTTGTACAAGAATACAATAAAACAAATTTTGAAATTGAATTGAATTAGGGGTGATACGGAAGCACCGCAATAAAGCTGTCTTACTTACTTCGTACTTATTGAACTCCTCCTCGGTAAGGCGCCCTATACCAAGCCGCACGGAAAAACACTGCATAAGGCAATAGACCAATAGTCCCGGTCTAGCCCTAGTTCTGTGCTCACCTTCTCGTAAGTGGTAAAAAAACGCTCTATACTTGAACCCTCTCTGAATCGGTGAATCCTTGAATTTACTTGAGACCATTTCCAACGTTGCATTTCTGTTCTCCTCTCTTCGCGTTCTTTTCTAGGTTCTCCTTCGGTTCCTGTCTCTCGCGTTCTCTTCTTTCTCTGCTTCTCCCATTCCTCTCTTTTCTTTTTCTCGCTGTCGTTCTTTTATTTCTCGCTCATGTTTTTCTCTTTCTCGCTCTTCAAACCTTCTGAAAGCCACTAACGCGTAGTTAATGTCCTCCTCACTGGATTCCCTAATAGTCAGCTTCCACATATTCGTCCTTGCCATTTTTTCCTCTACTTTTTTGCCGAGATGCTCGCACACAAACAAAAGCCCATCTTTCAGCATCGTCCTCAAATCCATGACTGCCGCTTTGCTGTGGTCCTGCTCACACATATTTAGGTGATCCCTCAAACTCACTCGTTACGCATAACTAGGTGATCCACCTAATCCACAAAAAGGCAATCCAGCTTCTACAAAACTCAAGTGTAGACGCAAAATGATGCCTGGAAAGTCATAGCAAAGACCAAGCACTCACCACAAACGCAGCACCATGTCGCAAGGTCCATCTTACCGCTGCCAACCAGTTGTAAGGAGTGGGGTTCGGCGGGTCTCGTAAGATCGCTGGCTCCCGCCGTCCGTCCCCATAGCTGCACGCTCAATAGCGTCTGCCTCGATGAATTTTAAGGCCAAACGTAACACCAGGCGCGTAGACAACACTGGCGTTTAAAGGGTAACTTATGGTACGACGTAATGTCAGCCCTCACGTTAGAGTACATACGCCAGTATTATCGAAACTAATTGTACTTTATGGTGCATTCATGTGAATCTCACACGGAACTTTCGTTGTATTCCACTGGGGTTGAGCAATGCTTCAATATAGCATGCTGAATCACAGGAATACAAATGTGATGTTTATTAGGCTGCTGTAGAAGCGCAGTCAACACTGGAACCACAGACGTTAATCTGATATGACGCCTGTATCGTAGGAGTGCATTGTAGTGTTTATTGGTTTCTTGTAAAATTAGATAGCCAGCCCCACAAACACAATTGACGTTGCACCGACATTGCGCCTGCATAGGGGGTTTTTCAAAACCAGTTTATAGACCTGACGTGGCTCTGTGGTAGAATACCTGATTGCCACGCAGAATGCTTGAGTTCGATTCCTGCTGGGACCCTAATTTTGATTGTTGCCATTCGTCGGGTCAACGCTGCCGATGTCGGTCTTTCTTAAAGCTCTTGCATTCAAATTAGCAATGTCTGTTCTCGCCGTTCCTGGGTAGATATAAACTGTAAGTCACCTGTGGCGCATACCCGTACACCGCGGCCCGTGGTAAACGGATATGTGCCACACGCGTCTGGAGGAAAGGAGGACGACGTACTCGACAGGATTTTAACGTTATTCACGTCATGACCCGACAGTCATATTCGTCAAATCCTCGTACCCTCCCATGCTAATTTTGGCTTACACCAAGTTAAGGAGGCGATCATGAGAGCACCCAGACGTAGGCGGCTTGATAGATAGATAGATAGATAGATAGATAGATAGATAGATAGATAGATAGAAACGTAGACAGAAACGCTCAATTTTTATTCTCTTGTGGTCGGCGTCTTCGTCTTTTTTATTCAATGATTCTTCCCGACCAGACGGGCGTCCGTCGAAGCCTTGATTTCAGAAACGCTCAAAGTGCCAAAGGTTCGCTAAGAAATGCTTCGTATTGAGTAACTTCGTGTATTTCTTGACAGTGACTTCGCCTGGAATTCTCACCTGGCGTACGTTTGTTCGAGGCTCCGGGCAGCTCTCTCGCACATTACATGATATCAGATATTATACGCCACTATCTGTTCGCAAAATGACCCTGCAAGCTTTAGGGTATAGTATTCTCCGATACGGTGTTGTGGCGTTCGGTCACTGTGCGATTCGATGGAAAAATGGAATAAACTGTATCATTCGTTCTATTTTGAAAGTTATTAGTTACGATTTTAGACTAGCCTCAGGCACAGACCTTTTTAAATCATTACGATGCTCTAACTTCGATGCCCTCTTGACTGAGACGGCTGTCCTGAGGCATTTTTGGTCTAATTAGTACAAGGTTGCTTACGTTCCTACGCGCTGTCTCCCGCCGAAAAACCATTTTCGGGGGAAAAAACCACGAGTTTTTTCAATCAGGCCCACCGCTTTCGTGATTCACGGTACCCGATGGGCCTCCTTGCTTTCGTAGCGGAACCACTGCTTAAGTGCTCCAAGAGCGCTCGCGCAGCCCCTGGAAGCGACGACGCCCACCCAAAAAAGCTACTCGTCATACCCTGCGCCGTTCAGCACAACCTTCGGAAACTTGGTCAAAAGGTTGGAGTCTCTGCGGCTGTCCGAACTTTGCAAAAAAAGCAATTTTGCAAAGTAAAGCCAGCGAAGCCTGCTCGATAAAGCACACGCACCCTTACTTTACCTGCATAGAGCACCGCTGACGTGTGACAAGGTGCACGTCGGACAGATAGATGCCTCAACACGAGGCTTACGGAGTACAACTAGCACTGCTCTAAGAATGATGCTGGCGGCCTTGCCTTACACTGCATAATTTTTGCTCACGGGCAACGTCGATTTTGCGCTCACAAACAACGCCGCCACCGCCAACCCTGGAATTTCTGCGAAATGGGCTCTCTAACGCTATCGGGTTAATCAACATTTCGTTAACGATTTATGGGGTTCAACGTGCCAAAGCGAGCCCGACTAGGAGAAACGCGAATGACTAGCTGCCATGCACGTGCCGCTGTAACACAGAAAAGAAGGGGTCGAATTCACAAAACCTCTCTTTCACATTGGCTTTGCTAACGATGTTTCCCGCACCGTGATTGGCTGAAATATTTTCTTAAGGAAATTTTTATTTAGCGTAGGACGCTCTTGCGAGTACGGTCCCAGATACTGCGTAGTGCCGTGTGTTGCATTGCGCTACAGGGCGGAACCGTGCTCTTGTACGGAAGAATGAGTATCCCAGGAGTCGTAATGAGGACATTTAATGAGGTGTTATGAGAACCTCGTCAGGCATTCTTTAGAGACAATGGTAGCCGTAACGTTTTATAAAGGAGCAAGTTGGAGCCAGCATGTGTTGCCCCTTTCAAATAGAGTCGAAGAAGTTACGCGGCCATGCCCCAATTCAGCGCGTTACGAAGGCTCTTTCGTAGAGGAGGCGTGGCAATTAGGGCTAACCTAAAGTGTTCAGTGTTAGACGATATTTCAGAGCACGAAAACGTATGGCGCAAAATCACGTACTGTGATAAGAGCATGGGGGGCGTGTACAGACCTCCGGATGCTGAGCCGGAATAGCTTGAAAGGATGCACGACTCACAGCACACCAATTCTAGGTCAAAAACTATCGTCGCGGGGGATTTACCTGGAATAAACTGGAGTGCTCTTTCACACCAAGTTCGGGATCACTACTGTACTCACTCCTCTTTAGTTTTTCATTAGATCAACTGGTTACCGAAGATACCCGAATAAACTCCTCTTCACCGTCGCTTCTTAATATTTATAAGTAGTACGCTACACGGATGCACTGTGCCTACAGAAAACGGCATTTCAGATCACAAATCAATAATCTTATCCTCTAACCAATCGGCAGCCCGACAACACAAAAAACCACTGCCCATGTATTTAAAAAGAATGTGCGCGCGCAGACGACGCTGCCGTTTTCAGCTTCCTGAAAAAAAAAACACTTGGCAGCTTTCAGCGAAATGAAACACGTGAACGAACTTTTTCCATGTTTTAAACGCATCGTTTCTTTTAGCGAAGCTCATTTTATTCTGCAAAAGGAAAAGCGTAGCAACCGAGAACACCCTTGGGTTACTCGATACGCATGAAAAGAAAAATAGAGCGTTGACGAAAAAACGCTGACACCTGTCGCTTATCTCGACTTTGCAACCGAAAGTCGCAGATGCCAAGAAGTCGCGCTTCCACAGTGTCACTTTACCTTCGTTCATGGCGCACAGCCCTATGAAATTCTCGCGCTGATAAACGCGAAACTACTTCACAAATAAAAGTTCCCGATCGCATTACTTCCGAACCGGAAGCAAAGGGACCAAACTTGTTTTTTCAATCCGTCTTCACGAAATCCGCCTCCAACGCCCAACTAGAACCGTCTGACTTGAATTTGCCCATGCCGCCACTGGCCATGAACGACGAGAGTATCTTTTTTCTTCTAGAAAAACTGAATCTGAAGAAATCCCCTGGTCCCCACAATATTACTAATTCATTTCTAAACCGATATGCCGTACGGCTAGCTAAATACAGGCATCAAATATTTATCACCTCTCTTGAAACAGCGATGTTGCCAGACGATTGGCGCAGCGTAAACATAATTCCAATCCACAAATCAGGTTCGAAATTAGAATTAAATTATTAACGCCCAGTGTCATTAACGAGTACCTGTTGCAAATTAATGGAACACATAGTCTTTAAAGCCACAATACTCCACTTAGAAAACAACCAACTACTTTAAAGCCGACAACACGGTTTTAGGTCGGCCCTTTCAAAGTAACACAACTCGCTGAACAATGACATATCAAATTGAGCAAATGTACTAGCACTAGTACATTTTATGATGGAGGCCAAATAGCCGCAATTCTTCTAACAAATCGAACACAAAGCGTGACCACAGAAAAACATACTTCGCAGCAACTTCAGGTTTACTCGGGGGTTCCGCAAGGGTCACTTCCTGGTGCCATTTTATTTCTCACGTTTCTCATCAATGACATCCAGCTCAATCTTAATGGAACGAGGCGGCTTTTCGCCGATGACTGTGTAGTATACACCGTAGCCCGTAACCGAAGAGATCAAATTAAACTGAATAATTCTCTACAATCTGTCTGTTCGTGGTGTGATACATGGGGCATGAGACTTAATGTGTTAAAAACCAAATGTATCGCATTTACCAACAAGAAAAGTCCCATCGATTTCAATTACACTCTTGGTAACATCGCACTTGAAAAATGTCATCAGGTAATATATTTGGCCCTTATCCTCACGTTGAATCTTAACTGGAAACCTCACATTTCGTCCATCTTTCAGACCGCCGAACGTAAACCATCTTTCTTACGAAGGAAGTTACGCAACACTTCACCACATGTGAGATTAAATGCCTATAAAACACTTGTTAGACCATTATTAGAATATGCTGACTTAATCTGGAGCCCCTACCGAAATCTCCTAAGTGATAAAATGGAGCGCATACAAGAACCGGCGGCTAGATTCATTTTCGCTGCTTATTCTAGACAATCTCTGAACTACCAGCGGCAGCAAACCAAGAACTACTTTCACAGAGAAGAACAGTTTCGTAGCTTAAATTCGTTTATCTTCTGTACCGTGATCATGTCAAAATTCCACAGTCAGGTTATATACTTCATCCCTTCCTACACTCATCAAGAACTAACCACAGTAAAACAATCAGACAACCTTCCAGCCGCATCAACAATATTCACTCTTTCCCTCGGCAATTTCTCACTGGAACAAGTTACCTGATAGCGTTGTGAACTGTCATACTGTAGAGTCCTTTGTTAATAAAGTGCAAACCAGTCATTGCAGTTCCTGATTGCCTTTTTCCTCCTCGTATCTCTGTAACCACTCCTGGGCCATTCCACGCCAAACCTTTCTTTTTCTTCTTTTTACCATGCTCTTTTCACTCTCACTGTCCCTTCAATCCCCAATCCCCCGTGAGTGTATCGGTTGAGGTGTCCTCACTTGAGAGACAGTTATCGTGCACTCTACACCCAATTTTCATTTTCATTTCCTCCTTCCTTTTAAGAATCACCCCCCCCCCACGCCAAACCGTTGTGGTGTCCTCGACTGAGAGACAGTTACTGTGTCACTCCCCCACCTTTCTATTTTCCATTTTCTATCAAAAACCTCTTCTCCATGCCAAACGTCCCAGCTATTTTGGCGACCATCTCAAATGTGATTGAAAAAGATTGTGGTGATTTCTAGCATTGAAAACAATAAATTTCTAGGATATTTAGGAGATAAAAAAATTTTATTCACGTGCGAGTCTTCCGAGTTTCGCAGAATGTCCAAGTGACGTTTGTTAAAAAATTATTTCTGAGAGTATCGCTTCTTGGGGGTTTCAATGCCAAATTTGGTTTACATATTGTTACGGAAAAACACCAACTCAGAGGGATACGTATCCCTGTATTGTTTTCAGCTTAGGCGAGCAGCACAACCGACGCGAACAGCACGCGCCAGTCTGTCTGTTTCGTCCTTCTCTTCGTCTCCTTGGCCGCGATGCCGCTGGTACGTAGCAATATTAAGCAAGAGCGCCTGCGGAAGATGCCGGAGTCTGAGTTATTTTACTGCAATTTTTCTGCCATATAGGCCTCTACAAATTTTGTCAAAATGCTCCATGTTCGCATTTTTTTCCCTGCAGTATGTTGAAATGAAGAATAAAAAAGACGACACAAGGAGGGTTCGCTGCACGGGGTAGGCCTGTGCTGTTGAGGGCGTTGTTCAGGGAAAGGTATGTCGAGAAGGACGGAAAGGGAAAAGCGATTCTTGGTGCACCCTCTGGACCTACTGAACGTCGAATTGCGTTCAAGCTCGGGGGTTCTTACCTTTTCGGAACGATTTCGAACGTCACGACGTGATCTTTCGCTCTTTGTCGTCGCGCTGACGAAGATTATGGCGCGCGCTCCTCGTCACTCGCATGCGCAGACTACCCTCCCAGTAAGATCCATACTATTTAGGATATTAACCCGGAATACCTATTGATTGCATGGAAGGACTTCCTCTGCCGATTTCAAATGGTGGCCTTGTAAACCGGCAACGCGCTGTGTATGCACTCACCAAGTGATTCGGTTTTCTCCTAAAACAGTGGAGGGCCGTGCTTCGCTGCCATCGGTGGCTCACTGGCGCAGAGAATCACGTATGGCCTCATGAGTAGACACTGGATTTTAGGCAAACGCCTATTTTGTTTCTAGCGCTCCTATCGCGCCGTTTTGATATAGAGCATAAATTAGAGGTTAAGAAGGGCTGTTATAGTGTTCTTATAGTGTCTGTAAATACTTATTTATGGTGTTCATGCCTAAAGACTTGATAATGCCTATAAATGCCTAATTTCAAAATTTGCACTTATATGAACACTATTTAGCCTCCATTTTCGGTCCCGGGTGCAGTTTGAAACCGTTGTTCACGTTGCCGCGCAACATTCACTGTTCGGAAATATGAGGGTTGAACCAATAACGCACCTAGGATTTCTCTAAGGGGGGGGGGAGGTTGAAATTCTGACAAGATTACAGGAGTGCGGGGGGAGGGGGGGCAATCGCATTGCATAATATGCCATTTCCTTGCTTCAGCTGGAGTAATGAGACAATAAAATACCAAATAGTATTAATAATAATAATAATATTAATAGTAGTAATAAATATAACATCATTTATGAAGATGATCATTCAGCGTTTTACAGAAAGGTCTTGAAATAACTTGACAAGGCCAAAGAATCATTCAGTGGAGCAGTGCACGTAGAAAATACACTACAAATTGAATAAACCAACGCGTAACATAGTTACCGACGAACTTGTTTGGCAGGTGCTTATTTTTGGTATTTTTGCAGTTTCATGTAGTTGTAAGGGTGCTGACATGTTTGCTGGCTGGCGGCCGCGGAATGATTTTAAAAATTTTATTACTATGGTAGCGCACACAAACGGGACGCAAGAAAGGCACACGAAGGCACCCAGCGTCGTGTGTGCGTTTTTGTGTGCGTTTCTTGTGTCCCGTGTATTTGCACAACCACTGCAATAACAACATGCCATACGAACAAGCCCGCATGCATGGCAACTTTAGCCCTTAAAAAACTCTGCAGCTGGGAATTTTCTATGCTTCCTTCGAGTCGCGCCAAACTATTATAAATTTTAAAGTGCACCGTAAATATTGATTATAAACAGTATGCACAGCTCAACGCAGCACACGTACAGCACAATTCTCAGCTCACGGATAAACTGCATTATAGCGACACTTACGGACTTTCCAGCGTGTATTCCCAGGTCACTCGGTCGCATAGAGGTTCGGCGACCGAACCATCCTTAAGGGTCGCTGAAACGGTTTTTTGACATTTCATTTTTGCTAAGACCATTACTGGAGCAAATCATTGGCGCCATACTTCAGTCGAAACACCCTTTATTAAGGGAGCTACGTATAATAAAAAGCTTCCCTCCTCCTTTCTCCCTCAACTTTTCTTTTGAGCGTTCGGGGCTAAGCTCCGCCTTCAAGAGGCTCTGCGTCACGATGAAGGAAAGAAGGTGACTTTCTAAGGGCTCGTTTTTCTTTGTTAGACACAACGGCATTGTTATATTTTGACCTCTATTTATTATCACCTTGATATGTAATAAACAATATAACGTACTAACAAAAGAAACTGAAAATCATGTGCTATGAATACACTACCTCTTTTTGATGCAGCAAATTCAGTTGGTTTGTATCGTTCCCACAGCAAAACACTGCAATAGTGGGACTAAACTTCAAAAATTTTTCTCTCAACTAAAAGAAAAACTACTTAATTAAACTTTCTGTGGACAAAGTCTTTATGATTCTCAGTCGTATGTGCCCTTCCGCTTAATTTTTCTTGGACCACCCTAGGGTGCTACAGACGTCTCAACATGGGCCAATGTAGTGTTTTTGCCAAGTTCAGGATTTAACTTTAGAGCCTATGGGCCGTACACAAGCAAAACAAAAAATAAGGATATAGTACGTTTTATGAAGAGTTTTGTAAAAATAATTTCTGCATTTGATCGATAATTGTCTTTTGTAAAAAAATTCCCGAAAAGACAACAATTTACTCAATTTTACCTACGCGCTAAGAAGTAAAAAAATATAAAGCTCCTATAAAGGGCTGCCCTATAATGGAATCAAATCACGATGCTCGAAAAACGCAAAAAAGCAAGTGTTGAAAGAATGCCTGGAATGGTCGATCTATAGCGATTTTTTTTCGTACCTGGTTTTCCAACAATTCGTGAAGTTCAAGTGGTGCTCACGTCCCCCAAAATGTTTTGCAGCTCAAGTTATTATGGCCAAATACTGTATTGCTAATGTCTAAATGTGCGTAATTTTGCCAGATTTTTGTAGAGAAATTGATTTTTCTCGAGCGCCCCGAGTGGGACAGTTGGCCTGGAATGACCCTATGTACAGTGTCACAATAAATGAGTGCACAAGGCTGAGCTGGCTGCCTCATGCGACAAAAGCGTCCAGATCGACAGCCATTCGGCCTCTACTTTGCTCACTACCGAAAAGGCCAAATGGAAGAGATAAGAAATATACCTGAGGAGACACATACTGAGGCTATAACAATTTGTCGACAAATACAAAGACGAGCTCAAGCAACTGACAACAGGCCGTGCCATTTTTCACGCCTTTCACATTGGCTCAAGTTGGGAGTCGGCACTACAACTTTATACTTGAACGACAGCGTCTGTTCACACACATCCGTCAATGTTGCAGGAAGCGCGCGGCATATGCAGCTATTTTATTTTATTTTTCGTACCACCACGATTTAACTGGTTTAAGCTCTGAAATGGTGGAATCACTTGGCATAGTTCCTCTTTTTCTGGCACCAGCTGTTGCTTTCTTCCGGCGGCAACAAATGTAAATCTCAAAAGCTTTACGAAGGGAACGGGAGATCACGTATATCTCTGGAAGCAGTCTAGTGACATTTCGTGCTATTTAGCGCATGAACTCCAGGCTTGCGTATAGTGCGCTACACCAGTAGACGGTAGCACGCATCGGGGAACTTTAAGCGCCCAAAGTTTCAGTATTAGCTCTTGGCAAATGCTGCTTTCGAAAATCGACTTTCAGGCAGTCAAAAACGGACTCTCAGTCAAGCGAACCTAACGGTGACAAAACAATTTTCCGCGCAGCACTGGCATGCGCTCTCCGGTATCGGGCTAGCAGACGACGCACGAGCGTCTCGATCAAATAGCCGCGAAAGACACACGCCTTCGAAATGGGCTGGTTGCCCAGAACGAGAAGTGCTTCATGATTCCAGTTTAGAAGTTTTCATTATACTTTAAACGACGCGAATACAGCCGAAAACCGAACCATACAGCAGCTTCGAATGTAGCCACGGCATTCGTTTCCGCGAGCGACGACGTGACGGCGGGTCTACTACTGTGGCGGCGCCCGGAGGCTAAAAGCCGCACTAACGCCGACGGTCGGTTCCCATTGCGCTCCGATCCTTCGCCCAGGCACGGAAAGATAGAGGCGCTGGTTGTACACAAGGGGTAGAGTTACTGATTGTATTGTTACATTTTAAACTGCATGTTCGAGTTATTCTTTATATCTTTGAATTTTGCTGTTGTGCTTTTGTGTTTCTAAAAAGAGAGGAAGAAATTTCTGTATTTTTTACGTTGCACTACATATGAGCAAATGTATGGGTGGAGGAACCCTAGTCAGGCAGAGCTAACCTGCCTTTAGTCCCTTCAACTTAGGTAAAAAAAATTCTCTGAATAAACTGAATTAAACTGAAAAAAAAATCGGGAGAGTTGGCACGTATGCGCCAACTCTCCCGATTTTTTTTTCAGTTTGTGTAATTAACAAAAACTCCTTGATTGACTTTTTAATTATTAACTTTAGGGTTGTTCCTGTATCTGGCAGAGTTGTAGGACGTGACAATTTATGACAATACCGTTTTAAAAAATCGCAATGAACGCACGTAACTTGAGATAATTGTCACTTATGGCGTTTTTCACTGGGAGATCCGGAGCAGGTTTTTTTGCTGCGTGGCGACGAATCTGAATTTCACTGGTAGATTCGGAGCGGGTCCACGCGTTTCACTGGTAGTTTCAGGGCAACTCGCTCCGAGGCGGATTGCTCTCACTTGCTCCGCCGCCAAGTCGCGGATTCGGGCGGAAACACGACGGGCAGCATACGTCACATCCGTCATTGTGCGTTCGCTGATCGGCTCAGCTTCGCAAAATGGCTGCGTTTTGTGGACATCGCATATTTTGTGGACATCGCAGAAGAAGTGATATCATTTCCAGCAGACCTTGATCAGCTGTCGGCGAACTTTCAACAAGTAAGAATTTTAGTTGTTTTTCACTGCTTCATGGCACACACAAGAGAGGAGTTGCCAAATTGTAGCTCCCTTTTGAGAATACTTACGAAGTGCATCGATTTAGCATGTTAAGCTGCCGTGGGGGGACAGTGGACGTGGTACTCAGCTGCTCCTCCAAAAGATGTCGGTACTATCTCAGTCACAGAAGTCGCATTATCAAATGAGAAATGCTAGAGGAACGTATATTGTTCATTTGCAGTGCACATAAAAATACCACAGCTCGTTGAAATTTCTGGTGCCCTTCGCAGTGGTGTACCGCACAATCATTTCATGGTTTTGGCATGTAAAAACTTATTTTACGTAACCCGAGCTCCACTAAGACCAACATACCACTCATCCAGTTGTTAACACTAATTACTATCAAGATGTTCATTACAAGTGTGTTCTTTGTCCTCTCACTGTCACAGGTGTCAGGAGTGCCCAATACGATCGGGTGTATCGATGGATCTTACATCAGTATCCGCTGCCCAGCAAAAAAGGTGCGTTCCACCTACGTAAACAGGCACAGTTACCTGTCCCTTACACTGCAAGCTGTGTGTGATCACACAAAGAAGTTTCTTGATGTTACTACTGGACACCTCAGTGAGATTCACGACTCGAGAATCTTCAACACATCCAGGCTTGCTGCAAAGTTGCCTCGTGTGTGCTGTGCCGGGAAGTACCACGTTCTTGGGGACGCTGCCTACCCGCTTCGGGATCACCTGATAACTCCATTTAGAAATTATGGTGACCTCGATGCAAGGCAGCGTGCCTTCAACTACCACTTCTCGGCAACGAGGGTGAAAATTGAGAACGCGTTTGGAGATCTCAAGACCAGGTTCCGCCAGCTGCTACACTTGGACTTCCTGTTTGTGGACAAAATGAACAAGTTTATAATAGCTTGTTGTGTTTTGCACAACATGTGCGTTAACTGTGGTGATGTGGATGTGCCACCCTACACCGATGATGGACATGAAACGTGGGAATGGGAGGCACAACCGGATGACATTCCCCCCAACAGTGGCCCTTTAGCAGCAACTGAAGCTGTGCTGCGTCGCCAAGGCGAGGAGAAGCGTGAGCGCTTAATGCAAGCGATGCACATTTGAGTAGGAGTTGGGAACTTGCTTCGTGTATTTAAAACAAGGAACTTTACAAATAAGCAATGTAAATTTTGTAGCGTGTTGTCTTGCAAGGGCACAGCTTGATTTTTTGCTTCTTTGCTTTGTGACATGTAGCAATTTCCACATAGTGTGAGTCAACCCAAGAAGTTTGCAGGAAGTAATCTGACTGCATCAGTGTAATTGTTTTCTGTGTGCAGCCATGAGCATGCAGAATTATCGTGGCAGAAGCAGGTTAGCTACGCAACCGGAAAGGCGGGAAAAATGATGGGCTTCATTTGCAGGAACTCTGGTTCATTCAGTCATTCCACGCGTGAGCTATTCTTCAAGATGTACGTGAGGTCCGTCCTCGAGTAGGCTTGTGTAGTGTGTAGTGTGAGACCCTCCGACGGCGCGCGACGTTCATAAACTTGAAAGGGTTCAGAATCTAGGTGCGAAGTACGTGTCCCATCAATACGCAATTTCAGTGCAACAAGAACCAAGGAAGAACTTAAATGGGGTACCCTTGTAGAACGACGCAGAAAGCTGCGCCTGAAGCTTTTTCATTCCATATACTAGGGTATGGTTAATATGCAGAGAGAAATGTATATAATGCCGCCTCACTATAGGCCACAACGCGTGGACCATGAGCGAGAAGTACGAGAGGTTCTATGCCGGACAGAACTTTTAAAGAAATTTTTCTTTCCAAAATCTATCCAAGACTGGAATAGGTTACCTGCTGACGTCATCAACGTAGTTTCAAATGAAATGTTTTTTGCCCTGCTGAAATGATTGTTTCTTTGATCTTTATTTTAGACGTACACTCTAAGCCAAAAGAGAGCAACGGGGGTATAGGGGTTCCTCCTTTGAGGGAGCAAGTGCTTTGCCACTCCCATTACTCTCCTAAAAGGAGCAACGGCAAGGGGACGAACCGTTGCTCTCCCTGAGGACCAACTGTTACTCCTTTCTGATGCTCCTCAAGGGAGCAACGGATGCTCCTTCCCGTTACTCCTTAGTTTCTTCTCGGGCCGAAAAAAAAATCGTTTTTGATTGATTTCTAGAGCACATTGAGGTTTATACACATATTTGTTTGGATGTACAAATTATACACAGACATCTCGTTCAGAAAGAAATTTCAGAAAATTTGCAACAAACACACAGGATTCGAACTCGCGACCACTTAATCACCATGCGCGCACGCTAACCACTGCGCCACCAAACGCTACGGCGCCGTCTGAAAGGAAACGGGGTTATGTAGGTTCCGACGGGTCGTTGCGCGTTCTGACATGTTAGTGAAATGAGTATAGGCGTGCAGAACCAGTGGTGATGTTCGAAAGAGAATAGAAGGTAACAATGTATACATCTGAAAACGTCAAGGCAATGAGTCTCTCACGAAAACACAGGCTTTGCCGTGCTCCCTTTGCGCTAGCTAAAAGGCCAGTTTTTTCTTTTTTTCTTTTTTTGCCCGGAGGTGTGTTTTCTTCTTCTTTATTATCATTGCTATTATTAATATCAATATTAATAATAATATTTTTTGCGGAAGAGTCGCCTCCCCTTTGAAAAGACAACACCGCCCGAGCTGATAACGTCCGTTTGCTCTGAGATTAAACAGAAAATCAAGCTACCGGACCCGATTGCGATAACTGTCCTCCCGGCAAAATCAGCCAGTGACAAGGTAGAGATGAGGGGGTAGGGGAGGCAGCGGCGTTAGCTCGCTGTCAGTCTCGTTGTCAGCATAAAACCGAAAATGTAAAGTCTATCAACTGTGTACTTCTCTCAACCGCTTGTTTGTCGCGAAGTATACACGGAGTCTCGCGAAGCTTCGCATTTTAGTGCCACACTCTCAGGCTATATATTTATGCCAACTGTTATACGCAAACACGCCATTTGACTTTCGACGACAACAGCTTCAGGTGCTGGCGTTCTAGTGCAACCATGCCTTTTATTGGGCGATTTTAGCTTGTATTGTGGGCTTTTAGCTTTACGTTACCGTGTTACGAGTTGCCGGAACGAATCTGCGCATACGCGGGCCCTTACGGAACGTGAACTACTCTCCGGATTAGCTTTACGTTTACGGCCCTATCTCGAAAATCCACATTCGTTCGCGGCTACTCGCGATACCCACTTTGCCGAGGCTCCAGCCGCCGAGTAAAAATAAGCCGAAGTGCGAGCGGTAATTGCGATCACTTTGTTTCAGCGGCTAGAGTCACTAGAGTGACCTAGAATTAGAATACCGAAGCGGTAAAAACGTGAGAAGCCTTGACATAAATACCCCGACAGGCTGGATAGGTGACGCCATCTAGCGGGAACAAGATGAAGCAGGCAAGGAAAAAATTGTTATTTCAGAAACATCGTGCGTTCCACTTCTGGTGTAAATGCCTTGCCGCGGCATTATTACGAATTAGTTACCTTTTCAATCATTTTTTTTCCTCTAAAACAGGCGAAAACAAACGTGTCCACGACTATGGTTGCACGAAGCGTCACAAGATGGCGACACCATCGTCGGATAACCCGGTATTCTACGCTAAAAACCCCTCGAGATATTTCTGCAGCGGTTATACAATCTTATATAAACTAAATATAATTTAAATGCCGTTATCATCAACATTTCATGGTTTATTCAAACGTAAAGGTATCCGTTTACGTACGGGGAGGTAAAACCTTTCTAAAACATGTGTTCCGGTAACACGGTAACATTAAAAAGTTTACGTACAAGCCAAATGTCCCTATTAGCGTGCGTATCTCTCTGTTCAGTTTACAAAAACTAGTTTCCTTATGCCAGCCCGCAAGAAAATATGGCCCATGCATCGACCGATACTGGGTGCGTCCTGCAGGAGAGCAGCGGTTGCGCGCCGAGAGAAACTGTTGCCGTTCGTCCTTCTGTTGCTCCCTTCCAACCTAACCCTAAACGCTTACTCCCCCAACTTGAGCCATGTCAGCCATCTTGTTCCAGTTGCTCTTTCTGGGGAGTAACAGTTGGTCTTTAGGACTAAAACCGGCAGTTACTCTCCTTTTTTCCATTTTTGGCTTAGAGTGTACTGTATCTATTATTGTGCTTATCTTACCTTATCTTACCGATGAGTCATGGTGAATTGCCTTTAAGATATTTTAATTTGGTGCTGAAGTAAGCGTGACTGCTTATCTGTGTTGGAAGCCCCTCGAGAGATTGCCACTAGTATGATGTAGATTGGGAACCCTGTGTGATGTCCCACGAGTAGAGCGAGTATTGTCGACGTCACAGACAAGTTTGCAGGGCGCGTAGGATATCACACCTGGCACTCCTTCCTTGCCCCCACCACTTTGTTTTTGGGCTGATCTCAAGGTGGTTCTGGCTCCTTACGGCAGTGGCTTTTTAACTACTGCAGGAAGGAATGTCTTTTCTCTCTCTTTTCTGAGGGGGCACTCTGCTTGGCAGGCAGACCTGTTGCTTCAAAGAACATGCCTAGTGCATCACATACCCATGCCGACTCATTGTTTCCTACACGTGGTGCCCAACTTCAAAAAGTGCGCTCTGAACGTCACAAAAGTCTGAGTGTACATAGTCTTATGGCTCCACTACGGTGGGTCGCTACGTAGTTTCTCGTGATTTTTGGTGGGAGTTTTGAAGTGATGCTGAAATTGGTCACAATTAATCATTCTAACATTAATTATACAATAGATTAGAACATTTATGATGAAGTATTGGGGTTATCAGACACAATGCTCCTAATTAAAGCATAGAAATCGATACAAAAATTTGTCTGTCTGGGGTTCTTTAAGCATGCTGACGGGTGTTGTGAGAAATGGCACCTTTGTAATGCAATTCTGTTTGGTCTCAATTGCTCGACAGCAGTTCTCGCCGCTGTCAGGTTACAGTGTGAATTGCTTGCACATTGACTTTTCATTTGCCTGGAAAAAGTATGCCCAAACACATAGCGTAGGGTTGCGCGAAAGAACAAGGACGAAGGTAAGTGGACAGGACGGGCGCAAAACTTCAACTGAATAAACGGAAGGCCAAAGCCGTTAAAAAGTTTGAATCAACATCGTTTATTCAGTTGAAGTTTTGCGCCCGTCCTGTCCACTTACCTTCGTCCTTGTTCTTTCGCGCAACCCTACGCTATGTGTTGACCTGTGCACCAACTAGCCCAAATGAGAGCTTTAATGCCCAAACAAATGTTCTGTATTTCCCACTCTTGCTGCAGCTTTTTTTACCGTCACAACCACGTGACAATATAGTGAACAATGATTGCAAGTATTTCATAAAAGGGCCGCAACCCTTATTTTACCTCATCGAGAAACATTGCCAATCTATTATCAATGCGCCTGTGAACATGTCAAGGAGTACAATGCTTACAATAAACATGCTTTTCACATTTTATTTATTTTTGTCTAAGTTGAAAATTTCACGGAGAAGGTTCATCTTGTCTGCATGCATCTCCTCCCGTCGCTGTGTTTCGGCAAGTCGCCGCTCTTCCCTCTTGCTCTCTCTTTCTGCCTTATGTTTTGCTCGGCGTTCATCCAATTCATTCATCTTCTCAAAGAATACTTGCATATGCAGCTCCCGTGCTGAATTCGGGCGCTTTTTTTTTGCATCAGGGACGTCCTCTTGCCCAACGGAGCTGGATGCAGTGTTTGATGTTGACGGGCTTGAATCGGCTTGCGAGATGGACTCAGTTAATGATTGTGGACGTGTCTTTTTCGACACCACTCCACTTGCATCACGTACCACTTCTGGTTCTATGCTGTCATCCAGCCACTTGATTTTTTCGAGTTCATCCTCGTAGGGGACTTCTTGTGGGGAATTGCCAGACTTGTTATTGTTGCCAGCTGCCACACTTTTTCTTTTCAGTACGGTTTTGTATCTAGAGCAGCACTGCTCACAGTCCGTGTTACACTGAGTTTATCTTTGATCTCTGTGGCGATTCTTTCAAACATGGCCTTCTTGTTGCGGAATTTTTTTAGAGGGCCGACTTGGAAAATATGAGGCGTATAGGTCAAGCAGCAGCTTTGTCTCACCACTCGTCCACTCACACCCTGCAGCTGATATATGCAACACACACACACACACACACACACACACACACACACACACACACACACACACACACACACACACACACACACACACACACACAAAATTTTAATTACGTGTAAACAGGCAATATCGCACTTTGTTGACGCACGGCACCAAGCTATACGCTCTCTGAGCAATAGAACACTTATTTTAAGCTTTAGTACTGTCCACACTGTTTTGACGCAGCATATAGTGAGTGCGGTGGATATCCCGTTGCATATGAAAACAGACATTTGGGCAAGCTTATAATATTGCTATACATTACTTACCGAAGACAGTTTTCTTAGAGAGTAAATTTGAAAACACTGCGTATTAAGCATGAGGCCTGTTTGTGCAGCTGATCATTTGTTGAACTAACTTTTATTATTTAAGCACCAAATATTCAGAACCACCAGAAAGAAGCCATTAAATGGCTTTGGGTAGTTCGTGGTTCTTTTGAAGGGGGATGCAATCTGCTGCACCTATGTTCCTCCTAGGACCACTAGCATGTTAGTGTAAATATGCTTACCACGTGCAGGAGCCCTTGGCTGGCCAGCCTCACTTCTTGACGATCCGCTGGATGCTGCAGAATCTGTGTTTGGTGGTTGAAAAGCATTACATAACGTTAATATAGGTGTTAATTTTAAGCAGGTACACAACTTTCTTCAAGCACAGTCCTCGCATGTTCCTTGTCAAGGCATTGCCTCTTACATATATAGGCGACTGTATACACATCAAAAACTAGTTCTGTGCAGACAATTGAACATAGACTAACTTACCATTTCCTAGAGATGCGCTCTGTGGAGGTGTCAGAACGTCGGCGGCGTCACACTCGGTAGCACCTTCAAATACATTAAAAAAAAAACATTTGCGGGTTAACGCCAAAAGAATAGAGGTCAATTAGCACCAAGAAAGCGTTACTTCTCTAGTAAATTTTTCATGCACGTATTCATGTGCGAACACAGGGAGCTCGCCGTGCATTTTTAGCAAAGGTGGTAAAGCAGATATGCTTGGTGAGCGTTGAGAAAATTCCGACGCGCCTGTGATATTCTAAAGCAGTAGGACTTCTAAGGCGGCAGGTACGTAACTACTCAGATGGAAAAAAAAGTCCTGCTCAGAACGTGCCGCATTTTTGCGAGCGCCGATTGCGGTCGTTGCCACGTGCACCTACCTACCGTACGACTATGTGACCAGCCTTCACGCGGAGCTATCAAAATTTATCATTACGGGCAGAATTTATTATCAGTGTGAAGTACGTAGCACTTACCATTGAGATCGTTCCCGCCGTTCGTAAGCACGCCCAGCAACAGGCGACGCACAGCCGGAGTGAGTTCCACGTGCTCGTCCATGCTCACAACACAATTGTTGTGTTTGTCGAATATTGGGAAGCAGCCCCCCACTTCGGAGAAGCTTTTTAGGACGACCCCGTGGCGAAAAGGAGGAAGAAGGGCAACCCGGGGGGACGCGTTTTCAGGGTTGCGACCGCAGCGGCCCGCAATTTGGAGGCGACTACGAGTACGGGAAGAGCGGAGAACGTCCTTGACATCGTCGTTTTATGACCTACACGCCCACCCCGTGAAAGAACACTGGAAGCCGCAGGGGCCGTCACCCAACACATTTGTTTGTTTGTTTGTTTTGCCTTCTTTTCTATGGCACGTACCCACTCTGGGGGATGGGCCAAGAATATGTAGTTGAAGCTTAAAATGTTATTCGAAGAATGTAAAATGGTTAAAAAAAAAAATTAAGAGTAGAAATGGTAATAATAAATAAGACATCAAATTAATACTTCAAAAATTATGCTATTGCGCTCGTATTTCAGACAGCCGTATTACCCTGATCAGAACAATTTGGTGAGATTAGATATATTGAACCGCATTTTAATAAAGAGCGTTTTTGAAGGAAGATTAAAATGGTACACGTTTAGTGGTTTGCATGAAATTACACACGGCATTGAAGGCATCCCTATGGCAGTATCCCAACCCTGAGGCTCCAAAGCTTAGTATAATTTCTTCAGTTAAGTTTAAGCCTATTTTTAACAGCGGAGAAATGAGCAGTCGAGATCTAATAATTGAATATCTGCGGCATGACAAAAAGAAATGTGCAATATTTTCTAATTCTCCGCAGAATTGACATAGGGGCGATATCGTCAGACCAGCTCTGTGTAAGTATAGATTTAATGGGGGGACACGGCATCGAAATCTGGTGATCGTAACTTCAGATTGTCTAGATTGGCTCCAATGAGACTTCCATGGGAAGTTGAGATGTTTGTATTCCGTCCACGTTGTTATTGTTTCCATCCTATCAGTGTGAATTGCCAATTTTCTGTATCTGATTGCGGTGAAATATTCTACCACTGGAAGAACCTGGATTATTGGGAGATCTAGCGATGCGCGCGCTAAAGCATCAGCCATTTCATTTAATTTTAAGCCACAGTGACCTGGGACCCACACTAGTTTTAGGTGCTTCAGCTGAGACGGAACTAAAGATCGAAATGTCTTGAGGGCACGAGAGTTATGTGAAGCTGTAAGTGCTGTGCATACGGAGAGCGAATCAGTTATTATTATCGCCCTGATCTCGTCTGACGGGAGTTTTCGCAGTGCCATGATGACGGCCATGAGTTCAGCTTCGAAAACCGGAGTAAAATCGGGTAACCTCACAGCGAATGACCAGCCCAGCGACTGGGAGACAATTCCTACGCCTGCCCGTTCTTCGTTCACGGAAGCATCAGTGGCTATTACGTTTCGTGTTTGTGCATGTATCAGAAAATCCTCTAACCTGTTCTCTAAGAATTTTGGGATTGAAATTTAGATTTTGGAGGAAAAATCTCTTCGTAATCTATCATAAGAACCTGATTTGAGCTATTGGTTACAATTATCTCTCTGATGTTGACATTTATAATTTCCAGTTTCTTTTGTACGTAGATTATCTGTGGTGTGTGATATCGTGGCCAATGAGCGAGAAAGAAGGAATCTGGGTCACTGATAAAAACATATTCCGCTCTTCTTACCGGCAAGCTATAAAATTTTAGAAATGTCTGTACTGTTAAAACACGGAATCGACAGAGCAATGAAGGCAGACGCGCTTCCTGATACATGACAGTAACTGCTGCAAACCTAGGGAGCCCCATACACAAGCGCAGAGCTTCCCGCTCCAAGATAATCAACGGCTTAATTTTGTAAGCTGGTCCACCCGAGAACAACACACATCCAAATTCTAATATTGGACGCATATACATCTTATATACCATTATCATTGTGTCCCTACGTACACCAAATTTGCGATTGCTCATTCTGCGCAATAAGCCCAAAGCCCGTTGCGCCTTAGCTGCAATGTACTCGATATGTGGACTCCAGTTAAGTTTTTCATTGTATAAAACACCCAAATATTTTAGAGAGTCTACTTGCGGTATAGGTTCCTGTTTATATGCAATAGAGAGTGAAATCGAACCTGCTATAGGAAACACCAGGAGAGCACTCTTGTTTACATTTAATGCCATTGATATCGACCGAAGCCATATTTCCAACATGTTCATGTAGATTTGCAATTTTTGCTGTAGTACATAAATATCACTGTCGGCTGCAAAAAATGCTATATCGTCTGCATACACATAGACAAAGATATTCTGACAGGTTGGAATTGAACTCATTAGTATATTAAATAAAAGTGGAGACAGAACCGCTCCTTGGGGAACTCCGCGACTCTGTTTGTATTTAGATGAAGAGCACCCATCCTTGACACAATAAAATTCCCGTGATTTTAAAAATTCTCCTACCCACGCCGTCATATATTGTGGAAAATTTAAGACCTGTAGTCTGTTAAGTAAAATGGAATGCTCAACGCAGTCGTATGCTTTAGCAATGTCGAGTGTCACTAGTGCTGCATATTGTCTTCGTTTTCGAGCAAGTTGTATACGGCTCTCTAAGTCTGCATGTGCACACCAGATTGAACAATCGGATCTAAAGCCAATTTGCTGAGGTTTTAATATTGACTTATTTTCCATCCAAATAGTTATTCTCCCATGCAGGACCCTCTCTATGAGTTTGACCATGTTTGAAGTCAATGATATTGGTCTAATATTTTCTATGTTTAAACCTGATCCCTGTTTCTTAGGTATCGGAATTATCTTCGCTAATTTCCAATCATAAGGGATCCAGGCATAATTTAAAGAATAATTAATAACATTAAGAATTTCACTAGGAGATAACTTGAATAAAATTTGGATCATTTGCACTGTAACTCCATCGGGGCCTGGAGCTGAAAAGGGTAACTGCTTAATCACGTGGGATAGTTCGGACATGGTAACTTTATCAAAATCTGTCGTGATTGTACAATTTTGCCAATTATTTGGTATAGTCGATGTGAATCTATTCTCCAGTCCTGTAGCAATTAACTCAAGAGCAGTAGTCATTTCCGTTGTCGATAGGAGTTCGTAATCCGAATTAACTGGAGACGGTAGTATTTTCCTTGTTCTCATGTATCTAAACAGTGCTTTTTTATTTTTAGGGTTAGAGAGGAACTCGTAGTGTCTGCGATCGTAGTCCTCTTTTGCTTGGGCAACGGTGCGTTTAAAACTAGCTGCTATGAATTTATAATCAGACCAATTTTTAGGGGATTGATTATGAATGAGCTGCTTCCAAGCTGCCTTGCGTCGACGGTGATCTCGTGTGCATTCTGCATTCCACCAAGGACTATTCGGTGCTCTATTGGCAGATTCGACAGTAAATTCAGCTCGTTTGTAGGCTCGTTTAATAACCGCGTTTAATTTCATCGCTTTGAAATCGTTACTCTCTTGAGAGTGAGATGATAACGCTGATTTCAGGTTATTTTTAAACTTATTATAATTCACAAAGACTCGAACTTGAGAACAAGGTGGGGTTATTGGACAAGAAATCTCGAAAGTTATTGGAAAATGATCACTGTTGTGGCACAGTCCAGCGCTGTCCAGGACGAGCTTGAAATAGCCGTACTTACGAAACTTAGATCTAAGGCCGATCGGCACCGATTGCGAATAAACGTGGGAGTTCTCGCGTTTAGGCACGAAAGATTATTGTCTGTTGACCACTCCCACAATCGTTTGCCACACTGATCAGTTTTAAAACCCCAGCACGTATGATGGGAATTAAAATCCCCGACTAAAATTTTTTTCCTTGCACCACGAACTGATTGCAATATCTAACCGTCTTGTGTCTTGGACACCCTCAGGAAAGTACGCATTAACTAGCGAGAAAGGTTGGCATCCTGGTAATGTAATGTCTATTGCGAACATTTCACATTCAGGAGACATATACTTGTAGGAGATTTTCGCCTTTATACTAATTCTGTTTGAGATAAAAAATGCTAAGCCTCCACCTCTCGATGGACGGTCTAGTCTAAAAGATCGGTAACTGTTCAAATGAAAAACATTATGTACGGAGAGCCAGGTCTCCTGCAATGCAATTATATCTGGTGTGAATTTAGAAGACAAATATATTAGATCTGTTATTGACGAGTGAATAGAGCGACAGTTCCAGTGGAGAATTTGAGAGACCCTATTTTGTCGAAAGAATTGATTCCGAGACCGCCTTGTCTAAAATGGATTCTTTTAAGAATCTACCTTAGAAAGGCTTTCCTTGTCCTTCAGGTATTTTTTGTTTTTTGAATGTTTCGGTGAGCCTGTTTTCTTCGATAGAGGGGATCTAGATCGTTTTAGCGATTTAGGGTCCAAGTCCATGTCGTCAGGCTCCTGGGTTTCATCATTAATATCATTATTTTGGCACTGGTTGCCAACTAGAGAGGGTCCTGCATGGTCAGCATACGACGGCGTGATTGTAGGTGCTGTGTCATTCAGGGATCGTGGAAGCTCTGCGGTTTGTGAAGTTATCCCATCATCTCCCGGCGTTCCAAATGTGCGAGCCATCTGGTTGGCTAAAATTTGTGACAGAGACTCACAAATGTGTGCAGCAAGGCGCTCCATAGCCTTTTCTATTGCTCTTTCAACCACGTCCGCTATGGATTGGGAAAAAGCCGCTTCCATTGATGTATTACGGGCTGCTACACCGGCATATCCCTGACTCCTGTTCTGAATTTCAGCTAAGGCCTCTTTTCGGGAGCAGCGTCTACGATCTACAATTTCGAGAATGCGGATTTCTCTTGCCTTTGCAGAGCAGTTGGGATTGTCCGCACTGTGCGCTTCATCACAGAGACAACATTTTTCTTCTTTGCTTTGGCAATCACTTGCACTGTGAGGCTCACCACACATACGGCATCTGAGAGCAGATCTGCACCCTTTCATCGTGTGGCCATAGCGCCAGCATTTTACACACTGCAGGGGTCGAGGCGAAAGCGCTTCAACGCGGTAGATAAGAGGCCACGCCTTAATTTCCGTTGGTCGATTCGACCCAGCAAAAGTTACAATCACCGACTCGGTAGGGACTTTAGCCTTATCAATAACTCGCCCACACCTAAACACTGAAATTGCACCAGCCTCTGCAAACATCTCTAATACCTCCGACGGAGTCATGTTGACGTCAACACCACGCACAAGTCCTTTCACACATGCTAAGTGAGGTGGGATGAATGCGCTCACCGGATTGGAAGCGAACATAGAACACTTCAGTAGGTCCTGAACACAAAGCTGGTCAGACGAAAAGCAGAGGATACCTCCCCTGCCGAACTGGCGGACCTCCGAAATGGTCTGAAAGTGTGCTGTGGCGGCTCGCAGCTCCGCTTGTATTGCTTTGGGATTCTTCATCCTTATGTTACCATCATGGGTTGGGACAAGGGCCACAGGAACAGAAGAGATGCCATTTCGCAAGAACAGGGCCACTGGTATCTCCTGCGGCGGAAGAGAAGCGGACCAGAGGAAAGCCCCTGGTCCAGGTGAGGAAAACGGCATGTCTGTTCTTACAAGCGCAAAAAGCACTCACTGATCGGCAAGAGCACTAAAGGAGCACTGAGCAAGATAAAAATTAAGCAGCAACCACAGAAACTTTGGCCACAACCCCCAGATCGAGGGATCGAGGCAGCGAAGGACGCTTGCTTGCGGAATCGTGGAACGTGATCGCCGCCAATGAAACACAGGGAAAGCGTTTTCTTCCTCTGTTCTCCAAGTCTGCTGCACGTGCGGGGTGCAGAGAAAACTCTTTTGACTGTGCTTGTGTTTCTGTATTTCTATTTTCCTTTTTTTCCCTCTCTACGAGAGCACTGTAAATGCGTTCAAACCGAGCGGACGTGTTGATTCTCTGTCGTCGTCCAACCTCCTAAAGAAAGTTTTGCCTCCCCGCTATTCTGCCACAATAAAAACAAAATTGTATCCCTGCTGTTCGCGACTGCGTGTTCGAAATGTGCGCCTTGCAGTGGCGGCCAAAGTTGCCATAGAAACCGAGAGAGAGCGGAAAAAGGAATTGTTTCCGGAACCGGTTCACGTGACTTCCGGGGCGATCCTCCGCGGAGCATTCCCGTGTTCCGCTGGCAGATTTGGCTTCATGGAATCCGAGTGCTCGCTCCGGGATTTCAGCGGCCGCTCCGGATCTCCCAGTGAAAAACGCCATTAAATTCGAGGCCCCGATCCAGGCGATACCGAAACAGCGCTCCGGGCGCTTAGGAACTCCGTGAGCCCTGTTACGTCAGACCGGAAGCTAACGTGACAATTTCTGACAAAAGGTGCGTCGCAGCAGAACATGACCAGGAAAAACAGCAAGCCTTCCCAAGTACCAAACTGGACTGCTTATTCTTTGCGCGTGGTGCGTAGTGCTTATCAGTTTCCTTGTTAAGCTCGAATGAAGTCTAAAACACTTGTTCGCAGTTCGAATGAAGTCTAAAGTTTTTCCTCCTCGGCGTAGAGTTCGTCTGCGAGGACGGCATATGCCTGACTGGCATAGCATCTTTATTAAAAATCTATATTGTTAAAAAGAAACACTCTGTGTATGTACATCTTGAAGTCGGGTAAAGCGCCACAATAGACAAGGACAAATAAGGAAACGAACAACATAGCGCAGACTCTCAGCTGATATTGAAAAATTGTGAAACGCATATAGGCCTCGTGAGCTGGTATGGTGGCGCTACTGCCCTCGCCCTCTATCGGGTCAGCGGCGCACTGTTAGGATTGTCGACTACGAGCGCGCCTGCATGTTTCAGGCAGGCGACGACGTTTGCGGCGGCCGCTCTTCGCCAAGAACGGCATTTTTTTTTTCTTTTTGCGAGTATAAGTGCCCCATGTTGACTCATGTGTACTTGTGTTTCACTTTTATGTCGAAAAGTCGGTTTGTCGGCGACTCTCGTCGGCATTCAACCACCCTATCGTCCCCTTTCCGCCTCGAGGCACCCGAGGGAGGCAGAGAGCCGCTTGTCGCTCAGAACCAAGCTACGAGCTCGTCTTCCCATAATGAGGAGGGGGAAAACAGCTTTGTGCACCGGAAACGACAAACAATGAGAGCCTTTGCGCCTTTGTTTTTGTTTTTTTCCTGCCTCAAAAACCTTTCAAACTACAGCCGTTTAAAGCTGTAGCCGAAAAACAAGCATGCAGCGACTCTTGTTAACGTAAGCATTCAACAAAACTTCGTCCTCTTTTTTCTTCAAGCCACTCGAGAGAGAGAGGCCCCACTCAGTCCGTCTATTCGCTGAAAACCGAACTGCAAGCCCTAACAACAACAAAAAAAAAAAAAAACAAAAGAAAAAGCCGACAAAACACAGCTGCTTGCGCCGGAAACAAGTTCTTTTCCGTCCCGTTCTGCCAGCCATCCACGCGGGGCACAGTAGATGACCCCCCCCCCCACACACACACAAACAGGCTAACAACGCACACACACACACAGGCGAGCGCACAGACAGTGAAACTGCAAGCGCCCATCAGTTCGTCACCGGTTGTCGTCTACTAGGAAAGCGCATCGCCAGCCAAGGCCGCCAGCCCGCGCGTGAACGTGAGGAGAAGAAGCGACGATCGTGTGTTGTTCTGCGGTTTCCGTAGGATTGAAATGGCAATAACGTGTGTTTCAAAAGGAGTTCTTGGTCGCTTGGTACGAAGTTGCACGCGAGTGGTCAGTGTGTGGTTGATGTGCGCGATGGAATTTTCCGACATTATTGGGAAATGCAGAGTGCAATCGAAAACCGTGGATTACGACGTACGAGGGGAGGTGAGCTTTTGATTTTTCAGTGCTCTACGTGTGCTGAGCCATACCGAACTGTTTTCGTTCCTAACGAAGAGGACGCGGCAAATTTGTGTCTGATTCCGCACCGGCTGCCCCTGCTCGCCACTCTGGCTGGCGAGAAATCACGCGTGAGAGCAGAAGACGCAGACAGGCACATTGCCCTTCTAGGTGGCAGTTGTCAGCCTGCTATCTTCCTATTTCTTTGTGACCTTGTAAGCTTGTGTATACAATTAAAATAAATAATAAAAGGCGAAAAAAAAACGCACGAGAGTGGGGACACTTATGGACGGAATTCGAGGCGTTGCTTACGCAGCCCCACACAGCTGCGGTAGAGTTGTCTTTCATTTTCGTCCGACTTCTGAGGTAACCCGCAGAATTTTAAAGCTAGTTGCTTCCGAACGGTGTTCCTACAGCTGTTGTTCCAGCCATGCACGCAAAAGTACGGAAAATTACCGGAGTTCTGCGACGTTTTTACGTCCTTTCGGCGAGGAGCCATGCGTTTCTACCGTGACTGCGGGCACGGGAGCAACAAACGACAATCCTAAGTTTTCCGCCGTGGCCGTCCGATGGCGCTGCCGTCCGATGGCCGCAATTTCGTGGGGACGGACGTGTTTTTCGTGGGCTCTGGAATGACAGCGTCAGATAAGTGCTTTTTTTTTTTTGCATGATTCGAGCTTGTTTCTTTAGTTAAGCCACTAGATTGCAGCTATAGAGCTTACAACTTTGTGCTGTTGGTACAAAGTGTGTGACAGTCGCTTCGGGTGTTTTTTTTTTTAATATTTGTTTTTTTGGCCACCACGTGGCTGAAAGGTGCACAGGTGCTTTGAAGTGTAACATACTTGCGGAGTTTTGTGATATCATTTGGCTTTAAGTGTATCTAATCTGCCGCGTGAATGCTCTATAGCCATGGTCAAAAAGACCGTAAAGTGTTCAGGATGCGGAATGGGGCGGAAAATAGAGGTTTGTGAGGATGAGACGACAGAGAGAGCTGACGCCAAGTGTAAGCAATGCGAGTTAGAGGCGAAGATGGAAATAATGATGGCCGCCCAGAATGAGCTCAAGGCGAGAATCTCCGAGCTGGAGAAAGCGGTAGCGACAGAGCGGGAAAAAAACGATGGCTATGGCGGAAAGGCTTAAGTCAGCCGAGGAGGGATTGGCAAAGGTAGCCATGCCAGCAAAGGTAGCCATGCCAGCAAATGTAGCCACGGGGAACAGGGAAGCAGGCGACAGCGAGAAAAATGGGGCATTGACCCCCACAGTGGTAGGCGCGAAGGGGGAAACAGGTTTGGAAAAGACAGGTGCAAGGGACACAGGACCCACCTTCCGCGAAGTAGTCTTGGGAACGGGAGGGGACAAAACAACAGCTGTAGCACGCGCTAGTAACAGGTGCAGTGGCCAGGTGCGGGAGAGTCCACCAGAAAAGTCGGATCACGTGATAATCGCCGGGGACTCGAATTTAGCTACATGCGCAGAAGCAGTCAAGGAAAGGGTGAGAGGCGACAAACGAGTTTTAATAGGAAAGTTCCCGGGCCATAGGCTGGGATCAGTGATGAGACAAGCTAACGCAAAACTCGCAGCTAAGTCTAATGGACGTAACCTCGTGATAATCGCGGGAGGTCTAAACGACGTCTTGAGTAACGAATCAGCCGAACTAGGGACCACATTGGCGAAAGGGGTCGATGACATGCGCGCCATTTCCCCTCAGGTGCAGATAGTGGTATGCACAATACCGGAGGTACCGGTGCGTGACGGCAACCTGCAAAGAGCGGTTGTCGACGCAAACAGAGAGATATGGCAGATGAGTAGAGAGAAAGGCATTGAGGTAGTGGAAATAAACAGAGAGGTGCACAGGTGGGGTGGTTTTCGAAGAGACGGAATACACTTCGATAGGAGGCTTGGCCATGAGGTGGGTTGGCGTCTTGCAGGACGCGCAGTAGCTTTTTTGGGGGGCACGCGGGCCCTTCGGTGCCCATGGTAGCTTGTAATGAGGAAAACAACCAGGGGGACTCTTTGACAGGTAGTATAGCGAAAAAACAGAGAAAAGGTAAAAGAAGGGAGAAGGCGCGTGTTGCAATTAGTTACATTAACATGCAGGGTGGCAGAAAAAAGGCAAAATGGTTGGAGATTGAGGGACAGGTAAACAAGGAACAGATAGGTGTTTATGCGGTTACAGAAACACACCTTAGAGACTTGGAAGAGCCACCACATATTGAAAATTATGTTTGGGAAGGATGTAACAGGATCACATCAGAAAGGAGAGGTGGGGGGGTTGGAATGCTAATTCATAGCAGAACAAAATGGGAGAGAGTGAAACAAACGTGTTCAGAGCACATGTGGGTTTCGGGCACAGTAGGTGGAAAGAAAACGTGGCTAGGTGTAGCTTACTTGTGGACAGGCAATAACTGCAGAGAAAAGAATCTGGAGATAGTGAAATGCATAAGCACCGATATTAAAGAATTTGGTCATGATGCCGAGATAATCCTTCTAGGGGACATGAACGCTCACATTCATGACCTTGACGGATATTCAGACACAATGGCAAGTTATTGCTAGATCTCTGCGAGCAACATAGTCTTGAGATAGTTAACGTGGGGCCTAAGTGTGAGGGGCAGATCACGTGGGAAGTCAGAAACAGGCAATCGAGCATTGATTACTGTCTCATGACAGAAGGAATATATGACAAACTTAGAGAGATGAGAATAGACGAAGAAGGCATTAACAGCTTGGGTAGTGATCATAAACGCATAATATTACAAATGGGATATAAAACTGAAAATAAGAACATAGAATCAAAGTTTGGCAGCTCGTATCTAATGACAAACAAATAACAAATATAGCCGCAAGAGTCGAGGAAAAAGTAGACGAACTACCAGGCAAAGACTGGAAGTATAGTGAGCTGCTACATGTAATCACGAAAGAAATGGAAATAGAGAAGAAAACCATTTGTTGGAAAGGAAAGAAAAAGCCAAAAAGTTGGTGGAACAAAGAAATCCGGGAAGCGATCGAGATGCGACGTCAGGCATCACGGGAGCACAGACAGGCAAAAAAGGAGAAGCGGCCACAGGACGAAGTCAACCAAATATGGGAAATATATTTAGAGCAAAAATCCATTGTGCAGAAAATTAGTCGAGGCAAAAATTAAAGGTGAAAGTGAACGCTGGATGACAGAGATTCGCGAAAAGAAGAAGGCCGCGCCTAGGATTTTTTGGAGCCACCTAAAAGCGCTGGGTAGGAAGTCTGTCACAATGCAACAACATATGGTAGATGAAGGAGGAAATAAATTGGAAGGATATGAAGCGCTAGGTTACATCCGAAAGATAACAGCCGATTCGTTTAAAAAGGTCCCCCAGGGGATTCCCCGGTGAGTAAAAGTACGCAAAGGAGTGCAACCGAAGAAGATGTAGTACTAGAGATTTCAATTGGAAGAAGGCCGAAGGAAAAATTCCTAAGCGCACTACTCCGGGCTTAGATGGGGTTCCCGTCAGCCTCATTAACGAACTCGGACATAACACTAAAGAAGCACTGCTGAAAGCCGTAGAAAAGTGCTTACAGGAGAGGGAAATACCAGACAGCTGGAGAAAAAGTAGAATGAACTTAATCTATAAAGGCAAGGGAGAAAAGGATAACATTCGCTCGTATAGACCGCTAACAATTACATCGGTGCTATACAGGTTGGCGATGCAGGCAGTAAAATTAAAAATAGAAGCGTGGGTAGAACAAAATGATATTTTGGGAGAACTTCAGAATGGATTTCGAATCGACAGGCGGTTAGACGATAATCTGTTTGTTCTTACCCAGTGTATAGAAATATCTAAATAGAAAACAGGCCCTTATACGTAGCTTATCTAGATATCACCGGGGCGTATGACAACGTTAATCAGGAAATTTTGTGGGATATATTGAAGGAAGTGGGCATAGGTGACGACTGTGTACAGCTTTTGAGGGAAATATACCGAGGAAATACAGTTTGTATAGAATGGGAAGGAATAAGTAGCAAGGACAGCGTTGAAATTAGCAAGGGGCTGAGACAGGGATGCCCTTTGTCCCCGCTGTTATTCATGCTGTACATGGCGAGGATGGAAAAAGCGCTAGAAGGTAGCAACATTGGATTTAATTTGTCACACAAACAGGTCGGAGCGATGGTTGAGCAGAAGCTTCCAGGTCTATTTATGCTGATGATATTGTCTTATTTGCGGACAGTCAAGATGATATACAGCGACTGGCAGATATATGCGGAAGGGAGTGTGAGGCTCTAGGACTAGGATTTAGTGCAACAAAATGTGGATTGATGGTATTCAATGATCACGGAGACCATACGGTATTAATACAGGGCCAAAAAATACCGAGGGTAAGCGAGTACAAGTACCTCGGAGTATGGGTAAATGAGGGGGATAGATATATGGAGGTACAAGAGAAAGCATCGGTAGCAAAGGGAAAGAGGAATGCTGCAATTATGAAGCACAGAGCTTTATGGGGATACAATAGGTACGAGGTGCTTCGAGGGCTGTGGAAGGGTGTGATGGTTCCGGGGCTTACATTTGGGAACTCAGTGGTGTGCATGAAGTCAGAGGTGCAATCAGGAATGGATGTAAATCAAAGGACGGTGGGCCGCCTCGCGTTGGGCGCTCACGGGAAGACGACAAATGAGGCGGTAAAGGGTGATATGGGATGGACAGGCTTTGAAGTGAGGGAAGCGCAGAGCAAAATGAGATTCGAAGAGAGGCTGAGGAAAATGAAGGAGAGTAGATGGGCAGAGAGGTTTTCAGTTATTTTTAAAGAAAAAGCGTTGACACGCAGTGGAGAAAAAGAACTAGCGAGGCTCACCAGTAAATATACGGCTGGCAGTGCGGGCGATATGGCAACAAGGAGCATTAAGCGGAAGGTCAGAGAGGCGGAGAGGACTTATTGGATGACAGCGATGGAAAAGAAGCCGGCTCTGAGTAACTACCGAAAAGGAAAAAACGAAATAAGGAGGGAAAGGTTTTATGATAATTCAAGGGGAAGCGCTTTACTGTTTGAAGCAAGGTCGGGCTGCCTTAGAACGCGTAGTTATAAAGCGAGATTTAGTAACGAAGAAGAACAATGTACATGCTGCGGGGGAACTAAGGAAACGATGGAACATGTACTGATTGAATGTGGCGATATTCACCCAGGTATACGTGTGGGCACGAGTCTACATGAAGCCTTGGGTTTTAGGGACAACAATGGAAAGCTGAACACGTCCGCGATAGAAATAAGTAAGAGACGGTTAGAGTATTGGTGGCAGAAAAGTAGAGATAAAGAACAAAAATAAATAATGGGGGAAAAATAAGGTCATTCTGCCTTAAGAGGCAGAGAGATGGACCGTGAATTTATATTTTTTGGTATAATAACATAGATTTAATCAATGTAGATAAGGTATTTGGCCAACATGAAACAAGGAAGGGTTTTTTTTTTTTTTTTTTTTCTTCGAGCCTGGTGGCAGACATGTCACCGCCCCGTTTTAAAGGGGACGCTCATAGCATCCATCCATCCAAAGCTGCAGCGCACTAGGCCTATAGCAAGTGAATCACCCGTGAACATGAAATTATACCGTCCGTTGAACTTGGCTAATGCGCAGGACTCGGGTCGCTCGTCAGTTTCTGACCGCTTGTCAGTTGAGAGTCAACGCCGCGTTGTTCGTTTCCTTCTTTTGTCCTTGTATATTGTTGCGCTGTACCCGAGTTCAAGATGAATCTCAACCAACTGGCCCAATGTGTCGTCTTGCTGCAGTATATATGCGTGTATGTGTTTGAGTAAAAAGAGAGAACTCTATCTAGCAGCATTCAATAATTCAATTCAGTCTCCTTTTCAGTTTGTGGCAAGGGTTTATTTAGTTCACCTAAATCAGGAGTTTCAAACGCACGGCCGCATGTGGCCCGCGAACATTTCGCTAGCAGCCCAGCCCGCACGTGATAGTCTTCATTTTGTTGGTAACAACTTTATTGATAGTCCTGCAGAGGTTTCGCCGACCGGGCCTAAGGCCTCCCACGTGGGGACGTCGAAGCCTTGCCTCACCGCCGCCTAGCGGGTCTGCTGGACAGCCCAAAGTTGGTCACTGAGGCTGGGGCTGCGCAAGGCAGCGGCCCACCGCGGCGAAAGGGTTCCGGAGTTGCACCTTGCAGGTTTTTGTAACAGTCCTAGATCATGTGAGTTAATGTGGCGACCTTGGTGTGGCAGACCTTGCAGTTATTTGTCGGGTATGTCTTCGGGTAGAGTCTGTTACGCTGTGCGGGGTTGGGGTACGTGCGCGTCTGCAGTTGTCCGAGGGCCGTCGCCTGCGTCCTGTTCAGCTTGTCGCTAGGCGGAGGAACGGTTCGGCGGGTCAGGTAGGGGGCCTTTGATAATCTCGTTATAGCTCGTCAAACTGTCTTAGGTGTTGTCCCATAGACGGCGGTAGCCGGCGCGTTTAGCGAGCTCGCACGCCTTGGCGTGTGCCGTCTCGTTTATGTTGCGTTGGGTCTGATACCTCTTCCATGAGAGCCGGGAACCACAGGAATCTGGTTCGAAATTCTACCATCCGTTGAACTTGGCTATTGCGCAGGACTCGGGCCGCTCGTCGCGAGATCTATCCTTTGGCGAAGTTTCTGACCGCTTGTCTCGAGTCGCAGAGGACCGTCGTGCACGTCGGAGCTGTGAGCGCGAGCGCAACTTTCTCCGCTTCTTGTGCGTGCTTGCACGGTATACTTGCCGATATTCTCGTTTGGCCTTTCCAATCGACGACCGAGACCGCGAATCGTGAGCGTTCTGCGTATTCAGCGGCGTCAACGAACCACGTCCGCATTTCGTCGCCGTAAGTGTGGAGGAGAGCTCTGGCCCTGGCCACTCTTCTGCCTCGGTTGTGTTCCGGGTGAACGTTCTGTGGAACCGGCTGAACCCTTAGCGTTTTTCTGATCGTGTCCGGAAGCGCGACTTTTAGGGGCGATGCTGCTTAGGCCGTGGGTCTGTCCATCCTCCGTTTGTAGTAGCCACCTCTAATTCGTGAAGTGCTCACTGCATGGCGTTGGTGGCGCTCGCTCCATATATATATATATATATATATATATATATATATATATATATATATTAATGAGAACTAACAGACAATAACGCCAAGGAAAGCACAGGGGGTGTTATCTGTAGTGTTTAGAATATAAATGTGAAGAAAGTAAAGTGGACGAAAAGATGACTTGCCGCCGGCAGGGACCGAACCTGCGACCTTCGAATAACGCGTCCGATGCTCTACCACTGAGCTACGGCGGCGGTCATCCTCCCGTCCACTTTCTGGGGTATATATGTTGATTTAAACCTAGGAGTGTTAGTCAGCGCCAATCGCAGCCATGGCGGCGAGTGTGGAACACTCTTTTTTTTTTTGCCTGTTGGCGTCACGTAGCACGTGATCTTTTTACGAGTTGGCAGCTGACCAATAATCCCTCGCATACTACCTGAAGGCATTAAGTCTGCCAGGACGAGACCCTCGCTATGAATGAAGGAAAGCAGATGATTTTTCAAGGGCTCGTTTATCTTTGTTAGATACAATTAATAATGAGAACTAACAGACAATAACGCCAAGGAAAGTACAGGGGGTGTTATCTGTAGTATTTAGAATATAAATGTGAAGAAAGTAAAGTGGACGAAAAGATGACTTGCCGCCGGCAGGGACCGAACCTGCGACCTTCGAATAACGCGTCCGATGCTCTACCACTGAGCTACGGCGGCAGGTCATCCTCCCGTCCACTTTCTGGGGTATATATGTTGATTTAAACCTAGGAGTGTTAGTCAGCGCCAATCGCAGCCATGGCGGCGAGTGTGGAACACTTTTTTTTTTGCCTGTTGGCGTCACGTAGCACGTGATCTTTTTACGAGTTGGCAGCTGACCAATAATCCCTCGCATACTACCTGAAGGCATTAAGTCTGCCAGGACGAGACCCTCGCTATGAATGAAGGAAAGCAGATGATTTTTCAAGGGCTCGTTTATCTTTGTTAGATACAATATTAATGAGAACTAACAGACAATAACGCCAAGGAAAGTACAGGGGGTGTTATCTGTAGTATTTAGAATATAAATACTACAGATAACATACTACAGATCGGACGCGTTATTCGAAGGTCGCAGGTTCGGTCCCTGCCGGCGGCAAGTCATCTTTTCGTCCACTTTACTTTCTTCACATTTATATTCTAAATACTACAGATAACACCCCCTGTACTTTCCTTGGCGTTATTGTCTGTTAGTTCTCATTAATATTGTATCTAACAAAGATAAACGAGCCCTTGAAAAATCATCTGCTTTCCTTCATATATATATATATATATATATATATATATATATTGTTGCGAAGTGTCACTGACAGGGAGAAACGAGACAAGCAGGGAAAGAGAAAGAGGACGACGACGCTGCTCCTGCGACCGCCACGGTCTTTTGTGCCTCGGTGCTCATTAAATACCCCTTAAACATGTCCTGTGCACGTAACAGATTGCTGGAAGGTGCGGGGTACGACGAACCCCACGACGGAAGCACTACTACCTGGACTTCGCCGCAGCCGCCGCCTTGCCGGACTCCCACCATCGCCGATCTAGATGTCTCACGACCAGAGCGCTGGTGCTTCGAGGGCGACAGCGATAGGTTCCTTGCCTTACTATCGAGTTCCGCCGAACTTTGGCGGGACCTCTGGAGAAGACGTGGACGAGTGGCTGAAGAAATACAAGAAGGTGAGCAGAAACAACGGCTGGGACTCGTCAGAGCAGCTCAGTCATGTTGTATTTTCACTGATTAACACAGCTCTCATGTGGTATGAAAACCACGAAGACACGAAGACATCTTGGGATCGTTTTGTTGAGGAAGTACAGAAGTGCTTCGGTGATTCCAATGCGAAGAAGAAGCGGGCAGAGCAGACATTGACTTAGAGGGCACAGCTTCCAGGTGAGACGTGTACCACATACATTGAAGAAATTTTGAAGCTCTGTAACATAGTGGATGCCAGGATGACTGAAGATAAGGTTGGACACGTTCTGAAGGAGATAGCGGAAGATGTGTACAATTTCCTGATCGGAAAAGAGAGCCTGACCTCCGTGTCGGACGTGATGCAGCATTGTCGCACATTTCAAACGCTAAAGATGCGACGGATAGTGCCAAAATTTGGCCGTCTCTCTAACGTCCCGACAGTGGCTAGTGTCGACACAATGACGCCCAATGACCTGGCGTCGACAATACGGCAGATTGTGAGAGAACTGTTTGGGTGTCAGCGAATCTCTCATGACCCCAGCGACTTCCAGGACAGCTATGCAAGAGACACAGAACGCACACGAACCCCGGCTACTCTGGCTCCATGGCAACCATCAGTTAATTCGGCAGATTCCGACGAATACAGAGGCACACGGCGATCTGGGTTCTCCTATCGGCCACCTTCGAATGACGAACGACGTTTGCGCTCACCTCGTTTCCCTCAGCGAATGTCGGCTGGCTACGGTGCCCGTGAAGAGCGATATTCCCATCCTACGCCTTCTCATAGGGCTGGCTACTCTGAGCAGCCGCGTGTCCCGACCTCTTCCGGTGTGCTACAGATGTGGCGTTCCGGGTCACATCTCACCATTCTGCAACTACCGCCCTTCATACCAGCGAGAGCCCTTGGCCATGGACACCCAGCCTTTTGACCGCACGTTCTCTATGCCACGGCCACCACGCCCACCTGCCGGTTTACGCTACCCGTCGCCGGCCTCTGACCGAAGCTTGACTCCGCCGCCAGCTCCACGTGCTCCACGATCCCCATCGCCGCGGCGTCGTACGCAATCACCGCCGCCGGAAAACTAGCAGGTGCGGCCAGTGGAGGTTAGGCCGCAGGATACCAGGCACTATCGCAGACATACCTCCGTCATTGTTTATGCTCAAGAACAAAGTTCACGTCCTTGTTGATGGTGTCCCTACCATGGCACTTGTGGATACGGGTGCGACTATTTGTGTAATGAGTGTTAATTTCAAGAACCTTCTTGGGCCTAAGGTGATGTTTTGTTTGAGTCGTGGTGTGACATTACGTGGTGTGAGTGGTGACGCGTTGTGTCCTGTGGGAGTTTGTACTGTGGATGTGTCCTTGTGCGGCAAAGTGTTTCCCACAGAATTTGCTGTTATTACGCGATCCACGCATGACGTTATTTTGGGAATCGATTTCTTGCGGGAGTGTGGGGCGACCGTTGACTGCAGAAGTGGGCACCTTTCCGTGCACGGTAGCTTTCCAGCTGTGCTCTTGGAGAATTCACCGCGTGATGATTGCAGCTTTTTTGTCTCCGAGGACACGGTCGTTCCTGCATTCTCTGCCATGCGTGTTCCAGTGACTTGTTCTAGTAACGACCTCGCCACGTTCGACGCCACACTCGAACCGATTCCTTGGGCCTGTGTGAAAAAGAACATTTTAGTTCCCCATTGCGTGGTGTCTGTAGTTAACGGACGCACAAGTGTGTGGGCAATCAACAATTCAATGGAGCCTGCAGTGTTGCCTGGTGGCATGAAACTTGCTGCATTCAACCCCGAATCATCTACAACGATGGTGGCTCTTCTCGATGCTGCAGGCGAGAACGGACATGTAGCTTCTCAACGATCAGATGACTTAAAACTGCTACAAATGATCAGCAAGTCACTTAGCCAAAGCGAACGTCACACCCTCCTTAACGTTCTCTCCAAGCACTCTAAAGTGTTCGACTTCTCAAAACACAGCCAAATGCCCTCAATTCCATCGTCTCGAATACGTCATCGAATCAACACCGCGTCCGCGCATCCCATACGGCAGAAACCTTACAGACTGGCACCATCAGAGCGCGAGATTATCAACGAGCAAGTGCAAGAGATACTAACGAAGGGAGTAATTCAAGAATCGGCGACTCCCTGGGCCGCACCAGTCATTCTTGTGAAGAAGAAAGATGGTACGTGGAGATTCTGCGTAGACTATCGCCGACTGAATTCCGTTACCAAAAACGATGTCTATCCGCTGCCGCGTATTGATGACGCCATAGACTGTTTACATTCTGCTTCCTATTTTTCCTCTGTTGATTTAAGGTCCGGTTATTGGCAAATTCCAATGCACGCAGCTGAGAAGGAAAAAACGGCATTCGTTACCCCAGACGGGCTGTACGAATTCAACGTGATGCCGTTCGGATTGTGTAATGCGCCGGCGACATTCGAAAGATTCATGGACACTATTCTGCGGGGCTTGAAATGGCAGATTTGTATGTGCTACCTTGATGACGTAGTAATTTTTGGACGCACATTTCAGGAGCATAATACTCGTCTGGATATTGTGCTCGGCTGTATTGAAAAGGCTGGGCTTGTGTTGAATTCACAGAAGTGCCATTTTGGTGAGCGTCAAACTTTAGTGTTAGGACATCTCGTCGATAAAGATGGCATTAGACCTGACCCACAGAAGACAGAAGCCGTTGCATCATTCGAACCTCCTAAATCTCTGAAACAGCTCCGTAGCTTCATCGGCCTCTGTTCATATTTTCGGCGGTTCATACCCGGCTTCTCGGATATCTGTCACCCCCTCACGAATCTTCTACGCAAGAACACTCCGTTTCAGTGGACCCCTGAGTGTGATACCGCTTTTCGCCAGCTGAAGTTTCTGTTAACTTCACAACCAATCCTTCGGCACTTCGACCCTTCGTCTCCGACTGAGATTCACACAGACGCAAGCGGCGTCGGCATAGGCGCCGTTCTTATTAAGCGCTGTGGCAACAAAGAACATGTCGTAGCGTATGCAAGCCTATCTTTAAGCAAGCCTGAACGCAACTACACTGTAACCGAGCAGGAATGCCTTGCAGTAGTATTTGCCGTGCAGTGGTTTCGCTCGTACATTTACGGTCGCCCGTTTACCATCGTAACAGATCAACATTCTCTATGCTGGCTGGTCAACCTTCGCGACCCATTGGACGCCTCGCTCGGTGGGCCCTTCGTCTACAAGAATATGAATTCACTATTTCGTACAAAAGTGGCCGTCGACACGCTGATGCGGATTGCCTTTCTAGGTTGCCACTACCGACGACAGATTGTGAAGCCGACAACTTTGACCATCTTATCGCTTCTCTGTCAGCTGACTTTCCCGATGCTTCGACTTTCGCCGCTGAGCAGCGCAAAGACCCCAGCGTGAAAGCTCTTTTTCCTCCAACGCAGGGCTCCATAAGCGAAGGCCGATTTTGCACCCGAGATGGTCTTCTTTACAAGAGGAACTTATCAACGACGGGCGCTCGCTTTCTACTGGTGGTTCCCGAGTCTCCTCAGACATCTGTTCTGCGTATTACGCACGATGACCCGACGTCTGGTCACTTGGGGACCACGCGAACTCTAAGCCGCACCAAAGACCGATTCTGCTGGCCTCAAATGCGCAAAACAGTTGACACCTATGTGGCTAGTTGTACCCAATGTCAGAGCCACAAGCGACCTACCTCAGCTCCAGTCGATTACCTCCAGCCAGTAAATCCACCCAGCACTCGGTTCGAAAAGGTCGGCATAGACCTGATTGGACCGTTTCCACGTTCTTCGAGAGGCAACAGATGGATAATAGTGTGTGCTGACTACATGACACGGTACTGCGAGACGGCAGCCTTATCCTCCGCCACGGCAGCCCAGGTTTCTGAGTTTATACTCCACTCCATCATACTTCGACAGTATGATGACAGTGATAATAAGTGACCGTGGTCGCCAGTTTACTGCCGATGTTGTGGAAGAGTTACTCCGTTCGTGTGCCTCCAAGTTCCGTCACTCAACAGCTTATCATCCGCAAACTAATGGCCTCACCGAGCGCACAAACCGAACATTGATCAACATGTTATCAATGTTACGTCGCTTCGGACGACAAAAACTGGGATGAAGTATTACCGTTCGTGACATACGCTTTCAACACTGCGAAGCTCGAAACCACAGGCTATAGCCCTTTCTTCCTCCTGTACGCACGTTCACCGCGTCATTCGCTGGACACTGTCTTTCCTTTTATTATCCATGACGATTTGTCTATCGCCGAGATATTGTGTCGTGCAGAAGAGGCTCGTCGACTTGCACGCCTACGTACTACATTGGCCGCGCAAGACAGATCTAAAACACGTTGTGACAGCCAGCACGGACATGTCACCTATGTTCTCGGTGATCGTGTATGGCTTGTGGACTCCCATACGCCGACGCGGCTTGAGCCAAAAACTTCTCGCAGACTATACCGGCCCGTTCGTTATTCTCGATCGTCAAGCGAGGTCAATTACGAGATAGCGCGTCTTACTGCAAGTGGCCGCTGTTCACGCAAGACTGAGGTGACGCATGTTGCCGCCTGAAGCCGTTCACGGAAAGAAAGCAGGAATGACTCGCCCGGAGGGCTTCGTCTGAGAGAGGAAGAATGTTACGAAGTGTCACTGCCAGGGAGAAACGAGACAAGCAGGGAAAGAGAAAGAGGACGACGACGCTGCTCCTGCGACCGCCACGGTCTTTTGTGCCTCGGTGCTCATTAAATACCCCTTAAACATCTCCTGTGCACGTAGCAATATACAGGGTGTTTCAGCTAAAAAGCACCAGGTATTAAAAAATTAAGCATAAGCACTACGCGTCTGCAATTAGCCTAATATTGTTCTGAGCCATATTTTTAGGGGCGAAGCTCCTTAAGGCGGCACCCGTTCGTCCCTCGTAGTCGTCGTCGTCGTCGTCGTCGTAGTAGTAGTAGTAGTAGTCGTAGTCCGTAACAAGTCTTACGCTTTGACCTCCAAGAAGGTGCCGGTGGGAGATTTTTCCTGTGCGTTGTTGAACAATAAAAAATTCGGAGCGTGCGCGTTAACTAAAAGCCGAATTCTTCTGTCTCTCATTCCCCATTAGCAGCCATTGGCATGTTCCAGTAGGAAACGTTAGTAGAAGTAGAAGTGTAAGTGTTAGCTAAAAGCCGACTTCTTCTGTCTCTCATTCCCATTAGCAGTCATTGTTTACCTCCAAGGTAGTGCCTGGTGAGATTTCTCCTGTGCGTGATTAAACAATAAAAATTTTGTTCAAAACGCCGTTGATTGATGAAATAAACCAACGAAAGACGCCAGATGTTTTGTAAAAGCAGAACGAAAGAACACCAGATGTTTCTAAAGCAAAACGAAAAGACGCCAGCTGCTTAACGAAAGACGCCAGATTTTTCTAAAGCAATGGTTTTCTAAACAATGAAAATTCACAGCGTACATGTAAAATAAAGTGAGCTGCAAGTCGTCATAACTCATCGAACCTTTAATAATATCTGGGTTTTAACGTCCCAAAACCACGATATGATTATGAGAGACGCCGTAGTGGAGGGCTCCGGAAATTTCGACCACCTGGGGTTCTTTAACGTGCACCTAAATCTAAGTACACGGGCCTCATACATTATCGCCTCCATCGATAATGCAGCCGCCGCGGCCGGGATTCGATCCCGCGACCTTCGGGTCAGCAGTCGAGCGCCATAACCACTAGACCACCGTGGCGGGGCTCATCGAACCTTTAGTATAAACGCACCCGATCTCACGTCGGTGATGATGTACTGGGCAGAATTCACGGAAGATTCACGGTTTACCGATGAACCTCTGCAGCTTCGCCCACTCATCATCATTCACTCCGTGGATATGCTGTGATTTTTTTAATCTGCCAAGCTCGGTAATTAACAAAGATTGCTTAATGAACTTTTTAAATAGTAACTCTGGAGAAAAGTTTTCACTACAAAAGTTGTAGCGCTTGTTCAGAAACATCGAATTTTTTAATCTATGCTAAGATAACTCCCCTGCTTAATGTTTTTCCAGCCTTTCTTTAAAGCGCGCGAACTTAAAAAAATGACCACGTGACTGCCGCAAACGCGCGGCGCTTTCAGTGCCCTCAAATGTAGGTTGAACGAATTATCAAAGGCTCATTCGTGCACGAAGATCGGTGTAACAGGTTATCGGTGACTGCGATGCATGTTAAGCGACAAAATTAGCATACCGTTTCAACAACAACAAATAAAAATTCTTCAAAAAAAAAAACGGCAGCCACGGAGCAAATGCTACATGAGACCCTAGGTAGCATTTGATGTAGGGTAGGCATTTTTTTTTTCGCACCAATGAAGAAACACATCGGAAGGGGCGAGGGTGACCGCGCGGTGCAGGGCCGAGATAAAAGATGCACTCACACGTGACGGACGCTCTTTCGTAGACCTTTTTTTTTGTTTTTTTGGATGGTACGCCTTCATCATCATTTAGCGTCCATCGCAGTCACCGGCAGCCTGCTCAATAGACGTCAGACTCTGGCCAGGCGGCGCTGCGAAAAACACCGCCACCAGCGCCCTCATCGTAGTCCTGGCACTAACTGGGTAGTGCAAAGAGAGCCGCCCGCAAGCGAATGTGCATAGGCCGCAATATAACCCTCCTCTTTCGTTGGTGTCGAGGCGCGGTTTCCTGAAAATCAAGGACCTGGAAAGCTTCTTCCGCCAATCCACGCTTCAGAAACAAAGGAAGCTGATCAAAGCGAACTGCGAGTACAATGCAAAATAAGTTTTAGTTATTCCCGCGCGCTGCAACTCGCAAGTACGAGCGAGCATCACACGACACCGAGTTCGAGGCAAGCCCTCCGACATCCGTTCTCTAGAGCCTAAATGCGTTAAAATCGGGTATATACGTATGCCACAGCGATAAAGTACCTACATACACGATCAATTTACTTAGCTATGCATCTTACGATCAGTGGTACAAAACTCGGTTCATCAGGGGCGAATGGCTCCGGCGATTTTCGCCTTTTCAGTTACATTCTCCCTTAATTCATCTCTCGCTTCCTGTGCATTGGAGTGTTTTATTACGCATCCTCAAATGGTCTCTTGATGGTCGTCTTCCGTTTGTATATACTGCAAATGGGGATACGTGCGTGTCCACTTTTGCGGGGTACAACCAAAGGCAAAACCGTGGCCTCCGAGATAGCTATACGGCAACCGCGGAGGACACGGGCGAAACAAACCTGAATGGGGTCACGACCAACATTCTGCGATTTACTTGTATGACGCACGTGGTGTTAGCTAGTTAGAACCAGAACTCTGAGCCTTCAAAACGTACATAGGTCCGCGATGCTGTGTTGTGACGACGAACTCGTCACGGTGTGCGTATCACGCGTCTCCAGTCTGCCTCTAGCTGCTCACTTAGTGTTACACGACAAGCACCGCGGTCAGAGTCAAGGTTACCACGGTTTTGCATCAGGGCTACGCAATACAACAGCAGAGCCACGCATTCATGTCACCGGCTGTGGAGAACGCGGGCACTTAGCTTACCCAACACGCTCGCAACGGCCCGTATCCAGCGCTCTCGCCTTTCTTCTTCGTACGACAACTATGGAAATCGGTAAAACTGAACGTTGTTATTCAGTCTTTTACGTCCGTGGCAATTCACAATGCAACAGTGCGTCTTTTGCGGAGTTTCTTCGTAGCGTGCGGAGGGCTCTCGTCTGCTGCTGTTTTCGCCGTCGTTCAGGCGAGTGATCCAGCAAGCACTTCACGACAGTTCGGTAGCGTGTCCGACTGGCGGAGAGCAATTCACAGCTCTCGTTCTGAGTGCTAAATGCACGAACACACACGATATTAAGCTCAATCGTTGTTTCGCACTCGCTAGTTGCACCTGGTCTCATTGGCCTGGTGTGCGACCGATGGCGGCGCTGCGAACGGCGCCTGTATGACGTCAGAGCGGGGATTCGCGCGCTTTCGTCTGCTACGTAGGCCCGGCGCCGTGTTGAAACCACCGTTGTGGTAAATCTCAACAAAAAAGCAGTTCAATTGGTTATCTTGCGTATGGTGGATACTGACGCTGTTCGAACAACCATGGGACTGCTTTTAACGTTCATTTAGAACTACAACTCTTTGTTCTTTAGAACTGCGGCAGCTTGTCACCGCGGCGAGTGCGGCGCAATGGTGAAGTACTGCTCTGTGCCTCAGTGTACTTCGTCCGCTCGTGAAAAAGGCGTTAGCTTTCACAACTACCCTAAGGACACAAAGCTGAAGAAGAAGTGCATCGCAAGCTCAGAATGGGAAGCTTTAGCGCCCCACGCCTTCATCGACTGTGTGCAGCAAGCACTTCGCGGACAGTGACTTCTGCTACCCACCGTACGCGCGACTCTTAGGTAAGCTTGTGACCGTGTTTAAGCGCCCCGCCAATACTTAATGCGTTTATTGCACGCAGGCTGTAGCATAGGCGACTTACACCAGGTGTGGTGCCGTCCCACAACCTGCCGCGAAGGCCCCTAGACAAAGAGCCGACGACGCGGCCTCCGAATCGCCTCGCAGAAAAGCGCGCCTCGTGAGCTCAGCTGAGCGGCTCTGGATATCTGAGACTACGGCTGCATTTGGGTGACGTACATACGTATTTTACTTATGAAGGCAAGCGCGCGCCTAGCGGACTGCTTATCATAAATTCAAATGCGAAACCTGTTGCCGCTGTTTAGTGTAGATCCTCTAAAAGTTTTCACCTGAGGCAGTGCAGACGCTTTTTTAAAAGCGGAGTTCTTTAAGCTTTTCGTTAGGCTGCGTGGCGTGAAACTGGACCCATCTTGCCTTTGCCACGTTAATCTCTGTGGCCCTGTGCGTGATATAATCAGCGATTAACTATTTGTTATATTCTAATACCCATGCGACGGCCCTGTGCATTATTAATAGGAACTACGACGTAATATCGTTCTCACTGAACCAACATTACGGGACAAACTGCAATCATGGGCATCGGCAGGGGGGTGTGCAACAAGGCGGCACTTACGCACTTGTTTGCAGGACGAAAGCAGCGGCGGTGATGCGATCTCCGTTGACGGCTTCGACCGCGCATTCAACAACGTGGCCTGCGTCGTACACTGCCTCACCCTCGATGAGGCACCGCTACCTTTCACAAGCTTTATCTACATACTTGTATATGCTGGAGAAGGGCACGCTTACAGAAATATCGAAGGCGCCACCCAAACTAATCAGTATCGTACGGCGGAAACAAGATAACGAGCGAGAACACTCACACATAGTTTCACTTTCTAACCAGCAATGCGGCCGGTGGCATCGGCCTTACTCGTCGACCATCCGGGGGATTTCTTGGCCCTGTCGATTGGGCCGCAACTAAAACAAGTTCAAGATTACACTCGAAAACATTCGTTGCAGGCGTTAGTTGACCGTCCCGAGGCTGTTCGTTCGACAACGTTCCCGCCTGAAGCAGACGATCCGCATACAGGAGCAGCGGCTGCTGCAGCGCGGTTGAGAGCGGAGCCCCCGCTCTGACGTCACACGCGAGAGGGCGCCACTCCAAGATCTCGAGGCCAATAGCAAACTGTGCGAGAGAGTCGGTCTATGCACTACTTCATACTTCTCCGACAGGTGGCGCCACACATCTTGGAAACTCCAGAGTAGAGCACTGCACGGGCCGTAATTTTCGGCCCGGCCCGGGCCCGGACCTCGTTCAAATTTACCCGCCCGAACCCGGCCCGGTGACTCAAAATAAGACCCGGGCCCGGCCCGAACCCGAGAAAAGATTTCACCTACCCGGCCCGGCCCGGCCCGACCACAGATCAGGCCCGACTGAGGCCCGACCCAGTAATCTAGGTGGTGATGCCCGAACATGGAATCGACAGCAGGGTGTTTTAAGTGGCAAATATCTAAGCTTTGTTGGCGCATGTTTTGCTAACAATTATACTTTAACATAGTTACGGTAATTTCTTGTAAAAAGGGGCTCACGGTGCAAACAGTTGAGCGGACATACTATGAATGCAATGAATGTTTGTTCGGCAGTGGTATACTGTACCTATTTGTTCTGCATATACACTGGGGATCATGAAGGGTGTTTTGTAGCAGACATTGTAGCAAGAAGAGTGATTTGCAGCACGAGTTTAGTTTCGATAGGGAGCGCAATAACAACAAAGGATGGATTGATGGATGGATAAACTTTATTATGGCCCATCGGAACGCGCTCTAGCACGTTGCGGGCCGCTCCGACATCGGAACAGAAAGACCGAGTCTCTCTGCTTCGTCGCGGGCCCGTTGGCCTGCCCATATAGCTGCTCTTCTAGCGCGGAGCTGGTACATAATAGCAGCCTCCCATTTGGACAGCGCGATGGCTTCGCCGCCGCGTAACACGGAGCATCGCCAGAGCACGTGCTCTAGATTGGCTTGGCAGAGAACAAAACGCTCACTTCACTTTGTTTTTATTGCACTTTATAACCTATTGTAATTTATAGCATGCTCTAGCCACAAAGCCAACCATGCACCCTTCTCGATATGTATAGTACCCGTCTTCACCATTGTAGCACCTTGCCAGAGCAAGAGAAACAGGGGGAAAAAACAAATCTGTGACCTTTGTTGTAAATACACTAATCTGGGCAAAGGTATGGAACCGCGTGCACCACGTGTATGCGTATAATCAACCGAAAGGAAGAAAAAACTATTTGTCATAGCACTATTTTCATACACCATACCACTGCTAGTATATACAGACTGTAAGTTTCTCATGGCATAGTTTACAGTTTACTTCTTCACATATTGTGCGAAAAATCAAAGTATCAAGAGATTCCCGATTTAAGCACGCCATGCGCTGTTGCATCACATATCCTGCCGCGCTAAAGCTTCTTGCACTGCTCGCGCTTGCCGGACAGGGCGCACCACATCTGCCTTGCCAATTGCGAAGGCGTCGGCAGTCGTTGTTCTTAGCTTCCACCACTGGAGCAAATCTAGGATGTCTTTGTGGACCTCTGCAGAATGACCATAGCTGTCCAGCTCATCCCTTCACTTCTCTCGTTCCCGAACGTCGTGCCACTCTTCAATGTCGTTTATAAAACTCCTCTTTGAGGGCTTCTCCTTGTAGTTTTCAGCAGTGTATGTTATGCACGGTTTCCACCGTGCTCGTTTTATCCATATTATAATGGTTTATGCCTTCCCAGCTATGTTGTATCGGTAGAAGCTGGCCATTGGACTACGCGGTTAGGACTGGCAGGAAGTGGACGAAGCAATTTCGATATATTTTCGGGGTTCGCTCGAGTTTGGTAATAGATGCGCGACTAAGCTTCTCGAAGCTTACTCATTGGATGCATATGGTTCGAGGTAAGGGGACATCACCCGGCACGAAATCTGTCATTGTCCTTTTTCAAGCCAGATATTTCGTCAAGCGAATATACTTCACCCCACACCTTGTTTAATGGACCTGTTCTATTCCTGCACATTCCAACGCTTTTGCGGCAGTATTATGTAGATCTCGTACTATATAGCGCACTATATAGGGCCTCAAACACGCGGCTCGCGAACCTCTCGCTAGCGGCTCTCCGCCCGCACATGACTGTCTTCATCCCATTTTTTTTATAAGTATGTTCCTGAGATACACAGGCATCACAGATCCAAAGCATATTTTTCGTGAGGCACCCCCTGTGGTCACCGTGTGTTGATACATAACCGTGAAACAAAAGCTATATTTCAGAATCGGCGTCCAGATTTTAGTCACTATGGGTGATACGAAATGACTGGTTGCCCAGACGTGAAACGGAGACGTCCGTTAATGGCAATACTAAAGGCGAACTGCTGCGCCGGCCACGTGCACGTGCCCTCGATGACCATCGGTTTCCTCTTCTTCGATAGAGTCTGGCGCGCTCCAAGTTGCTCCGTTCCGCACTATTTTGCAACAATATGTTGTTGGAATCCTGCCGCCAAATCCCCTTCAGAAATGATCCCGTGTATGAGATATGGGAAAGGTCTGCTGTGAAATAACGGTAGTTTTAAAACAACCTGTTCCCACCCTCCTACCTTCGTCATTGCCCTAGCCTTTTGCAGGGGTTAATTTTCGCGAATGCGGCCCGTTAGCTGAGGTGAGTTTGAGAACCCTGATATGGCGGAACAAGACGAAAGCTCAGACGTTAACAATGTGGGCACACAAAGCAGGCTGTGCATGTCCATCTCGCGCCTGATGACCACTGGGAGCCGTCACAGAGTCACGGAAAAACAATGTGCCTTTGTAGGGATTCTATGTATCAAAACTCCGTGCAGTCTTATTGTTTTAGAGGGGGGTTGTACATTCAACAATGTATCCCCGCTTTGGAGCTCTGATTTTATTATATTACATTTATTACTGCGATTATAGAGTAACATTTGGGAAATAAAATAATAACGAAAGCAAATAAAGCACGGAATAGCGATATATTACATATAAGTGCCTGGTCTATTTACTTTTAGCTCGCCCGTTTCAGATAAATCAAGTAGCTCATATGCAAGAAGCAAAAGAAGTTCAGTACTTATCTATCATAAAACTTCTCCAAAGAGCTTACCCCACATAAAAAAGCGTGTTTTCGAGATAAAATGTGGGACATATATGCATGCACAGCGTATGCGGAACAAGGCATATTAAAGAGAACAACGATTTTTCTATTATCAGTAAATTACTCTTTTACCATTCCAAAAGCACCACGCTCACCGCGACAAGACTCTTGGTAAGAGAGAAAACTCCCATGAAAATGCAGGTAACGACGCCAACTTGAAATTCACGCAGCAAACTCCGTGACGTCATATATTCTGACGGCATCTACTGGGCCCTACGTAGTTTATAGTGGGTAAAAATGAAGTACATTGACCTCTGAGGGGGTCATAACACTTAACATACCAAATTTCTGGAAATTTCGTTGAGCCAATGTTCCCAAAATACGACGAATACAGTTTGAAATCCGTGACGTCACGTTCGGAGATTTCAGCGCGAAATTTGAAAATGAAACTTTGACCTTGATTTTCTCCTTTATTAATAAACTCATTGATGGTGAAATTAATGACGTTCGGGTTCTGAGAGTACACTTTATCGGTCTAAACAAATTCAGTGTTTCACTTTAGTGACCCTTTAAGAATGGTGCAAAGTCCAAGCGCGGCCCGACACGAGCCCGCCACCTCAAACCCGGGCCCGGCCCTAAGCCCGGAGCTTCAGGCCCGAGCCCGGCCCGGGCCCGCCGTGAAAACTACTTTACCCGGCCCGGCCCGGCCCACGGGCCGGGCCGGGCCCGGGTTTTCGGGTAGGCCCGAGCCCGTGCAGTGCTCTACTTCAGAGTCTGACGTCTATCGACCTTCGTGTGCGGAGCAGCCTTTGATAATTCGTTCAACGTACATTTGAGGGCACTAAAAGCGCCGCGCGTTAGGCGGCAGTCACGTGGTATTTTTTTTTAATTCGCGCGCTTTAAAGAAAGGCTGGAAAAACATTAAGCAGGGGAGTTATCTTGGCATAGATTAAAAAATTCGATGTTTCTGAACAAGCGCTACAACTTTTGTAGTGAAAAATTTTCTCCAGAGTTACTCTTTAAAAAAGTTCAATAAGCAATCTTTGTTAATTACCGAGCTTGATGGATTGGAAAAAATATTCTGACGTGCCCTACATGGCTCAGAACAATATTAGGCTAATTGCAGACGCGTAGCGCCCATGCTTAATTTTTCATTACTTGGTGCTTTTTAGCTGAAACACCCTGTATAATTGCATATAATATCGCTAGATGGTGCTAGTTTGAGTATTGTTGATAGAAATAAGTAAGAGACGGTTAGAGTATTGGTGGCAGAAAAGTAGAGTTAAAGTACAAAAATAAATAATGGGGAAAAATAAGGTCATTCTGCCTTAAGAGGCAGAGAGATGGACCGTGAATTTATATTTTTTTTTGTATAATAACACAGGTTTAATCAGTGTAGATAAGGTATTAAGCCAACTTGAAACAACGAAGTCTTCTTTTTTTTTTCTTCGAGCCTGGTGGCAGACATGTCACCGCCCCGTTATAAAGGGGACGCTCATAGCATCCATTCAACCTTGATGACTAAACGTAAGAGATGGCGCTTTATGGCTCGCTTTATATTATGAAGAATGATCCCTAGATGGCGCGTGTTAGCGCGATGAGGCTCTCTCTTGGCGGGCTTTCTCTTTCGCTCGGAGTCGCCGGATGGAAGACAGATGGCGCTGTATGGCTCGCTTTATAATATGAAGAATGATCCCTAGACGGCGTTCTTTCTCTTTCGCTCGGAGTCGCCGGGTGGAAGACAAGGCTGCGGAACGGAGGGCACGAAAGGCGGTGACAGCGCGCGCTCGCAGACAGAATCCTGAGGTGAGAGCCCGCGAGGCCAAAGCTACACGCCGACGCCGCGAAGCAGATCCCGCCGTTCGAGCCCGCGAGGCCGAAGCTGCTCGACAAGCTGCGCGGCTGCGGCGAGAGGACCCCGCCATTCGAGCCTGCGAGGCCGAAGCTGCTCGACAAGCTGCACGGCTGCGGCGCGATATCCCGCCGTTCGAGCCCGCGAGGCCGACGCTGCACGGCTGCGGCGCGCATCGGATCTTCTAATTGTGAAGGACCGTGAATCGACGAGAAAGCGCGCGTACCGGCAGGCAGAGCCCGACGATGTGCGAGCACGTAAAGTGGCTGCAAAACTCATCAGGCGGGCTCTGCCCGAAGGCGCCGACGCGCGCTTCCAGCGGGACTTCCTTGGCAACAGTTTCGGCCATAGTTGTGGTGTGTGCGACAGATTGTGGTTCTCAAACAATCTAGTCACAGTGCGTTACACAGAAGATTCACGGTTTACCGATGATTCTCTCCGGAGCTTGGCCCCACTCATCATCATTCACCACGTGGATATGCTGTGATTGTTTTGGCCTTGTTGTGTGTTGTAACGGATGCCGATACTTGCCATAATCTGGCGTCCCGCTCTCGTGGCCGATAGTCTTCGTAGTTGTGAAGTGCGCTGCGCCTCGGTGATTTCGCTGAGCGTGTTGCCAAGCCCATGTTGAAGCAACACATGCGTGCTGGTAGACTCGGGCAGACCCAGCGCCATCTTGTACACCCTGCGAATTAGGACGTTGTTCTTGGTTTCTTCTGCCTTGTACCAGTTGTGGAATCCCGCGAGGTATGCAATGTGGCACATGACGAAAGAGTGTATTGGCCTCGTGAGCCACCGTTGGCGGCGCTGCGAACGGCGCTCCGGTGACGCAAAGGCGGGTATTCGGCTTTTGTCGTCTGCTAGGCTGCGGCTAGAACAGCAGCATTTTGGTTATAGTTCGCTCGCGTCGCACGGCGTTCCTCGACTACTAGCTGCATTTTCGTGTAATGATAGTTCTCTAGATGGCTGCTAGCATTACGGGAGGTTAAGAAACGTTAATATTTAACGTATCTTCTACTCGTATATACACAATGCCATGGCGGTCAGGATCATGCCACCGAGTTCGTAGCGTCACTCGCTGGGCTGGATGGCGTTGAAATAGCTTACGTGAAAGCGCGAACGTCCCGCCAACAGAGTTAAAGAGAGTCTACGCTGCTTTGGAGCGAAGCACGATCAATTTCACGGCTTATTCGCAAAAGTTAGCGCTATATAAACAGACTTGAACGAAAGTTCACACTCCACTCCCAATTGCAGTAAGTACACAAAACGTTTGCCGACAAAATAAAATTGAAACTTCATCGACCAGTGTATTATTGCGGACAACAAGCGTAGATTGGGTGAGTTGGATGCACATTAAAACTTTTTATACGTACTATCGTTGCCGAATGAAACGCCAGCAGTGGTGCGCGTGGTACAGTTCGCACCCTTATGATTAGAGATAGATACGCTCTTGCGGTTTGCCGCTCGTGAGCCATATTCATGCTTTCGATTGCGCAGTGCTGCCTAATCGTGTGTGCGTGCCTGTCAATGGTGATGACAGGACGGCGTGCATTATACAGTTCGTAATGCTTGGGTAACGCGCTCCGCTGTTCGTGTTTCATTTGCCACCAATATTACAGCTTGACAAACAGTAGGAAAAATGGGTGAATATGTCTAGGAAGAGGAGCAAGAGGGCTCCTTCCCATCATTCTTTTGGCCCTTTTGGCTGGTTATTGCTATTCTTTACTGCGCGGTAACAAGGTTAAATATTTTACGATGAAATCTTCGGATTCCTGATCAAACGCGAGAATGCACTATTGGTGATCCTAGTCGGCAGCGTCAACGCGAATGATGCAAAAAATCCTCACACGATGATGTCATCTTATGACGCGATTAGAGATAGATGACATCCCAAACCGCCAAAATTTATGACGTCATAACGTCACGTCACATGCCATCGTCGTGATCGGTGCGTCGGTCACGGAGGCAATGCATAACCAGGTGATGTAGAGAAAGCTTGCAATGCCTCCGATCCTGGAGGCAGCGCAAAACCACGTTACGCCCAAAAGGCATTCGGAAGGGGGCGGGGAACGAACGATACATCGACTGAACAAAAAGAAGAAGATGGATTTCGCCTTAAAGTCGTCTTTGGCAAATTCATAAGGGATCCTGCGAGTCTTTTTAGTGCAGTGACAGCATCATGCTCTATCAGGAGCCGACCGTTGAGAGCGAAATACACTATTTTATAGCAAATACATCTTACTACGATTTTTGATGCGAAAGCTTTGTATTTATCTACGTTAGTATGATTACACTAATTCTGTTCAGCATGCTTTCAAACGGCCGGGAACGAGTCAGGAAACGTTGATTTATTAACGTAGGGATTAAAATATGCTGCATAAATAAAGAAAAGACATTTCCGCACAACCTACGATATATTTGATATCACCGTCGTGCATCCGCTTTGGCACGTGCTCTCAACCTTTTCATTTCTTGTTGAAACGTCAACTACTTACGACACGCTTACACGGCAGCTGCTGAAAACTTGTATTTAATCAAAAGTTATTGCCTGTGACGACCATTTATTTGATTTAAATGGCATCATACGTCGCTTGTCACGCGTTTAAAACTCCGAACAAAGGAATTGAATCGAAGGAGCAGGCTTGGCAACCGAACACGTGCAGCACGCTGTATATATACGTATATTGCGCTTTAACGCAGACACGGTAGCCGAAGCCTGAACGCTGAAATTAGTGATTGAAAACGGGCCGGAAAGTCATTTTGAGTGCGCCACGGTCCTACAACAGTCGCGAAAAAAAAAATCACAGCATATCCACGGAGTGAATGATGATGAGTGGGCGAAGCTGCGGAGGTTCATCGGTAAACCGTGAATCTTCCGTGAATTCTGCCCAGTACATCATCACCGACGTGAGATGGGGCGCGTTTATACTAAAGGTTCGATGAGTTATGACGACTTGCAGCTCACTTTAATTTTACATGTACGCTGTGAATTTTCATTGTTTAATCACGCACAGGAGAAATCTCACCAGGCACTACCTTGGAGGTAAACAATGGCTGCTAATGGGAATGACAGACAGAAGAGGTCGGCTTTTAGCTAACACTTACACTTCTACTTCTACTAACGTTTCCTACTGGAACATGCCAATGGCTGCTAATGGGGAATGAGAGACAGAAGAATTCGGCTTTTAGTTAACGCGCACGCTGCGAATTTTTTATTGTTCAACAACGCACAGGAAAAATCTCCCACCGGCACCACCTTGGAGGTCAAGATCTGGTACTAGCGTTACGACTCGTTATGCACTACGACTACGAGGGACGAACGGGTGCCGCTTTAAGGAGCTTCGCCCCTAAAAAATCGTCACCATACATGCAGATGTACACATTGATGGCTAGCAGACGACACCAGGAGCAATCGACACTAAACGTGCTCCTGACGGCAGCTCCGCTCGATTTCTCTGGGCATTTTGCTTGAACATTCAGTTCAAATTGCTTTATGAACTTGCCCATTCATGTTTCAATACCTCGAGCAGGACAGACTGGCCGGTAGCGTCGAGTAGCCTTCACGCAGCTAGCGCGCGATGAGCGGCTCCCGAGTCCCCTCTCTGACGTCACACGCGAGAGGGCGCCACTCAGAGATGTCTAGTAGGGAGCCTACATGAACGGCCGTTTTTAGGGTGGAGACATCTTAATAAGTGCCCTCAAAAAATCTCAGCCAAAATCAGCGGGCAATCGGGCACGCTGTTGCCAGCTTCCGCCAAATTTAGCATAATTTGGTTGTGCGCCGCCATTTTGGGGCCAGCCGTTCAACCCCCCCCCCTCCCTCCCAGCTACTCATGATCTGCATGGTTAGTAGTGATTTGCAGCGTATTTTCGAAGGCCTTTTTTTAGGCTAAAACCTTATTAAGGCAAAAGCCTTCGATACATCAGGAGTAAAATGTCGGTGGCGTTCAGCGTCGGCGTCAACACGTTACATGCATCAAGCTCGAAACCTAACCGTCAGCGTCGTCCAGCGTCGGTGTCAACACGTTACATGCATCAAGCTCGAAGCGTAACCGTCGGTGGTGTCGTCCAGCGTCGGTGTCAACACGTTACTTGCACCAAGATCGAAACGTAACCGTCGGCGGCGTCGTCCAGCGTCGGTGTCAACACGTTACATGCATCAAGCTCGAAACGTCACCATCGGTGGCGTCGTCCGGCGTCGGTGTCAACACGTAACATGCATCATGCTCGAAACGTAACCGTCCGTGGCGTCGTCCAGCGTCGGTGTCAACACGTTACATGCATCATGCTCGAAACGTAACCGTCGGTGGCGTCGTCCAGCGTCGGTATCAACACGTTACATGCATCATGCTCGAAACGTAACCGTCGGTGGCGTCGTCCAGCGTCGGTGTCAACACGTTACATGCATCAAGTTCGAAACGTCACCATCGGTGGCGTCGTCCGGCGTCGGTGTCAACACGTTACATGCATCAAGCTCGAAACGTTACCATCGGTGGCGTCGTCCGGCGTCGGTGTCAACACGTTAGATGCATCAAGTTCGAAACGTCACCATCGGTGGCGTCGTCCGGCGTCGGTGTCAACACGTTACATGCATCAAGTTCGAAACGTAACCGTCGGTGGCGTCGTCCGGCGTCGGTGTCAACACGAACACATAGGTGCACAAAGCGTAAATTAACCGTCGGTGGCGTCCAGCGTCGGCGTCAGCACGTTACATGCAAAGCTCGAACGTAACCGTTGGTGGCGACGCCATCGTGCAATTCCCGCACCAAACACCGTGACGTTAGAAATTTGGAAGGTGTCTACTGGGTTCTGCATAGCTTCTGCTCGATAAAAATGAAGCATGTACATTGTCATTTGTGGTAGGGAGCCTACATGACCGCCTAATTTAGCCTAATTTGTGGGTACCTGCCCGGCCGCGGTAGTCTAGTGGCTAAGGTACTCGTCGGCTGCCCCGCAGGTCGCGGAATTGAATCCCGGCTGCGGCTGCTGCATTTTCGATGGGGGCGAAAATGCTGTAGGCCCATGTGCTCAGATTTGGGTGCACCCTAAAAACCCCAGGTGGTCGAAATTTCCGGAGCCCCCCCACTACGGCGTCTCTCATAATCATATGGTGGTTTTGGGACTTTAAAACCCACATATCAATCATCAATCATTTGTGGGTACTATAGACCTAGCATATGAAGTTTGGAAAAATTTCATCGGGCCAGTTTCACGAAATTCTCAGAAACACATTTTGAAATTTATCTCACGCGTGGAGACTGGCGCGAAATTAAAAAAAAATTGAACTGCAACCTTGATTTTCGTCGCCAGTAATGAGCTTATGATAGTGAAACATGACATTGGAGTTCTCGGAGTGCAGTTTGTCAATCTCAACCAGTCATCGTTCCTCTTAGTGTTACTTGAAACAACAGTTGAACAAGGGACGTTGAGGGTGGGCAGATTAAGCCAAATGAATTTGTAATTGTTTCTAGTAGATACTTTCAACCATGTATTCACTATTTGCTTGTCTACTGGTGTCTTCGCGACGAAAATGCAACAGGCAAAGGTAACTGCTTTGTTCAGATCAGGTGACCGAAATTTTACGTCGAATTATCACCGGTGTCAGGGCTACTTGTTAGCACAATTACTGGAAAGATCGATTCAATTGCTGTGTTGAGTAACGTTTTGTTAGTGCATTGGTAATAATGACACATCCACTGTATTACTCAAAACAGAATTCGTATTCCATTGTCCTCTATGCAGTTCATAGTGATTGTGGAAATGAAATTCGCCAATGCTAATATTGAAGGCATATTAAATGCAATTCCTTCGGGTCCTCATTGAACACTGCCAAAAAATTTAAAACTGGTAGACTTAAGGCATCGATGGTTGACGTAAAGTCAATTTACATTAGGTGTAATGCGATAATTGCTTCTTTTCATGAATGTGACGAAGCAGCAATCAGCAACCGTAACTGTTACAAGGCTATATTCTGTGAATCTTGTATATAGCCCAGTTCAACTGCCTCTTCCTTTAAGAGCAATAACTGTTGGAGTCGTGTAACCACTAAGCATGTCACCGGATGTAATGTTAACTTGAAACTGAAAAAAACCATCACCAAGCCTCCAAGCCTTCGTAAGATGACAACCAAGCACTATTGCAAGAAAAATGCGCTGCTTCAACGTGGATCCATTAAACCGTACCTTTTGAAAGTACAGCTCAGAAAATTGAGCACCTTCAAGGCAACGGCAAAACAGACTTTATGAAGACACGGCACAACTCTGGACACAATCATTACAATGTTTATTGACACAATTATTCTTTACCGTACATCACACAGTACAAAAAAGGATGCTTCGCATTGTATATACAGCATTTTCGCAAAGACACGAAATACTAAATTTCACAATCGTGACATGGACATTGCATAACTTTTCATACAGTATTTACAAATTTCTTGTCATCTGGCCTAGGCCAAGGTAGGCGTTGCTGTTTTCGGGTTCAGCAGTTACACAGCATTATGACATGAATCACGCCAGAGAGCATAAATTCACGAAGCAAAAAAGCCATTCTGGTGGCTGTAGCATCCACGAGCAAAATATACCAGAAACCATATAAAGTGCCCGCCGGGTACCATCGTTTGTACGATTAACCTCTCGTGAAAAAAACATTGCATGGATTTATCCAACACCTACTGAGGGCTTGCTCCAGCAAAACTGCGCCCACGATGTGCATAAAGTGATATTAATTCAAATCAAGTGCTATTCGCTTACATTACGCTGTGGCAATACAAATACAATGTACATGAGCTCATGACATCACACAGTATACAAAACACTCGTATTCTTTGAAGAATTTCAAACCGCAACTGCCCATGTGCCCTAATACCAGCAGAGTAACTTCGAACTGGGTTACAAATTACAATGCACCAATAATACAGGTAAACATGCAGAGACTGACACCATCTATGTGCTGATGACCGCACACAACTAATTACGCTCGGCAGCATGACTTCAGCCGAATAAGTGTAGTCTGGCTGTGCGTAGGATTGATCTACAAGGACAATGGTTACATGTGTTGGTTATTGTGTGGTAGAATCTCTTCTGTGACGTAAGTGTCCAAGCACAGCACATAGGTTAATGAAAGCCTACTGAAGGTTTACTCCTGCACACGTTTTGCTAGAATGTGTTTGAACATGCCGCGCCCTTTGTTGGCGGAGATGCATTCATAGACGACAATGGACATACCGTTCAAGCAGCAACTTCTGAACCTTCTCTCGGTGAATGTTACACAAGTCAAGGTTATTTTTCACATTATTTGCAAGAAACCTTGATATGGTCCGGAATGGTGCCTTGAGGTCCAAGATGGCATCCTCTGCCACAAATCCTTTAAAGTGTTCTTCGTAGTGAACTAACAGTTCCATCACAGCAGCGCTGGGCCTCAACAGATTGGTGGCCCCTTTCACGTACTCTTTCCATTCAATCAGTGCGTTGTAGCACTGACCATCTCCCAGTAGAACAGCAGTACAAGGAGGGCACTCGCCAATGGCTTTGATTATTGTCTTGAGCAGAAACCCTCCAACATAAGCAAGGATGTCACATTCTACAGATGATACTTCATCCAGCGTGAGGTTCTCTAGGTGCTCTTCATCATTTATAAATTCTTCAAGGCTCTTTTCAAGGCTTGCGCCAAGTAGGTCAGCAAGGTGAAGGCCGTCATCAGAATCGTAACTTGATGACTTTGGCGTATACAGAAATTGGCCCACACAAATCAGCTTAAGCGAGGACTTCACGTCGTAAGCACTTGGAACTGGTTTCTTCATGCGCACTATCGAGAAAACGTTTTCAAGGCAATCCTGGATGAGGCGGCTTGTCAGAAGGTACTTGTAGCCACGCAAGCTAAGCAGCTCTTCAGCAAGGCTCAGCACAACTGATGTAGAAATGAGAAGGCCAGCTTGGGAAGGCTTCCAATGCGCTGTTGGCCCCATTTTCATGTGTCGAAGTGTATCCTGAGCAAGCATCAACGTGTCTGCAGCCCCTTGGTACTTGGATGGATCTATTTTACTCAGGGCTACGACTGGACAACGAGATGACATGAGAGTATACCATTTCCAGACAAGCTCTAAAAACCATGCAGTTGCCTCTGCTTCTACTGGAAGGTGCCCCTTTTGAATGAGATACCGAATGCCTGGAGGTGCTTCACGAAAAAACTGAACAGCAATGCCAACTTTCATAGTTGTAAAATGACCAGTGCTCACATGTATCGCAGAGAGGCCGTGGGCAATTTTCAGATCGCTGACTGAGTCATGATCGACGACTGCTTGGACATCACTGATGTCGACTTTGCTCCCTGGAAGACCTTGTTTTGTTACCGTGTTCTCTCCTAAGTAAAAGCATGTTGCTCGCAATAGCTGAGCCCTCAGATTCTTAAGAACATGGGCTGGATCAGCCATAAAGTAGAGGTGTCTGTCTTCGAGGTGAGGATGCGGAGTGCTGTGCACTGTTTCTGAACACCTGTGGCGTGAGAAGCCTAGCAAGCGCCAGACTGCCCGGTTAGCCGCTCCCATATCACTCGTAACACTAGAACTCTGAGCGGTATGCTGTAAAGCATTTCTATTAGACAGAAGATGAGGTCTTTCAGCAGTGATGCATTGACAGATCTGCCGGGTAAAGTGATACGCGACAACTTGCTTGTAAACGTCTGTTAAGACCGCCCACCATGAATACAAGAGCATGATTTGCAACCGTGTCAGGGGGAGTCGGGAAGCGTTGTACTGCCAAAAAGGTAAATCAAGGGAGCGATCATGTTCATATGCTTGCGCGATCTACCATGTTCGTTCATAAAAAGGACGCAGTCTTTTTCAATGTCTTCCATGGCTTGCACTTTCTGCCTGAGCACATCAAAACTTCATGAAGGGATACCTGGCAGGAGGAGGAGGAGGAATAAACTTTAGTATGAACCAGCAATTTAGGTTCGTTGGCCTAGGCCTCCCACGTGGGGACGTCGAGGCCTTGCCTCTTCGCCGCCTCGCGGGCTTGCTGGATGGCCCATAGCTGATCGTCGAGGCGGGAGCTGGCAGAAAATGAATATTTTGCAATCTCCGGACCAGAGTTCTGTTCGAAGGAAGAGGATATGAGAGTGACCTCAAAGTTCATAGCCGGAGGTTTCCACATGCATGCTTTATTTGGAGGCGGTTTTGATTGTTTTTTCTGACCAAACACTCCCTTTGCTAGTCTTTCGTGTGATTGCTTTCTTGGTCATAATTCAAAAATTTTGCATTCAGAACCTTTCATTCTTTTTCTTCTGGGACTTCAATTGCTGTTTCAGGCTATGAATTTGAGCTTTTGCGTTTTGTGGCAACATCTGCAGCGCTCTTGTGTTTTCTCGCAAGGTCAGCGCACTTCTTACAAGTTCTGCAACGGTACAGCTGACAGGACCTGAATTATCTGCTGTGTCGTTTCTGGAGTGTCTAAAAAAGAACCCTAGTAGGGACAACGCGGCCATGGCAGATCTGAGGGGAAGCATGGCATGGTTGCGCCGCATCTTGAACTAGTTGCAATGGAATTTCCTGTTCTGATGTGATCAAACCCTCCGAAGTACTGGTAGTGCAGCTGTCCTGAGAACTCAAACTGCACAGTTCTGCACACGCAGGTTCACCTTCTGTACACATACTTGCAACGAAGTGGTTGTGATAACATACTAGGTGTAATAGAGATTGTAGTGTGCTGAGAACTTGTATCAGCTTCCTCGCCAACGTTACTGCAGATAACAACACATGACTGGCCAAGACTTGCCTTGCATAACGAAGCCGCGGAAGTATCAGCAAATAGTGGTGTTTTTTCTGGAGCACGGGTAAAAGTGACAGCATCAATATCTAATTCCAAAGCAGCAGCAGCTGTGCAATGGCTGGGCGTCGAAGACACACCTGCAGGTATATCCGAAGGGACGTAGCTCGGCAGTACTTGAAGGAATCCTGTACCGGAAGGTGTGGTGGCGGGGTGGTCCTGTGGAACAGCTGTAAAAATTTGGAGGCTTCAGTTGCAAGTGGTGGTATCGAAACGTTGCACAAGTATTTAGCGATGCCACCGCAATACTACGCACAAATGTTAAAGTCGAGTAAAACATTTTTTTTATATTACGGTTTCAAAAGATGTCACAAATTTGCCATTCATTATGCGCAATTCGCATTGCATTTCCTTCCTAATAATTAAGCGCGTAGTTGTACAAAAATTAAACATGCGTCATGGTTATTTCAGCAATGAGGCTTCTCAATTGCTTTGCACAGTTCTCTGCAGCTTTTTTAGTGTGACGCTAATGTGTGGATTGTGTCGAACAGACTTTCGACGAAAGGCAGCCCCGAAATATACGCATCCTTTTTGGCAAAAATGACATATAATACTCATTTGCAGGCATCTTCGTTGTTATAGAATTGCAGAGCACTTTATGCAGAGCCTTTGCTTTCGTCGGGCAGCATTACCCGCGCGCTTGTCCACGGCTGTTTTCTAGCCTTTTGGTTGGTGGTTGAACGGTAAAGATCAGCTCTGGCAGCGGCATAAAAAGAATGCTACGACAGAGTGAAAAATGCGACGCGAATGACCAATGGGCTGAAGTTGCCAATGGATTATCTGTGCATGCTTCACTAATACTCGAACGCTACACATAGAGCGAGGACGAAGCATGCACGTGATTGTAGCTGACGACCGATAAGAGCCATAGCATTTGTTGTGATAAGAAAATGGCGCCGAGAGCGACGACGACGGTGAAACAGCATGCGTGAATTAAAATGAGGAATCTGTATTTAGCGCGATGCTTCGCAGTGCAGAAGAAGAATTCCCTGACTTAAGAACTCGTATTTCAGCAGTCGAGCTGCACACATAAAGATAGATCACGCATTTCCTCAAAGAAACATGGGCTGGCTCCGTAATATTTTGTGTTTTCTTGCTTTTTCGCACTCACTAACACATAACACAGTCGCGAATGTACACACAGCCCAGGTAGGTGACTCCCGTGTTTGTGTTTACGTTTTGTGCAAATTTTCAGCACTCCCTTCACAAGAAATTTTCAAAATAGGCCATTGTTTTTAGCATTCTCTTGTGATTCATTCTATCGAGATTTCACTACACAGACGTAAAATCACAGTTATTTTTCGTACCTGGGTTACAGGAGAAATCCGGTGGAGCCAGAACTTGCGCACGAGCACTGTCACTAACAGGTTGGGTTGACTGCAGAGTAGCTGCTGGGTGAGCATGCCAGGGCGGCAACACAGGAGAGCTGTACATCTCCAATGGCTCCGGTTGTTCGAGGACACCTGTAATGAGCAGCATTGCATGCATGAGATGTATGTGTTCAGACGTACTCAGGAAGAGTAGCCCATTTGTAGATACAGTTAGTACTGAAGTTATCAACGAAGCTGAAATTGACCCCTTATAGAGGAATTTCTGAGAAAACAAGCTTAAGCAGTGCTTGACATCCCATTAAGAATAAACGTTTCGCATCTAGACAATAAATGAATGGGGAGAAGCGCAATTATGCATTGAAGTGCACAAACGCGCACAAGCTAGGCCAGAATAAAAGAAGCAGCAAGCACACTACACAGAATTGCTCGCATACAGCAAATTATTTTCGCATTCTCAGTTCACCTCATTATGCGCAAGGCTAGAAATCATAACGGCCACCCACGTGAACTGGATGCATTTCCTTCATAACACAGCCACAACAAGTATGCGAGCATGAACATTGAAACGGTTCTGCTCGGCTTGTGCAAAATACAGCCAAACCGAGATCAAAGTACACCTTTCTTTCCCACTTACCGCGAACAGGAAACACTGTGGGAACAGCGTCTGGCCTCAGCTGCTTCAAGCCATCCTGCCTCCTCAGCTCGTAGTCGGAATCTTTGAAATGATCCTGTAATAACAACACTGCCACACCTCATTTAAAACAATCATGCAACCATATGTGCGTGAAAAAACGAAAGGACAATGCCGTGAACAGGTTGCGTAAGCAGGTAGTTCTTATCAGCCCTGCCAGTATGCGAAGTAGTTGCTTGAGTGTTTGTCTAATGTGAAATCGAACAGACAGAACGTATTTCGTGCTGCTTTTCATATACAGTCCGCTCTAAAGCGTTTTTCCGCAAGTATAACAAAATAATTGTTAAACGTGTGCTGCATACATATTGGTACGCGTACTACTTATTACTTATTAAGGATCGCAACAATATTATTGACGAAGTGGTGGGGTCTGCGATTGTTCAACGAGTGCTATATCTATGACATTTGCGAAGTGTTGGAGTCCGTGTTTTTTCTTAACTCCATGTCCGCCTTTTTGTCCGTAAACTGACGCGATTTCTTCGAGTGTACTGACGTGCGGCGTTGGTGCCCATCCCTTACAACAACACGGAACACCTGGGCTTCTGACAGCACCGGTTATCAGGCTCGTGTAGACGACCCAGTTCTCAAAGCGAGGGCAGAAAAGAAAAAAAATCGCAGCCCACACACAGACACTTCCGACATCAGCTAAGCTGACGCGAGTTCACGGAAGGGAGGCAACAGCTCACGACTAGCCAGCGCGTCCCAAACGCGTCTCCAAACGGACGCGCGCCCGCGTCCCGCATGTAAGCTTTCTACTCGCGATGCGTGACCTCAGCAACGACACTTTAGATTTTCTATGCACTCGCGAACACCGTTAAACACATATAACGTGTCCCGCAGCAAAAGAGAGTAAAGAAAATACGCAGTACTCACAGAGCAAATACGAGACGCGCTGGTGGGCTCCCAGTCGTCTCGCTTTACTTGAGCCAGCCAAAGTCGTCGTCGGCCAGGGTTCGCTGGGAAGCGGAACATGCGCTTGCCTTTTCTGCTGTGATTAGTGCAGCACGGTACGCAGCATCCAGGCATTGTAAGACTAACGGCAGCCTTCACCACAGAGCAACTGATTCAACCAGTTCAAGACGCTACCGGCGCCGTACTCTCGAGGACAGGCGTACACGCAGTGCGGGGCCACAATATGGCGTGATACCGCGGCATTTCCGTCTGGCAACATTGTGTTTTGGCGGGCGGAGGAGCGTTGGCGGCATGTAGTGGGTCAAAGGCTGACACCACCGTAAAAACGGCCGTTCATGTAGGCTCCCTAATTTCTAGGTCAATAAGCCGTATGCGACCCTCTTCTCTCATTCCGCTTCTTCTGCTAGTGACCCTCTTGAGGAGTCTCATGGCGTTAGTCGTCTTGTGCTTTAGTTTAGCAATGGTTTCGTCGTTGACGCCGTTGGCCTCGATTATCATGCCGAGGACCCTTATTCTCTTTACTATCGATCGGAATGATTGCTCCGTTGTACGTGCGTAGCCCGGTCTCTTCGCATTCTCGCCTGGTCGTCGCTGCCATTTTTCTGCCCGCGAGTGGTCTACCCCTTTGCGCGGGGCTCTAGATAGGACTTCAGACTTTTTTGGCGAGCATAGTAGCCCTGTTCCCACGAGATGTTCCTCTATTGTGTCGATTGGTAGTTGTAGCACCATTTCGATGTGGCCGTCGAGTCTTGGTGCGCCCAGATAGTAATGTTGTCAGGGTATATTGTGTGCCGGACGTCTTCCAGTTCTTGCAGTTTTTCCGTGAGCCCGATCGTGACCAGGTTAAAGAGCGTGGGCCGATCCCTGCGGGGTGCCGGTGCTTCCCAGCGTCTGGTCTGCTGGTTGGAGGTCTCCTTCCGCCAGAACGGCTCGGCTGTCTGTCAAGAAATATTTCACGTAGATACGCCCGTAAGCCGAGGTTTAGCCGTGATATCCGGTGTAATATCGCCGAGTGCACGATATTATCGAACGTGCTCTCGAGGTCGAGGCCAAGAATCGCTCTGGTCCGTCTCATCTTGCCATCGAACAAGTGGTGTTTCAACTTTCAACTGTGTCATTGCGTCTTGCGAGGATAGCTGTGGGCGGAATCGTATGATCGACGGTGGATGTGCCGCTTTCTGCTCTTTTTGCCAGCGGTTAAGCAGAGGGTGCTCCATGGTCTTGCCGACACATGACGTTAGTGATGTGGGGCGAAGGTTGTCGAGGCTCGGCGCTTTATCTGGTTTTTAAAAGGTCGCACATATATATTTTCTTAATATTTATTTATTTATTAAATGCGAATCATTTCTTAGCGAACTTCTGCGACTTTGAGCGTATCTATCTATCTATCTATCTATCTATCTATCTATCTATCTATCTATCTATCTATCTATCTATCTATCTATCTATCTATCTATCTATCTATCTATCTATCTATCTATCTATCTATCTATCTAGCCGCCTACGACTTTGTGCTCTCATGGCCGTTTCGTTAATCGGATGTATACCAAAATTGGTATGTCAGTAACATGGCCTTATTGCGAACATAAATGACAGGTCATGTCATGAAAATCATGACACGCATGTCATGAACAGCATGGTTTACATTCCACGGCCTTTGGGCTCCCTGGCCGTTCCGTTAATCGGATGTGTACCAAAATTGGTGTGTCATAACATGGCCTTGTCACGAACATAAATGACAGGTCATATCATGAAAATCATGACACGCATGTCATGAACAGCATGATTTACATTCCACGGCCTTTGGGTTCTTGCGGCCGTTCCGTTATTTCATACATACCAAAATTGGTACGGCGTGACAAGAGTTCATGACGAACATATTGACAGGTCCTAACATGCAAATCATGATGCGCATGTCATGTGCAGCATGATTTACATGACATGGTTTCGGGGCGCTCGCGGCCGTTTAAATGAAGGGATATATACGAAAACTGGTATGACGAGACATTTCTGCTATGACGAACATAACTGACACGTGGTAACATGAAAATCATGATATGCATGTCATGTATGACATGATTTCCATGCCACGCTCATGGCGTACTCGCGGCCGTTTCGCTAGATTGATATACACAAAAATTGGTACTGTGCGGTGTGACTTTATGAAGAACATGAATAACAGGTGGTAGCATGAAAACCATGACATCCATGACATGTATGTCATGATTTACATGCCACGCTCATGGTGCATTCGCGTCCGGTTCGCTTGCGTGATATACACCAAAAATGGTGTTACGCGACACGACAGTATGACGAACGTAAGTGAGACGTGGTAGCATGAAAATCATGACATGCAAGTCATGTACGACCTGATTTACATGCCACGCTCATGTTGCGCTAGCGGCAGTTTCAGTAGATTGATATACATCAAAATTGGTATTGCGCGATGTGACTGTATGAAGAACATGAATGACAGTTGGTATGATGAAAACCATGACATGCATGTCATGTATGTCATGACTTAATTGCCACGCTCATGATGCATTCGCGGTCCGCTTCGCTAGCTCAATGTACACCAAAATTGGTATTGCGCGAAGCGACTGTATGACGAAGGTAAATGAGACGTGGTAACATGAAAATCATGACATGCATGACATGCACGACATCATTTACATGTCATGCTCATGACGCACTCGTGCCGTTTCGCTTGCTTGACATACACCAAAATTGGTATTGCGCGACGCGACTGCATGACAAACGTAAATGAAAGGTGGTAACATGATAATCATGACATGCATGATATGTACGACATGATTTACATGCCATGCTCATGGCGCACTCGTGGGCGTTTCGCTAGATTGATATGCACCAAAATTGGTATTGCGCGATGTGACTGTATGAAGAACATGAATAACAGGTGATAACATGAAAACTATGACATGCATGCCATGATTGTCATGACTACGTGCCACGCTCATGGTGCATTCGCGGCCGTTTCGATAGCTTGATATACACCAAAACTGCTATTGCGCGATGAGACTGTATGATGAACATTAGTGACAGGTGGTAACATGAAAAACCATATTATTCATGTCATGTATAGCATGATTTACATGCTCTACTCATGGTGCACTCGCGGCCACTTCGCTCCTTTGATATACACCAAAATTGGTATTGCGCGATGTGACTGTATGACGAACATAAATGAGAGGCCTTAATATGTGAATCATGTTATGCATGTCATGTACGGTATGATTTACATGCCACTGTCATGGTGCGCTTCAGGCCGTTTTGTTAACGTGATATATACCAAAATTGGTATGGCATGACAGGAGGGCGTGATGAACATAAACGACAGGTCATGCATTTATATACCAGAATATGCGTTTCATTGACATGGTGTACACTAGATTGTGCATGCATGCATGCGTGCATGGCAAACATGCAATATATGGTGGACTAGATGCCATGGCATGAATGATTTCATTTGGCTCAAAGACAAACAAGCCGATGTATGCAGCTCTTATTTGCTGGCTGCTTCGCATTACATCGATTTCCACAGTGCGTGGGATCTGCCGAATTTTTTTAACTTCGAAATTTAATACGCGGAGCAACGTGAGAAATAGTTTGATCTCAATAGGGCTGCTAATTAGACATTTCGGGGCAGGTACTGTGACTGGAGATGGTACATGCGCTTGTTTTGTAATGACGGAACGCACAATTACGAACCATGCTTAGTGCCCGCTGCTGGTGGGGTTCGCTGCGCAACAAACGTTGTGTATAAGTACACTGTGCGTAAATACGTTGTGTTAAACTGTGCCGCGTAACACTGCTGCAATGCGGTGAAGCGAATCGGTCATCTTGCAGTGCAAACACGAGTGTGAAGTGGGTGACCGTTATTCCCCTGTGAGCAGTTTGGGAGTTCTCCGAGCGATCTAAGCTTCCTCAGCCGTAGCGCCACCCCGAAACCCGCTTGTGCCCTTTGGGATAAACCGGTGGGTGCACCGCCGGCACTAGCGATCGAACGCGCGGTACCTCCTGCATTGGAAGCCGACGCCCAACCGTTTCGCCACTGCTTCCGAACGACACCATGAGCGCTGACTCACAACGTTCTCCTTTTATTATTGTACCGTGATAATATACAGAAACAAGAACAGCCTGCCCTGCATATGCGAGACCACACAGTCAAATCATAACAACATTAAGATTATGAAGGCATCTTTTAAATGCGAAGCATTTCTTAGCGAACTTCGGCGACTTTGAGCGTATCTATCTATCTATCTATATAGCCGCCTACGACTTTGCGCTCTCCTGGCCGTATCGTTAATGGGATTTATACCAAAATTGGTATGGCATAGCATGACTGTATGACAAACATGAATGACTGGTCAGATCATGAAAATCATGACCAACTTGTCATGAAAACCATGAATTACACGCCATGGCCATAGTGCTCCTGAGGCCGTTTTCTTAACTTGATATATTCAAAAATTGCTACGATGAGACATTTCTGTATGACCAACACAAATGACAAGTGGTAATATTAAAATCATGACCTGCATGTCATGTAGAACATCATTTACACGCCACGCTCATGGCGTGCCGACGGCCGTTTCGCTAGCTTGATATAGGCCTGACTGGCTGCCCAGGCGGCGCTGCGAAAACGGTGCTAAAAAGCGCCCCCTACGATAAGTTCTTTGGTTTCGAGTAGTCAGACTGGCGGCCGCATGCAGCACTAAGCTCAGATGCGCAATGGAGCCGCCGCTGTCGGTTGTGCTGCCCTTTGGATCTCGGCCAATTTCTGGCGTGGCTGAGTTCTTCAGGCCAAGCAATCTGCGTAAACGCAAGAAGCTCGTCAACGCCAAGTATGTTTACGACGTGCAGGCGATTGAAGGGACCGTTTCGACGCGCTGCAACTCGCAAGTGCAGCGAATCTCATACGACGTTGAACTCGAGTTAAGTTTTACGAGGCATGCTCGCGCGATTAACCGACAATGCATAAACGAAAAGATTGCTGTTAAGAAAGCCGAAATGATTTGCATTACACGACGAAACGGAATCAAGAAAGGTCCAGTGACGAAGGCTAGCCGTCGGCGGCCCGAATGAGCGCATTCGCGCCGTGTGCCGTTTTCTGCCGCATTCAGTCGCAAACACACTTTTTTCCCATGCACGGTCGTAATTTTCAACATTTGCTTCAAGGGAATTCGTCAAATTCTGTCAGCGTGCGGTGGCGGTCGAGAAGCGACGGCGCGCAATGTTTACAGCCGGCCGCTGGAAGCAGCCGGCTGTAAGCTGCCGAAAAAATCGTAGGCACATACGCTGACTCATGGCATCGTTTTTCTCGTTTCCCACGAAATGCCGGCTGCATATCCTCGTGATCGCCGTCGGCAGCCACGGCGTGCCGTCTGGACTGCACACAGGGAATATATACATATATAAACGCGTGCACGCGCGTACGAAAAGTAATCAGCACGTTACGTTGCAAACCACGTTTTGCTCGCGTACTCACTTCACGCGTCGGACGGCACGTATCCAGCGGTTACGTCGCTCCACTTCGTACGGCTTTCAGGGGAACCAGTAAAACCGCACATTAGGATCCTTACCCCCATGTTCAAGGCAATTAACCACGCAACAATGACGGCGGCGACCGCGCTTCGGGACCGCGCGCTGCTCAGAGCCGTCGCCCGGACCACCTGCTTTCGGCACGGTTTGTTGAAGCAGGGATCGCTCGCCAAACATGTCAGACTCTGCAGGCATAGCGGACAAGTTCCTGCGTACGTTTTAAGCACTTTTTGAGCCTGAAAACTAGGCGCAAAATTAATTAAAACGCTCAAAGCAACTGAGAACTGTGTAACTCGCCGGTCGGCGTCCATTTTTGACTACCCAAGCAACTTCGGCGCACGCCACCAGGCTCCGCCACAGTACTCAAAACTCCAGCGCGTCAGCCCTATACACCAAATTTGGTATTGCGTGACGTGGCTGTATGACGAACATAAATGCCAAGTGGTCATATGGAAATCATGACATATCATGTGCAACTTGACTTGCATGCCACGCTCATGACACTCTCGTGGCCGTTTCGCTAGCTTGATATACACCAAATGTTTAAGGCGAAAGCCTTTAATGTCTCATGCTCATGTCTGTCCATCCGTCCGTCCGTCCGTCCCTCCAGCTGTGCCTTGGTACGGTGCCAGGTGGGCTCCGGGGCGCGCAAACGGACGCCGGTCGCGTTGGACTCTACAGCGCTCGCGCTTTGCTTGCGTAGCGTCGCTTTGTCCGGCGTCTCTAATCATGCAAGAAGGGAGACGCGCGCATCACGCTCCATTCTTACCGACCCCGTCTCAGTGGGCACAAGCGTTCGAGGAACACACTTTGGAATTGACAAAGTGTCCGTCAATTTAAACTCTGGAACGCGGATGGCGCCTGCACGATGCGCAAAGCGCGACAATACGAACGCATGCGAAACGGAGGCAGATTGGTCTCGCGTCTCGCTGCGATTCGAGGTAACAAATTAGGCGAACATAAAAAGCATGTCGTAACATGAAAATCTTGGCATGCATGTTATCTACAATGCCATTTACATGCCACTTTCATGGTGCGCTTGCGTGCAGTTCGCTAGCTTGATATACACCAAAATTCGTACTGCACGACGTGACTGTATGATGAACACAAATGACAGGTCTTAACATGTGAATAGTGACATGCATATTATATACAGCATTATTTGCTTCTTGCTGACTGCTTCGCATTACATCGATTCCCACAGTGCGTGGGAGCTGCCGGTTTTTTGATACTGTCAACCACGTGCTTGGGGTCGTTACAGGGAGGGCTTCACATAATACATAACATTCAAAAGCACATAGAAATAAGAGATAAATAACCAACAACAGAAAAATAAGAAACAAACAACAGTGACGATACAGATAAAAATCGACGAATAAATGCTCATGCAGAATTTAGCACGCATCACTTCGTTGTTTGTTGAACAACCGCATTGGGTAAACTATTCCACATTTCTATTGTGTCTGGGAAAAATGAGCGGCGGAAAGCATTCGTGTGTGTGAAATAAGGTTGAATTGCTCCGCTATTATTAAGACGATCACATCGCCTTCCAGGCGGCTGAAGATATAAATCCTTATCTATTTTTGTTTGCCTGTTTATAATCTTAAAAAGAAATTTTAGTCGATGTTTGCGCCTGCGATGTTCCAAAGCCTCAAGCTCACAGGACTTTAACAAAGCCGTGACTGAGTGTGTGCGTCGGTATTTACCGCATATGAAATGGACTGCTAATTTCTGTATTCTCTCAATTTTTGTCCACAACACCTTCTGGTGAGGCGACCACACAATACTAGCGTACACTAAGACAGGACGTATGAATGTTTTGTAAGCAGTTAGCTTTACATCCGGTGTGGCATGTTCCAGTTTTTTCTTTAGGAAATACAGTTTTTTGTTTGCCTTAGACCAGATGTTATCGATATGCGAGTGCCATTTCAATGTGTGCATAATACTAACTCCTAGTTATTTGAAACAAGTGGCATTATTTAAACGGTGAGTTCCGATGTGATACTTGAATGATAATTCCCGCGCACTTGAGTGAATATGCGTAAGTGTCGTCTTGCTATAGTTTATTTCCATGTCCCATTTTATACACCACTGATCTAATGCCTGTAAGCACCTGTTCAGATTAATTTTATCACCTTCGCAAGTAACTGGGGAATAAATCAAGCAATCATCTGCAAAAAGTTTCATTTTAATAGGAGCCTCAACTATTGAACATAGATCATTAACAAATGTCAGAAAAAGTATTGGTCCTAAAACAGATCCTTGGAGAACCCCTGAGTGCACGCGCAGTGGTCTTGAAGTGCAATTTTCAATTTTTACAGCCTGTTGACGCGTAGATAAATAGGCATCTATCCATTTTAATACTTCCTCGCTTATTCCTAATCTTTCAAGCTTGAAAATTAATTTACGATGAGAAACCTTATCAAAGGCTTTCCTAAAATCGACACAAATTACATCCGTCTGCAGAAGGGCATCGATGTTCTTATAGAAATCATGGAGCGTTTCTGTTAATTGTGTGACCGTATAAAGAGCATGCCGAAACCCATGTTGGTTTGCGCAAAGTAACTGGTTAGAACCGAGAAAACTAAGAATATGTTTTGCTATTAGATGTTCCAGAACTTTACAGCAAACTGAAGTCAAGGATACGGGCCGGTAATTGTTTACTAACGTACGGTTACCATTTTTAAAAATCGGAATTAGAATTGCATTGCGCCAGTCTTGTGGAAGTGATCGCGTCTGAACCGATTTCACAAATATTATTTCTAAATAAAACGAGACCCATTCTGCGTATCTCTTGAGAAACTCTGTTGGTAGATTATCCAGACCACTTCCTTTCTTCGCGTCTAGTTCAAGCAGTAACTGAAACACACTTTCGCGGTTGATAATAACAGGTTTCATTGCGGTTGTTCCATGGTTACTGATGGATGCCCCTATCTTATCGCCCTGGTCTATTGTGAAAACGGACTGAAAGAAGCGTATAAAAGTATCGGCCAAGTCTTCAACTTTTGTCAGTATACAACCCTCGTGCTCGATCTGCTCAATTCTTTCCTTTTTGTCACTGAAGTAACGCCAGAATTTGCATGGTGAACTTCTAAGGAAGTTGACAAGCGTTTGGCCAAAGTACTTTTTTTTTTTGGAATTCACAAGGGCTTCTTCCAACTTGATTTTGGTAGCTGCAACTTCTGTCGCTCTTTCTTTCCTTTTTCTTAATCTTTTAATTTGCCGTTTTATATGTATAAGGCTGCGTGTTATCCAAGGATTTCGTTTACGCGTTTTCTTAATACCAGTAGGAACAAAGCGATCAACGCAAGTTACGAAATTGACTTTAAATCTCTGCTACAATTGCTCCACTGATTCGAAATGGGATGCTAGCTCGAAATCATTAAGCTGCCGTTCGAAAAAATGAATGATGGAAGTGTCATCTGCCTTTTTAAAATCCTCTAGTTTTACTGGAAGGAACTGTTTCTCTAAACGGCATGCAATAGTCTTAATGACTAAAGACAACATTTTGTGGTCGGACATGCCATCTAAAATATCTCAAACATAGTCTGTTATGTTTTGGGACAAGAACACGAGGTCTAATATTGACTTCGACAAACTTGTGACCCTCGTTGGTTCATGCACAATTTGTTCCAGGCCATGGCAGAATCTAATTCCCAAAAGTTTTTCGGAGATAATTCTTTCAGTCTCACCCAGCAAAACATTTTGCCAGTCAGTGTGTGGTAAGTTGAAGTCTCCGGCCATTATCAACCTCGTGCTCCCGTTAACATGGTCACACAAAAAATCACTTAGCAAATCCAGAAGCTGAGGCTCAGACGCAGGTGGTCTGTATACTGAGCCAATAATGTACACTCTATTGCTGAATGTAATCTTACACCGTGCAGTTTCGCGAACGTCACATTCTATCATGCAAGTTGTGATGGAACTTCTCACAATGATAGCAGCACCGCCGCCTCGTGAATCTCTGTCCCATCTGAAAAGCTTGTACCCCGGAGGAACAATGCAATCACTGCGTATTTCTTCGCGCAGCCATGTTTCTGTTAGTAATACAATATGGGGGCTATGTGCCAATAAAATATATTCTAATTCTGTTCCTTTATTTGCGATGCTACGAGCATTTTGGACAAGAATTCGTAGCTATGATTGGGATTATTTTTTGAACTACCAGCAGAGCTTTCCGAGTCAAAGGATTCATGTTTCACTTTTTGAGCGCACAAAAGAACAGGGACGAAAAACGACGCTCAAAAAGCGAAACATGAATTACCAACATGCCCATGCATACGCTCTCTCAAAAAGGATTCATGTCGGTCATGCGCAATCACTACTGGCGTCGCTTGAACTTTGTTATCGTACTGATCACTCCGGTATTGAAAAAGACGGCGTTCATTTTTTTGATCGTCCCAGACAAACATACGCCCGTTTACCGTCAGTTTATCGTGCACCATTGAGACCCTCGCTCCCTTAGCTCGGTCTGGCGCTGAACTTTCCCATAATTTCTTTCTTAGTTCGACTGTCTCTTTTGCGTAATCGTTACTGACACTGAAAGAAGTACCCTGTAGTTTCTTGCAATTACGCATTACCTTCTCTTTCTCACGGTAATCCATTAATTTCATAATGACTGCTCTTGCTTTGCCTTGTCTTTGTTTATCTACTGCATGAATTCTTTCTACCGATTTAACGTCTACCCCTAACTTGCTTTTGCAAATGTTATCAACAACGGCATCTCGCAAATCTGCCTCGACCTCATTTCTGGCCTCGGGAACCCCAAAAACGAGTAGATTATCTCTTCGGCTTCTGTTTTCATAATCCACTTGTCGTTCAGCTTGTTGGTGGACTATATTTTCTAACCTTTCCATTTTCTTTTGCATACCCTGCATGGCAATAAGATCGCTGTACATTCTTTCTGACTGTTCATTAAGTTCGGCAACTTCTTTTCTGATCGCGTTTATCTTCTCATCAGATTCTTTCTGGTTATTTAAAATTTGTTGCAACAATTCAGCACTTTGGGACCCGGATTTTCTTCTACATCCCCCGAAGTTAACAAAAGTAGTAATGACAACCAACAGTCCACCGCAATACACCAACATCGCCGAGGGCATGGCACAACAATCAAGAATCTATTGTCACTTTTGCAGCAAGCTGCGTAAGGCTGAACACCAACCTGCAAAGGTGGCAGCAGCGGTTTAGCCACCCTGCCCGTTTGACAGGTGTCGTGCCCTCTGATGTGGCCGTCGTCGTGTCCGTTCTTAAGTACGCCTGCGATCGCTGACGTCACCATTGTCGACCGAAGATTGTCCAATACGATGTCCGATGTCTTGTTTCCGTAGTCATGCAGCAGGAGTGGAGACTGCCTGCGCACGTTGCTTGACGAAATCACGGCGTAAATCCAAGTCAGTGCCTGCAAAGGTAGCAGCAGCGGTTTAGCCATCCTGCCCGTTTGACAGGTCTCGTGCCCTCTAAGTATGTTTATGAGCTGCACTGATAATTCTTTGCCTAACGAAATGAATGCTTGTGTAGCTCATATTCATTAACTACATCAGCATTCTTTTCTCGAGGCACCCATGCAGTCAGCATGTTGTTGAAACATAACCATGGAACAGAAACTATCTTTCAGAACTATCTTTCAGGATCGGTGTCCAGATTTTAGTTGTTCTGGAGATCGGTATCGACGGTTTTCGAAACCTCACTCCAAATCTCTTTTAGCAATGACCCGCAATAAGGTATAGGAAAGGCGTTCTTTCAAATGCCAGCGTTAACTGACATCTTGTTCAGGCTCCCGCATTCTTCCCGGCTCTTCCCTGCACTGGCCCTTGCGGTACTGAATTTAGTGACTGCGGCCCGCTGGCGGCAGAGAGCTTGAGACCCTTGACCTAAATAAAGAGGTAAGGCATTCTGGTGCCATTATTGACGACATTGTGTCGGCATGCGATGGTCGCAGTGCCAGTATAGTATAAATGATTGCGCTAGAAAGTGGCATCTCCCTTCATTTTAATAATAATAATAATATAATACTTTATTCTGGCATGTGTACACAACAGTTACATGCCACCGAGATGAGGCAAAAGGAAACAGACGAAACTGTTTCCTGACTAGGCCTACATCCCGGCTCGTGAACAAAAAACAAAAACAAGGACAGCGGTGTGGAAAGCGAGAGACATCCAGTACAGCACAATTCACCAGCATCACTATGCTCTCTTTCCCGCTCGCCGTTTGAACTTATGCGGTGGTAGTGCTCCGTATACTCAGAACAGGAATGCTAAAAACGTTATTCATTTGACAGCAGGTAAATAAACTCAAAAACATTTTTTTTTTGCTATTCGCTTAAACAAACTGGCTCAAGTCTGAGCTAACACCTTTTTCGACTTTGCAGCTCAAGTTCTTTCCGTCATGTCAAGCCCCTATGTGTCGGCGTTGGTGCTGCTACTGTGGCCGCTAACCTCACTGGAGCAGTGCCGTGCCGAGTGCACACCCGAGTACCAGAAGCTGTCCAGAAATGGCGTCACACACACGGCGTGCAAACCACCCAACCCGCGTTGTCACATCATCGAAAGAGGATTGAGGGCAGGAGAGGCTGAAGAGATCCTACGATTGCATAATGCCTATCGCAGCCGGATGGCGTTAGGCATGGTGTCAGGATTCAAGCCAGCTGCTAACATGCGCCAAATGGTGAGCTATTCTAATCACTCTAACACTCTCCTGTGCGCACCCATCGATAGCCCGCTCTCGATGGTTTTCAACTTAAAATTCTGCCGCGATAGAAGCGCTTACGGAAGCTAACCTTATCCATCGTATAAAACAGGCACTATTTTTCTCGTTTCACTGTGCCATTTACTTTTTCCGCCATAGAGAGAGCTTTGAACTACCTTTTAAGTCGAGAGGTCCGAACGATCATAGCTTCAAAGATGGCGTCGACATCGCGCGCACTTACCTCTCGGAAACGACAAATTTCGGTGGATTCCGACGAGTCTGGTTCATATTTTAGATGCGAAGCAGCTTTTGCGCTGGGCTTTGTCCGTACTTCCATCGGGGACCGTCCCCTTTCTAAAATCTACCGTAGCCACCTGTAACATATTGAACGCGCGCTCGCGGCAAGGAGAAGTCTTCTTCGTGCTCTTCGACCGCCTTGAAGATGATACGCGCATAGCACTTTAGGTGCCCGGGCTGCCGTATGCTGTCATAGCTTGGCGTAACGCAGACAAAACCACGTGTGCTGGCACGCGCTAGCGCCTTCAGGCCCGTGTAGGGGGCTGGGTAAGACGCTGTGGCCTCTCCCCCTTACACTCTCTCAGTAATCACGTGGTGGCGTCGGGGAACGAGATTCTGCAGACGCGCGATGAACCCGCGTGGCGTGCTCCAACAAGAGTTCGGGACGAGTAACAGCAACAACAACCAGAGTGAATTCATGGTGTGCTCTACATGCAAGAACGCGTTAACATCGGGCAAGGTGCCCGTGATGAACGGAACTAAGTCGACCCATGCGCTCCTTCGCATCCCCACATGGTTCCCTTTAGTGGGAGATGGTCAAACTTTTTTTATGATGGCAGTATCGCAGACTGAGAAGATGATTTTGACTCATCGGACAGCAACACAGACCGCGAAAATGTGTCAGACAGCCGCTGAATGTCAACAGGTATCCGCCGGTAACTTTCGTTTTGATCTCCGAAGCGAGCGGCCGCGTCCGCGCTGCGTTCTAAAGATGTCCGGCGTGTTCTAAAGGTCGCAGCTATTATCTGCAGGTTGTAAACACCGTTTGGGCAGGACCGCTTGCCGTCGGCTTCTCAACGAGTGGAGTTTAGCGCGAGAAGGCGACCCGCAGTGGACTTCGCCATTGCGCTCCGTAGTGCCGCAAGGATTTCATCTGACCCATCGATTTGTTCGTGCCGTTCTTTGCCTAAGAAATAACCACCGAGATGTGAGTCACAAGTAATGATAATGCATGGCTGTATACTCTTGAACCCAAAATAGAACAGAAAATGAATGTTTTCTGCAAGACATGCTGCACGAACCTGTGCTTCACCGCATCACGGAACTGCATTGCGCGCTGGCACTGTAGCCACTTTGGCTAACATTTTCTGTTGTATTTAAATAATGGCTGAAGATAGAATGCTTATATGTTCAAGGATAGTTGATATGTCATTTCTGGTCAAAACGTATATTTTGAAAGTTTTTTGCGTTCATGTGATGCAAAGCAGCATTGACGCATTTACATAGTGTTCTCGATTTTGTTAAAAAATTTTCCTATTAAATTTTTTTTTTCGCAGAAATGTTTAGTAATGTTTGCTTTAAATTTAATGCCATTAGAAAGCGCATAGTGTTTGCTCTACGCCAAGGAAATGTTTAGTTTGTAAAAAAATTGGCCGCGTATCTGCGTGCTTCGCTGCAAATGTCGTCGAAAGACGATAGAGGAGAGCTGCGTTAGAGCTGCGTTAGATATGCTACCTTTGGGTAGCAGAGTTGAGCATAGGTCTGGCTAGCAAACATGGCTATGTCGCCAAGACTCACTCCGTTTTTGCAGGTGACATGCCTACCGGGTAACCGGTCGACATGTTAAGCGTGTCGAAAACCGGTGATTTACTTTAATGTGATTGGCTAGTGTCAATCCAGTTCGCTACAGCGGTGCCATCAAGAAATGCAAAACTTGGCCCCAGCGTCAGCTTCTCCGCAACGCATGGTTGCTAGCGGCGTTTGGAAGACAGATGCGCAACTCTGCTACCTAAGGGTAGCATATGCAGTAACTCTACGCTGCGCGAGATATGGGCGCTATCTGGCAATACGTCGGGAAACGAGCTTGTGCAGAGAGCACGGAGGAGGAAAGTTCTTTCCTTCCTCTGTGGCAGAGGGCTTTGGTCGGCCCGTCGCATTTTCAGCGCAGCCGCATTTTCCGCGCAGCTTAAGAAACTAGGGTCTTTAGAATTACGTATCTATGTATTTTCTATTAAAGGAACACACCATCTAATACTTACCTAGTGATGTTGCGCCTCAGATATGCGTAATATTTACTTTTTAATCGACAACGTTCAGAAGTATGAACAGCCGTATAGTTCAAGCTGGGTGGGCGGTAAGCAAGTGGTTCAACTTTGGCCGGGTGGCTGAATCGGGTGACAGACAGACAAGCAGACAGACCAAAATTTCTGCATTTAATTTCCCCCAAGGAAGACTATCGTCTTTAAAAAATCGCTTTGTGATGGTGCGCGTACCATCAGTGCAATGCAAACCACCCGCAGCCTGGAACGGCCTTCCACGTAGACATGGCCGCTCCTTACCTCTTTACTGCCCTGCGCTGCGGCGCAACGGAGCAAGGGGCTTTACGGAGACACATCCCGGAGAAAACAGAACTTGCGTCCTTCCCAAGAGTAACGCCAAGGAGTGCTTTATCGCTACGATCAGCCTGAAATGCGCTATAGTTGCACTTTATTGCGCCTTGTAATGCATGGGTAGCTGATGTAGATGCGATTAATTGTACTGAGGCCCTACTACGTCAGCGGGCTTGTGTTTCAGAACGTCACACAGGAGGCGCAAATCTTGTCTACATCTACCGTAACTTCTCCATTGCTGAAGCACTGCTGTGTATAATATTGGCATTTTACACGTACTGAAGCGTTCATCTTGCACAATATTATTTTCGCTGGCCTTTAGAGTCCCTTTGATAGCTTTGGCTTCACTCATCACATTAATTGGACACTCTGCGGGTTAACATCTACCGAAGCAGCGAAATTCGGTGCACTGTTCTTCGTTAACCGAAGCACAAGTGCTGGGGATTCGAGGCGCGCCCAAAGCCTCTGCGCATGCATTTTGCCGTTTCTCCCGTTCCTCCTCTCCCGTTCTCCCGCGACGGCAAGTGGCGCCATCTTTCGCCATGCGCCGGTTCTCGTTGTGGCGCTACGCGCCGTCTCGGAGCTATACATGTGCGCCGGACCCAAAATCACCGGCGGCGGCGCGTGAACGGCGCGGGGTTCATCGGACCGGCGGCGGCGCGGCGCGGGAGGGGGGGAGGGGGGGGGGCGAAGCAGTGAATACGATAAGTACACGCCATAATGTTACACGAACGAGGGCTAGCAGCTAACTCTTTTTGCTCCGATCTCACTTAACTCTACAAAATGCTGGTGTATGGCAATACGGCCGCTCCGGGAAGAGAAGTGGTTTTCGGTCAGTTTGTCGTATCAGTGGTCTGAGCGCGAAGCAGTGAGATCACAGCGCTCACAGCGCGTAGAAGGTATACGAGCCGTTCACTGGGGGATGTCTGCCGAAATAGCGCGCGTGCCAGCGCTCTCGACGCCGCCCCTACAGTCAAAGTTCACAGATGCTGCTAGAGTTACGCAGTCCCTCTCTCGAGACATTCCTTCCTGCTCCTGCCCCCAGGGCAAATGACGGGCGGGGCGTTTCCTTCTGCTTGAGGAGCAGGGCTGGGCAGTATCGCGATACAAGAGTATCGCGATAGTATTTCAGAGATACTTTTGAGTATCTGTATTTCTGTATCGAGATACATTTGATAAATGTATTTGTATCTCAGTAGTGAAATACATTTACGATGTATCGCCTGTATCGCGATACTATGCAGGACACGGGTATCTCGTTACATTGTTTTTTTTGTGTCGGATATGAGTTGAGGCGTGTTTCTAATGGGGGAATGACGTTTTTTGTTTCCTTTTGTGCCAAGACAAGCAAAGGCGCGCCGCCGGTCGCCGACAGATAGGGCGGCGATGGTTTCCCCTCAAGCACAGAATGTTCCATGTGGTAAAGCGCGCGACAACGCAGACGACAGATTCGCGGGGGCAGTGTTGTCGGCCTCTGCCGACGAAAGTCGCTGTCTCTCAAGGTCAGTGCAGCACGCCTAATTTTTTTCGAGTGGCAAGCCATTACTTCGCGACCCCCGGCGCGGATACCGCCTTGGAACAGGCTTTGCAATGCTTCGCGGGCGTTCAGTTCTCAAAGCGGCGACACTTCGCAAAGCAGTTCCCGTAGTCGCGGCCGAAGTGACTAGAAGATGGCTATCTTTGACGCGCTTTCAGCCACCTCTCCAATGTCAGGGTGCGTTCCTAATTGATGGCATGCCTTGAAACGGTCTTTTGTGGTAGCAGGCTCCCCCACCGCCGGAGCCGACTTCGCCTGTTGCGGCTTTCTGAAATGGGTGCTGGTAGCGTCGGTGGTGGTGACAGCTTCATTGAAGCCGACAGGGTCAGAAGGCTGAGGATTCCGAAGATGGGGACCGACTTCGGATTCTGAACAGTGAGAACAACCCAAGTGAGGGCGGAAGTGTTTCGGTATCTAGATGACCCGAGAAGAGATATCGCCACGCTGCAGGGCAATTCGGCTATGAAGGCGGTATTTATTCACTATAACACGAATTTGTGCTCGCCTTCAGCGGTAGACACACTTTTTTTCTTTCGTGAGTCTTGTGCTGAGGCTGAACCGACGCTGTTAGAAGACAGCCTATTTGAGAAGCCCACACAGCAAACTTCTTAGCAAAGCAGATCTTCAAAATAAATGTGTGCTTTTTCTCAATTCACTGAGGTTCATTAGTGCACTATAAGAGATTCATTAGTGATTCGGGTGATTTGCTTAAAGTGTGCTATTTCTAGTATAGCTTAATTTGTTCGCCAAGTGTGTCGATTTCGGTGTCCAATCCTTGTTACTGTTGCTGTGAAATCAGTGGCGTAAATCCCGGGGGGGTCAGGGGGGTCCTGACCCCCCCTGTGTTTAGACTGGGGGGGACCCCCTATGCAATGGTCCCCCCCTGAGATTTTGCATTCGAACATCTTCCATCTTGATTTGCTTGAAGTTTATTTTCCCACGTGCCATTCAAAATTGCCTCAGAGTTCCAGCTCTCAGATACAACGAAAGAAATAAGCACAATTCAACAACTTACGATAACATTTTTACGAGATCTTGTGAGCGATGTTCAAAGTCTGCAACCACATCCATAGCGGCAATCACGAAAGCCGCTTCCATGCTGCGGCCGTTTATCCACGTGGTGACGTATCATTGCGCCTTCTCACTCGCTGAGAGCAACGAGATTCGTGAAGACATTTCTTCAGCACCGAGTCTGGGGCAAGAGAAATTGAGTAAGAGATATTCGGCCTTTGCTTGCAAATATCACCACAAATGAGTCATCTTTTCACACCCAACTGAAACTGCACGCATTTTTCAGTACCCCTGTTCATTCCAGCTGAACTTCATACTTCCCGTTAGTGTTCGTGTTTCCCTAACAGGCTGTGCGTATGTGCTTATGTCCCTAACTGGCTGTGCGTATGTGCGTATGTCCCTAACTGGCTGTGCTACCCAAGCAGGTAAAGAATGATCAAGAACATCGACCTCACTGTCGGCTTCAATAAGGCGGAGCCCCTGGCTGCGCGCGCGTTTTTGACGAATTTCTGGGCCCGATCCACCCGATCGTTCAAACTACAGTGTTCTAGAAGTGTTCGCAGTGTCACCTTAGAGTCACTTAGAGTCAGAGGTAGCATATGCAGTAACTCTACGTTACCTGAAACTTTCCGGCGGGTTGAAGGGCGCGGCTAGCTCGCGTTGCTGTTTTGCGCGCAAGAAAAGTCTGAATTACGGTGCGCAACACACGAAACTTCTTTTCATGCAAATTTCTGTGAGTTGTGAAATAAAGTGCTGTCGTTGTGACCGATTTACAGAGGGTGGGCGATATTTTAAGCGGCTATGATGAATATGAATGCTCCTGCGTGTGGGGCGTTCAAGTTTTTTTTTTTTTTTTTTTTTTTTTTTGTACTGCTGGTCGATACGATTTTCAATGCCCTTTCGCCACTGTAGCGATCCTAGCGACTTCACTCCCGCCTTTCGAGCCCCACTATGCCGGATATAAACAATGCCTCATTTTTTTATTTATTTGCTTTCGCATGAGCTGGTCTCTGCGACTAACCTACTTAATGCTGTTTTTTTTTTTTTCGCGAATCAATAATCGGCGGAATCACTTGGCTTTGTATTAAATGTATCCGCACGGTAATCTTAAATTTTTTTATTTGCAGACATAGATCATACAAGGTTACCAAAACTGGTTGGACTCGTAGGCGATATATATTGGTACGTGTGGGTCCAATGAAAAAAAAAAAAACCTATACATATAGGTATTATGAGTACATAACAAGTAACATACATTACGTGCGTACATTTTTATTACACCGCAGAATTGCACCACCAAAATAACACTCGACAGCGTCACGTGCTGAAAAACTAATTTTATTTACACGAAACCCCGCCTATGTATGCGCAAATGCTGGCCATATCACAATATGAATTAACAATGCATGCATGGTCACTCGTGATAAAACAAACTGCCGATGACAACCGTCGATCTAACTGGAGCATTTCAAAGGAGCCGAATCCCCGTGGGCCTCCCCCGCTTCCTAATTACTTCAATCATCCCCCCTAAATCTCTTTTTTTTTTTTTTTGTACATCGATCTCTATCCAGCCCGTTTCATCTGGCAGTAGTTCTGTGCTTAGGACTTCGATAGCGAAACAAGCAGCCAGAATTCATCATTTTTAGAAGTACCCTGACCGCTTTACCAAAGCACAAGTAAGGTTTTGCTGTCACCGCCCTCGTATTTTCTTGCTTTTATTGTTATCGCACTTCACTTTGCGCGGTCACTCTTAGCTTCGTTGGGTGCAGCTGTTTTTTTTTTTTTTTTTTGTTGTCAAACGCTGCGCCAGAAATTTCTCTGCACGTACGCTGCATGCTCTATGTGCACGACCGCCGGAGACTGTAAAAAGCGCCTCCCTCCCGTCCATGCAGATGCAGCGGCGGGCCGTCTTTGAGACAGTTGCACTGTACGGATAGACACAGCTGCCGCTCCTTCAGAAAAACAAGCATACATAAGTGCAGCAAAGCTGCTCGCGTGGTGCCGACAAAGGTCCTTCAAGCGAATGAATGGCGGGAACATGCGCTGCAGGGCATGCACGAATGTAAACAGGAGCTTCTACTACTTGGGTCAGCTTCAAAAAAGAATAAAATGCTCAACCCCCTTCTCCCTCCGTTGTTTTTTTTTTTTGTGATCTCTTGTGTCATTGTGGTGGCCCTCTCCCCGCCTCCAACCCCGCGTTTGTTGATCCCCCCCCCCCTCCCCTCGGAATTACAGCGTAACCAGCCTAACCCCGACCAAGAGGACGGGCTTCACACCCCGCAAGAGAAGTTTTCAGGAGAAACTGGCGGCAGGACCCCTGGCGGGCGCCCAAGCAATCGACGCGGAGAGGGCCGTGGAGGCGCGGCGCAGAGATAATAATAATAATAATAACAATTTTTATTTGCACAACAATGTGAGCCCTCCGGTGGCGTGCGAGGCTAGACAGCAAGGAAAGACTTACGCGCGTGCGTCTGCTAGCCCGTCACCGGAAGGCAAGAAAGAGAGAGAGAGAAAAAAAATTGGGCAGTGAGCCCACTGCCCAATTCTAGTACACTGTAGTTCAAACGAAGACGCCTGTCCTCCGGTTTCACTTTGTGGCGGAAAAGCAGGGAGGCAAAACTTTCTTTAGTAGGTTGGACGACGACAGAGAATCAACACGTCCGCTTGGTTTGAACGCATCACGAAGACTGCTTTGTTTGTACACTATTTACAGTGCTCTCGTAGAGAGGGAAAATGAAAAGGAAAATAGAAATACAGAAACACAAGCACAGTCAAAAGATTTTCTCTGCACCCCGCACGTGCGGCAAACTTGAAGAACAGAGGGAGAAAACGCTTTGCCTGTGTTGGGTGACGCTCCCTGTGGCTTTCAGTGTTCTTTCACGGGGTGGGCGCGTGGGTCGTAAAACGACGAATGTCAAGGACGTTCTCCGCTCTTCCCGTACTCATCGTCGCCTTCAACCTCCTTGGTTGCAACCCCGAAAATGCGTCCCCCGGGTTGCCCCTCTTCCTCCTTTTCGCCGCGGGGTTTTCCTATTAAAGCTGCTTCGAAGTGGGGGCTGCTTCCCAATATTCGACAAATACGACATCACTTGTCAGTCGTTCGGCAGTTTCAGCCTGCACGCGTCCACAGAAGTGCTGCCAGCACTGCACAGTAACCGGCCGCGCAACCTTCTTGGCGTAATGTGCTTGTGACTTTCAACTGGACTGGGAAGATGCCGCACAAGCGGCAGAGTTCGCTGAGGTCGTTCTTTCTGCCGAACTCCAAGCGACCTTATTCGGGAGACAATGTCACCAAAAACACTGATGAGGTGAGCTTTTTATGTAATTGATCAGTGATTATAATTTTGTTTTTCGGGTACCCTTAGTGCAACATACAAGGATTTTTATTCTGATTAAAAAAAGGGGGAAGTGACAGTTACTTGAATGCCGCCTTGAAAGCCCAAAATGGCTTGCAGTCATTAGACAGGTGGATAACTACCACGTTACGTTAAACAACTAACAGAAATCTGCTAGATAACTTTTAAATCAATGGTTTCGTGAACTACGTTGCAACTAGCTTCAATGGAGCTATTATTAGGACTACCCTAATTCATACAATTCGCTAAAAAGCAAGGAATGTTTGGTGTTTTTATCCACCGGTTCCAGGATCACGCACCGAAGGAATTAATGCCATTTAGAAGAGTGATTTAGACGCTTCGGCCAACTCTTCATTACCTTAGAATAATAACAGAGAGACGAACTAGTGAGCCGCAAGCGGAGTTTGTGGTGTCTTGACTTGTCTCTTGTTTCCGTGCTTGCACGCCCAGTCATTTTAGCATGAATCGTCATCGCCTTGGAGTTGATTGAAGCGCACGCACAGCAGTGACATGTTATCAAGGCATTGAGTCCAGTGACGAGCTACCCGAAAACTCTTCTACGCACCATCTACATGGCTTTCCTAGCACGGTTCTTGAATCACGCGAAGAAACCTCGAAACTTTGTAATGTTCAACCTCCCAGCTTTCCTGCAATATGTCAGAGAGGTCGACTGGTTCGTGCGAGGACGCGACGTGAAGATGACCCTTTAATCCCCTTACCCCTTTCCCACCTTATCCCCAACAGCGACCAAGAGTCGTCCTTTTATTTCAATAAAGGTCACATTCATTCATTCATTCCTGCGATATGTCAGCAGGCGAAAGTATCCCCACGCGCGATATCGAGGCTGGTGGCTAACTTTCGGACAGTCTGTTTACTCATGAACAAAAGTGTTTACAATCAACGAACACGTAGCCGTGAGAATGTTTCGAAACGCTGCTGTAATAGCCGAGTTACACGTGTTTGATGATACAAAAAAGGCCCTCGCTCGTTTCTCTCTTTCCTTCGTTATTCAGCTCCACTCTCCTCTCAACACCTTTATAGACCGTTTTCACGGAGAGGAGGAGCGTAGCCTCGAACCGGTGTATTTTCACCGCTTTCTTTCTCACCACCTCGGCCGACCGCTGCCGCTGGTGTGTCACCGTGTGTGCGGATTCCCGAGTTTTGCACTGCGTGGTGCGTGAGAGGTCAGCGTGTTTCCATTTTTCGACGCGCTGAAACAATTGTGCTGCCGCAAATTGAAATGTCGGACGAGAACAGGTCGACAAGCTACCACTGCGCTGTGTTTGGCTGCGGCAACAGCTATAGAAGCCTGAAAGACTGGCAGCCAAGGCATGCGAAGTGCACAATGTTTTTAAATGACTTCGCTTCTCTCAGGTCGCACGCCTTCTTCTCCGACAAATAGTATATTATTATATGTGGTGTCCGCACTTATGGCCATTTCTCCAAGTCACCTCACCAGCTTGTGATTGTGCTTGGGTGCTGGTACACTTTATCGTCTGCACCAAAGAGAACCAATGTCAAGGCTGACGATTAATACACAAAATGTTTGGCCGAGAGTTGTTCTCATGAACCTCTCTGATTTCTATGCTACAGCACATGATTCACAATGCCTGCGGCTAGAAAATGTTCCATCTTAGTGCGTGCAATTTCGAGATTATTGAATGAGCACTTTTCAATCTACATGACAGAAAGGCCCGCATGATATGTGTTCTTTGGCGTAGGTACGCGTTTCTAACGTTTCGTCGAGAGCACGTTTTTTTCTCGAATTGTCAATTTTGTGACGATAACTGGGGTAGCGTTAGGACAACCGCACATTTTTTTTTTTTTTTTCGCGCTGCAGCCTGGGTGTCGTGAATAATCGGCCCACGTTCGTTAAAGCCAGGTCGTTACCTGGACACGTGCGCTCGTCGTAATGCTTCTAAAATACTCACCAGAAAACAAAATTGACAATAATGTTACCAAAAACGAACGCCCTTTCGGCGTATCGCTAGTGGCGGCGGCTCGCGCCGAAGCGAACTTACGCCATGCCACGCTTCCAGATGTGCAACAGGCTTATTTTTATTTTATCATCGGTGTTGTTTCTACGCCGAATTTTGAGCGCACACGTCCTACTTCTGTTCCTTATCCTGTGCAAGGATCAGAGGCCACAAGCTACGACGGCGACACGAATAAACACAGGCATCGGTGTTTAATTGTGCTCCTGTCGTTCCGTGAACATTGTATTGCAACGTGCCAAGCGGAATCAAAAGGGTCTGTTAGGGATTAGAGTTACGTTGAATTGAATAATCACCATTTACGTTTCTCCGATTATACTTCGACAGTTGTCCTAAACGTTAACGCTCTTTTATAGTGATTATTCCAAGAACCTCACCCGGCCAGCTATAACAAAACATACAAAGCAATTACCAATTTACACATGCTGCTTAAGAACTGCATTGGCATTATTCTCATCGTCGGCGCTGCTGCGGGAACCTCTCGTGGGCCGCCGCTGCTTGCTGTTTCAGCCATTTTGAAGCTGAAAGCTTAGCGATTATTTATCAGCGCCTTTACACTCGAAAAGCGTTGCCCTGTTTTGCCCGTGTACCGCGAAGAACGGCAATACCTTGTGAACCGAGCGCATACGCTCCATACACCGCCGCGGAACCCCACACACCGGAAGGGCGGCGAAACGTCGCAGACGATAGACGGCGCTGCGGCGGTGGAGTGCTTTAAAAATGCTACATCTAGCCGCGCGTCTTCTCACTCCATAGGGAAAGGGCGCGGCGCCGAGTCCACACGCCACGAGCTGACGCGTTCTAACGCGTACGGGGGGTTTGGGCTTTAGAAACCATGCACCCCCGCAATGTGAAGGCTCAGAGTTACGTATTTGCGAAGAAAAAAAATATTAAAAAGCGCATACTTCAATCTCCCGTATATTAATGACACAGAACATCCCATGATGGCATGATGCCCTCTTCGTGTTTATTCCAGGCCCGTAACTAGGGGGGGGGGTTGAGGGGGTTCTGACCCCCCCCCCCCCCCCCGAAATTTTTTTGATGCTTTAACTTTTCGGGTGATACTAAAATATTTACACGCCTTCACAGCGACCACCAGCTGCCAAAGTTACACTGCAACTTTCCTGGCATTGCTTCCCTCTTCTTCCTTTCTTCAAACCTACCCTTTTACCAGAACACCTCAGCGCTCCCTCCCTCGCACCTGCCCTATTTGTACAGCTTTGCACTTCGCCCTCGCGTTCCTTCGTCTTTCACCCCGTAGCAGCTCCTTTATTGATTCCAGATGCTTTCCTTGTGCATTGCCGCTGGAGAAGTTATCCGTCTGTGCGGACCGCACGTGTCGGCTTTGGGTTCCTACGAAAAGCGCGTCTCCTTCTGTGAAGGTAAACAGTTCGACAGCAACGGCAACACCAACACGACGTGCGCAAATTTGCCAGGGAACGAAACCCCTAAGCGGAAAAACTCAGCGGCGCATTCCGAGGACGCAGGCTGCAGGGTAAACTTTTCTCAAACTGTAGTCCTCGCCACCGAAACGAATCATCGAAGATGACATCTACTGAAAGACTGGCATATCCGAGCAACTTCGAACAACCTTAACCACACGCAAGGAAATCTACCTGCGCACAAAGCGAGGATACAGCTGGCACACAATCCGGCACCAGCGGTCAACTTTCACAGGAGAGAAAAAACGCCGCCAAGCTGGGCTGCGCGCGGGAGTACAGAGGCTGACGTCACAGCCTACAAAGTGCATTTTTGGGGGGTCACGGCTATTTAATTAGCGCAGCCCAGAGAGAATTATGCAGGCGCCCAGGGAGCCGTCTGTGAAAAGGTGACTTTTTCACAGGAACGGAGCAACACCTCCTTTCTGGACTAGAGCACTGCACGGGCCGTAATTTTCGGCCCGGGCCCGGCCCGGGCCCGGACCTCGTTCAAATTCACCCGCCCGAACCCGGCCCGGTGACTCAAAATAAGACCCGGGCCCGGCCCGAACCCGAGAAAAGATTTCACCTACCCGGCCCGGCCCGGCCCGACCACAGATCAGGCCCGACTGAGGCCCGACCCAGTAATCTAGGTGGTGATGCCCGAACATGGAATCGACAGCAGGGTGTTTTAAGTGGCAAATATCTAAGCTTTGTTGGCGCATGTTTTGCTAACAATTATACTTTAACATAGTTACGGTAATTTCTTGTAAAAAGGGGCTCACGGTGCAAACAGTTGAGCGGACATACTATGAATGCAATGAATGTTTGTTCGGCAGTGGTATACTGTACCTATTTGTTCTGCATATACACTGGGGATCATGAAGGGTGTTTTGTAGCAGACATTGTAGCAAGAAGAGTGATTTGCAGCACGAGTTTAGTTTCGATAGGGAGCGCAATAACAACAAAGGATGGATTGATGGATGGATAAACTTTATTATGGCCCATCGGAACGCGCTCTAGCACGTTGCGGGCCGCTCCGACATCGGAACAGAAAGACCGAGTCTCTCTGCTTCGTCGCGGGCCCGTTGGCCTGCCCATATAGCTGCTCTTCTAGCGCGGAGCTGGTATATAATAGCAGCCTCCCATTTGGACAGCGCGATGGCTTCGCCGCCGCGTAACACGGAGCATCGCCAGAGCACGTGCTCTAGATTGGCTTGGCAGAGAACAAAACGCTCACTTCACTTTGTTTTTATTGCACTTTATAACCTATTGTAATTTATAGCATGCTCTAGCCACAAAGCCAACCATGCACCCTTCTCGATATGTATAGCACCCGTCTTCACCATTGTAGCACCTTGCCAGAGCAAGAGAAACAGGGGGAAAAAACAAATTTGTGACCTTTGTTGTAAATACACTAATCTGGGCAAAGGTATGGAACCGCGTGCACCACGTGTATGCGTATAATCAACCGAAAGGAAGAAAAAACTATTTGTCATAGCACTATTTTCATACACCATACCACTGCTAGTATATACAGACTGTAAGTTTCTCATGGCATAGTTTACAGTTTACTTCTTCACATATTGTGCGAAAAATCAAAGTATCAAGAGATTCCCGATTTAAGCACGCCATGCGCTGTTGCATCACATATCCTGCCGCGCTAAAGCTTCTTGCACTGCTCGCGCTAGCCGGACGGGCGCACCACATCTGCCTTGCCAATTGCGAAGGCGTCGGCAGTCGTTGTTCTTAGCTTCCACCACTGGAGCAAATCTAGGATGTCTTTGTGGACCTCTGCAGAATGACCATAGCTGTCCAGCTCATCCCTTCACTTCTCTCGTTCCCGAACGTCGTGCCACTCTTCAATGTCGTTTATAAAACTCCTCTTTGAGGGCTTCTCCTTGTAGTTTTCAGCAGTGTATGTTATGCACGGTTTCCACCGTGCTCGTTTATCCATATTATAATGGTTTATGCCTTCCCAGCTATGTTGTATCGGTAGAAGCTGGCCATTGGACTACGCGGTTAGGACTGGCAGGAAGTGGACGAAGCAATTTCGATATATTTTCGGGGTTCGCTCGAGTTTGGTAATAGATGCGCGACTAAGCTTCTCGAAGCTTACTCATTGGATGCATATGGTTCGAGGTAAGGGGACATCACCCGGCACGAAATCTGTCATTGTCCTTTTTCAAGCCAGATATTTCGTCAAGCGAATATACTTCACCCCACACCTTGTTTAATGGACCTGTTCTATTCCTGCACATTCCAACGCTTTTGCGGCAGTATCATGTAGATCTCGCACTATATAGCGCACTATATAGGGCCTCAAACACGCGGCTCGCGAACCTCTCGCTAGCGGCTCTCCGCCCGCACATGACTGTCTTCATCCCATTTTTTTTATAAGTATGTTCCTGAGATACACAGGCATGACAGATCCAAAGCATATTTTTCGTGAGGCACCCCCTGTGGTCACCGTGTGTTGATACATAACCGTGAAACAAAAGCTATATTTCAGAATCGGCGTCCAGATTTTAGTCACTATGGGTGATACGAAATGACTGGTTGCCCAGACGTGAAACGGAGACGTCCGTTAATGGCAATACTAAAGGCGAACTGCTGCGCCGGCCACGTGCACGTGCCCTCGATGACCATCGGTTTCCTCTTCTTCGATAGAGTCTGGCGCGCTCCAAGTTGCTCCGTTCCGCACTATTTTGCAACAATATGTTGTTGGAATCCTGCCGCCAAATCCCCTTCAGAAATGATCCCGTGTATGAGATATGGGAAAGGTCTGCTGTGAAATAACGGTAGTTTTAAAACAACCTGTTCCCACCCTCCTACCTTCGTCATTGCCCTAGCCTTTTGCAGGGGTTAATTTTCGCGAATGCGGCCCGTTAGCTGATGTGAGTTTGAGAACCCTGATATGGCGGAACAAGACGAAAGCTCAGACGTTAACAATGTGGGCACACAAAGCAGGCTGTGCATGTCCATCTCGCGCCTGATGACCACTGGGAGCCGTCACAGAGTCACGGAAAAACAATGTGCCTTTATAGGGATTCTATGTATCAAAACTCCGTGCAGTCTTATTGTTTTAGAGGGGGGTTGTACATTCAACAATGTATCCCCGCTTTGGAGCTCTGATTTTATTATATTACATTTATTACTGCGATTATAGAGTAACATTTGGGAAATAAAATAATAACGAAAGCAAATAAAGCACGGAATAGCGATATATTACATATAAGTGCCTGGTCTATTTACTTTTAGCTCGCCCGTTTCAGATAAATCAAGTAGCTCATATGCAAGAAGCAAAAGAAGTTCAGTACTTATCCATCATAAAACTTCTCCAAAGAGCTTACCCCACATAAAAAAGCGTGTTTTCGAGATAAAATGTGGGACATGTATGCATGCACAGCGTATGCGGAACAAGGCATATTAAAGAGAACAACGATTTTAAAGACGATAGTCTTTCTTGGGGAACTTAAACGCAGAAATTTTGGTCTGTCTTTCTGTCTTTCTGTTTGTCGGCACGTCACCCGATTCAGCCAACCGGCCAAAGTTGAACCACTTGCTTACCGCCCACCCATCTTGAACTGGTGGCTGTTCATACTTGTGAACGTTGTCGATCAAAAAGTAAATATAACGCATATCTGAGGCGTAACGTCATTAGGTAAATATTAGGTGGTGTGTTCCTTTAATAGAAAATACATAGATACGCAATTTTAAAGACCTTGATGGTATGCGTTTAACGTTGAGACAGTAAGGCGTTTATTAAAAGATTGGCACAGTTGAAGCGATCAGCGGTCCAAGCCGAGCAAGCGCGAGCGCCAACAACAACCGTCTTCGTCTTCTTCTTTCGCAGGCGTTCTTGTCTGCGCCCTACCATGTTACAAATCACTCCCCCGCGGAAAAGGAGCCATCCTGGCGAGCTAAGGAACAGCTACAGCTGTTGGGCCATAATGCGGCTTCAGTCGATCGACGTGAACAGTCTCGCGGCCGCGACGACGGCGGTCCGTAGATGATTGAACAGGCTAAATCATATAGTTAACTGGGGATGCTTCACGTAGGACGCGGTAGGGGCCTTCGTACTTAGGCAGTAGCTTTGTGGAAAGGCCAGGAGCGGAGGAGGGAACGCGAAGCCACACCAACGTTCCAGGCGAATACGACTGAGAAGGCAGGTTTTCGTCGTGACGGTCCTTCTGGCCCTACTCGCCCTACAATGTTACAACCCTAGTTTCTTAAGGTGCGCTGAGAATGCGACTGCGCTGAAACTTGTCTTCCTCCGTGCCCTCTGCACAAGCTCATGTTTTGTTTCGGTTTCGGTTCAGTATTGCATTGTACGAATGACAGGGGGCGCCACTCTGGCATTCCTGTTTTACCCAGGCGACGTGTAAGTAAGAGAGTTTGTGGAGAGTACTCGTTGAGTGCGAACGTTTCTTTTCCTTCGGCGCATCGCGCCAAACAGTGTTCGGGCTGGCCGGCGTCCCCACCGGTCGCGTTGGTCACCGCCGGTCTTCGCCTGCCGCTGCGCCGGGACTACCAGCCCGCAACACAGCACTCATGTTTCCCGACGTATTGACAGATGGCGTCCATATCTCACGCAGCGCCTCTTCTATCGTCTTTAGACGACATTTGCAGCGAAGCACGCAGATACGCGGCCAATTTTTCTATTATCAGTAAATTACTCTTTTACCATTCCAAAAGCGCCACGCTCACCGCGACAAGACTCTTGGTAAGAGAGAAAACTCCCATGAAAATGCAGGTAACGACGCCAACTTGAAATTCACGCAGCAAACTCCGTGACGTCATATATTCTGACGGCATCTACTGGGCCCTACGTAGTTTATAGTGGGTAAAAATGAAGTACATTGACCTCTGAGGGGGTCATAACACTTAAAGGGGTGGTGCCACCAAATTTGTGGCTTGCGCATTCTTTGCTGTAAGCGTTTCCTATAGCTCCAGGAAGCATGATGCACGCACCAAGATTCATGTATTCCGCTAAATAACTTAATATCGCCTTTTTGATTTGGACAACTTTCGGTTTCGGTTTCTGGGCGCCGAGGTTGGGCAGTGACGTAGAAGTGTAGGAGGCGTGGTCACGTGACCACACAAGGCTGTGACGCACATAGCCAGGAAGCGATCGAAACTCGGGGAGTGATGTAGCAACCGCTGCTTTGCCGGTACTACAGTGAACTAGAATGTATTCTAGTTCATTACAGCCGGCACGTACGTTGCGGAAGTGGCGGAGGTCCGGAGGTCACTCACGTTACTACAGCAGATTTGGTGTGACGTCACTACAACTTTCGTTGTCCATCCTACAGATCTACGTCACTGTTGGCGCGCTAGCGATGGGTTTCGATCGGGAGAATGAGCATTTAGGTACACTTTGGAAGTGAATTAAAATATATTCTAAGCGTTTGCAGTGTCCGACCCTTCGTGTGGAATGTCCTTGCATACAGAGGAAACCCACAACAGGCTTGTTATAGCCTCGAAATTTGATGGCACCACCCCTTTAACATACCAAATTTCTGGAAATTTCGTTGAGCCAATGTTCCCAAAATACGACGAATACAGTTTGAAATCCGTGACGTCACGTTCGGAGATTTCAGCGCGAAATTTGAAAATGGAACTTTGACCTTGATTTTCTCCTTTATTAATAAACTCATTGATGGTGAAATTAATGACGTTCGGGTTCTGAGAGTACACTTTATCGGTCTAAACAAATTCAGTGTTTCACTTTAGTGACCCTTTAAGAATGGTGCAAAGTCCAAGCGCGGCCCGACACGAGCCCGCCACCTCAAACCCGGGCCCGGCCCTAAGCCCGGAGCTTCAGGCCCGAGCCCGGCCCGGGCCCGCCGTGAAAACTACTTTACCCGGCCCGGCCCTGCCCACGGGCCGGGCCGGGCCCGGGTTTTCGGGTAGGCCCGAGCCCGTGCAGTGCTCTATTCTGGACTGTACCACGGGAGTGCAAATGTCTCGGCAGTGCATTCTTGGGGGTTCACGTATATTAAGGGGAGTATGCAGTGCCCATGGAGTCTTCTGTGAAAAGGTCTTTAAGTAGCGTTAATCCAGTTTGCTGCAGCTGGAGTACAATAATGGGCCTGCATGCACACCAGCTGTAGCGGCGTTCAGAAAACACATGCGCCACGCGGGAGCCGGCGCGTTCATCACACTTCTACATTCTAGCCACTGTAAAGTGGATAAGAGAGGAAGAAAACATCGCCCGCCGTTCACGCCAGGCAGTCGAAGCAGTCGCAAACGTCTTTTTGGAGCCACTGGCCACTTCTGTGTGCGTGCACAGGATTGCGGCAGTAAAATGAAAAGACACTCTGCAACAACGAAGCAAAGGAGTCTTGCGTCTTACTTCAAGAAAGTTCGAACCGATGAAGCGGACGGAGAAGAACCGCCTCCTTCGAAGGATAAAACTTCGCTCTCCTCAGCACTGGTGGAAAGCCAAGCGCGTCCGAACTTCTGTAGCGACTCAGGAGAATGCACCGGTTTATATGAATCACCTGAGAACGAACACAAGCAGGACACCCATGCGCCGCCGGGAAATGATGGTGGCCGCAGTGCAACTCCTAGTGACCTTTGTTCTACAGTCAACGCTGGGCAAAGTGACGCCTTTACCACTGGGCAATGCCCAAGGAAGGTGAGTGGCATGGCACCTACACATTCTGGTTCGCCTCCCCTCACACGTCTCTGATCTCTTCACTGTCTCTGCTTACGTACGGAACGACCTAACCTGCTGCCATTCCCGTCGCCGACTTCGCGCTGGCGACGCTACAGTGGCAGCTTGTAACACATACATACCGTTTTTGTACCGCGGTTACATTGGGTTACTTCATCAGGAGCCGTTGGTCGCGGTGTCCCCGGCTTTGGTGGTGCTATTGTCCAAACTTATTTCTTGCTTTAACCAGAATTTGAGGTTGACATACCAATTTCTTTATTTGGGTACAAATAATTGAAAAGTACCATCGAATTATTACAAGTAAGCGATGTACTTGTTTTATTCACGAAAATAAGCCAGTATAAATCTTAAAAAATGGCAGCCGTTCTACACGCAAACCCCCCCCCCCCCCCCGAAAAAAATTCCTGGGTACGGCCCTGGTTTATTCGGACATCAAGCAGGAAGTGATGTAACACAGAACGAACCGTCCAAGGGCGTCGCCCCATGGCTCCTTCAATCAACCGCTCCCGCGGTGAGAAAGCAAGTAGAAGGCTTTATGTGTATACCGGGCTCTAATTTTGTTATGCAAACATAAGCTGCGCAACGAGTTCTTGATATCTGTAAAAATATTTTGTTTATGCACCTGATTAAAGGGACATGAAAGTTACTTCGGTCACCTCTAACTTTCTTTGTCATATGCTCTTTCGGAGAGAACGAGGCGAGGGGGAATAGTGTGGGGTCGAGTGTGGAACAGCTCTTTCTTCTACCTTCTTGGCGTCACGTAGCACGTGATGTATATACGAGCAGGCAGCTGACCAATAATCCTAACACTCCTAAGTTTCCTGAAGTTTCAATCCACGCCGCCGTAGCGGAGTGGTAGAGCATCAGACGCGTTATTCGAAGGTCGCAGGTTCGGTCCCTGCCGGCGGCAAGTTATCTTTTCGTCCACTTCACTTTCTTCACATTTATATTCTAGTTACTGCAAATAACACCCCCTATACTTTCCTTGGAATTGCTGTTTGTTAGTTGTCATTAATACCAATGTTTCGCCATACTAGTGAAGATGTCGCGAGGTGCTGTCAACTCAGATGAGCATTCACGCTTGCTTCAAAATCAAATTAAGATAACTGAAAGCTAACGTCCGCCAGTAATAAACGGCCAGAAGTACCCTTGCACGCTTACAGACAATCAAACAATACAAACATCTCGAGGTTTCAATTTTGGTGTCAGTGTTCCTTTAACGTTTGTTTCATATCCAGTGTGTAGATTCATCGAATACTCATTGGCTGTTTGGAACTGTGTTGTAGAAACTAGTTCAGAACGTTGTATGAGACCCATTCGTCGCGCAGTGCAGATCTTCAAGAGCATTGCAATAACGCGATATATGAATATTTGTGTGTTTTCTTTTTGTTTTATTGTAAAGTTTTCACTTTTGTGTAAAATAAAATGCACATTTCTAATAATCAAGATGGCTGCCATGCAAAGTCCGGGACCCCCCCTGTTGTTTTGCTGGAATTACGCCACTGTGTGAAATAGTGCATTTTTATTGCAATTGATACTTGTAATTATGTCATATTACTAATTATGTACTTTGTCCGCCCCCTCCCCTGCAATGTCTTAATGGCGCTGAGGGTACTGTAATAAATAAATAAATGAACTGAACGTTTCGATACGCTGTAACTTTAATTACAACATCATGCTGCACTAATAAGTGTGTTTGCGTAGTATGAGCATCCTTGAAATAAAAAAAAAAGTATTCCAGTATCTGTATTGCTGTAACTGTATTCCGGAATACTTTTTTCGTCTTATTGCAAAAGTATCTCCGAAATATCCCGTTACATTAAAGGCGAATGTATCTCAGTATCTGTATTTTAGGCTTCCAGTTCATGTATTTCGATATCTGTATTCCGGAATACTTTTCTGAGTATCACTGCCCAGCCCTGTTGAGGAGCAATCGACGGCAGGCCTCGCACGCGGTTTGATGTTATTCCGTGTGACGGAGATGGCCAGCTTGTTTCATCTCTGCGTTAGCCATGTTCCTTGCCAACGTTCGCGTGCTTTTACTCGTGGGTAGAACATACAATGCGCGGAGCGATGTTATCGATTTAGAGTTTATACGGAACATGACGGCGATGGTGAAAACCTGTCCTGAGTGTCTATACAATTGCTAACGCAATAAAAAATATATAAAAAACCCGTCGAATCGGGCTCGTCTTTTTCCTGGAAAGCTGCATCGTCTCCGCTGTAAAGAGTGCGTCTGTTAGAAGAATCATATAATCCGGCGCCTTTTCTATTGGTTTCCTTCTCGCATTCGATACCCTTCTTACGGACATCTCCTCGCCACTTATTTCTTCATAAAGCACGCGTACAATGTGAGCACTAAGCGTTGAACCTATCATGATTTCGCGCTTGTCGGCTGCAGTCTGTTATCTCTGCATGCGCTGTCGCAAACGCACAAAATGGAGCGAAATCATTTAATAGACGTCAGACTCTGCCCAGGCGGCGCTGCGAAAAACACCGCCACCAGCGCCCTCATCGCAGCCCTGGCACTAACTGGGTAGTGCAAAGAGAGCCGTCCGCAAGCGAATGTGCATAGGCCACAATATATCCCTCCTCTTTCGTTGGTGTCGAGGCGCCGTTTCCTGAAAATCAAGGACCTGGAAAGCTTCTTCCGTCAATCCACGCTTCAGAAACAAAGGAAACTGATCAAAGCGAACTGCGAGTACAACGCAAAATAAGTTTTAGTTATTCCCGCGCGCTGCAACTCGCAAGTACAAGCGAGCATCACACGACATCGAATTCGAAGCAAGCCCTCCGACATCCGTTCTCTAGCGCCTAAATGCGTTAAAATCGGGTATATACGTAATGCCACAGCGATAAAGTACATACACGATCAATTTACTTAGCTATGCATCTTACGATCAGTGGTACAAAACTCCGTTCATCAGGGACGAATGGGCCCGGCGATTTTCGCCTTAGCAGTTGCATTCTCCGTAAATTCATCTCTCGCTTCCTGTGCATTGGACTGTTTTATTACGCATCCTCAAATGGTCTCTTGATGGTCGTCTTCCGTTTGTGTGTACTGCATACGATTATGACAAACCAACACTGCTACGATTATGACAAACCAACAAGCCCAAGTCGACACCCTCCTCAAGTGCAAATGAGGATACGTGCGTCCACTTTCGCGGGGTACAACCAATGCAAAACCGTGGCCTCCGAGATAGCTACGGCAACCGCACGGGCGAAACAAACCTGAAGGTGGTCACGACCAACATTCTGCGATTTACTTGTATGGCGCACGTGTTAGCCAGTTAGAACCAGAACTCTGAGCTTTCAAAACGTACGTCCGCGATGATGTGTTGTGACGACCAACTCGTCGCGGTGTGCGTATCACGCGTCTTCAGACTGCCTCTAGCTGCTCACTTCGTGTTACACGACAAGCACCGCGGTCAGAGCCTCTGCTGAGCTTCATAGTCAAGGTTACCACGGTTCTCCATCAGGGCTACGCAAAACAACAGCAGAGCAACATTATCACACTTTCTCATGCGACCGGCTGTGGAGAACGCGGGTACTTCGCTTACCGAACACGCTCGCAACATCCCATATCCAGCGCTCTCGCCTTTCTTCTTCGTACGACAACTATGGAAATCGGTAAAACTGAACGTTGTTATTCAGTCTTTTACGTCCGTGGCAATTCACAACGCAACAGTGCGTCTTTTGCGGCGTTTCTTCGTAGCGTGCGGAGGGGTCTCGTCTGCTGCTGTTTTCGCCGTCGTTCTGGCGAGTGATCCAGCAAGCACTTCACGACGGTACGGTGGCGCGTCCGACTAGCGGAGAGCAATTCACAGCTTTCGTTCTGTGTGTTAAATGCGCAAACACACGCGATATTAAGCTCAAACGTTGTTTCGCACTCGCTAGTTGCACCTGGTCCCATAGCAAACTGTGCGAGGGAGTCGGTCTATGCACTACTCAATACTTCTCCGACAGGTGGCGCCACACGTCTTGGAAACTCCAGAGTCTGACGTCTATAGCGCACGATAGTCGTGCGAGAGAAGCAAGAGCGGGTGGGCGGCTACATATATAGCAAAGCAGTGTGACAGTGCAAAGCACAGTCACACTGCTTGCTATATATGACACGAGAAATGACAGTGCAAAGCACTGTCATTTCTCGTATATGAACCAGTCGAGAGTATGTACCCTGATGATGTCACGTGAATCACTGTTCTGGCATCACGAAATGCACCAAAAGACAAGAAACTAGAATAGAGAATAACGCGCTCGTTGTTCTTGTTTTTTGTTGTATTTTCAAAGGCTGTTAGGGGCCCTTTATAAAACCGGGGCGTGCAAACACGGACACAGGAAAGTAGTCAAGAGACCAGAAACGCCGCTAACAATTGAAAAATCACACAGCGGTGGAACCAAAGGTAGACACAAATATTTATCTGCACATTCCCACGTATAAGAGGCCAGCCAGACCTATCATCAAGCGCGAGAGGTGGTCTACGTGAGAGATAGCTGTTCACTCTCCCGACTTTTCTCTTATGTTCGTGTTTCCACGTCATGTCTTTTTAACATGAATACATACCAACTACAGCTCAGCTATGTTTTAAGTTTGCCATTCTCTTTATTTCTGTATTTATCGATTTACTCGAGTACGAATGAAAGGAAGAAGTGTAGTACCGCACCGAGATATATATATAGATATATTACTTATCTATTTTATTTATTTGTGCACAGTGTACTGTCCAATTTGGTTGGTAACAACTTTATTGATGGTCCGGCAGAGCTTTCGCCGACTGGGCTTTAGGTCTCCCACGTGGGGACGTCGAGGCCTTGCCTCACCGCCCCCTCTCGGGCCTGCTGGACAGCCCAAAGTTGGTCGCCGAGGCTGGGGCTGCGCAAGGCAGCGGCCCACCGCGGCGGAAGGGTACTGTCCAAGACTCCAAGAATATGCTGTCCAGCGAGTTGGGTCGTCGCCCTTTAAGGCTGGAGGACGCGGCAGCGTTAAGATCAGGCAATACTCGTGGTATTTCTGGTGAAGAAAAAGATACTACAACTTCTGCGGAGCTATTCTCAATGCGTTCATCCAAAGGAGATAACACAGTCCATTTCGGCAAAGCGCATTCAGTGATTCGAAAAAGCGGTGAGCCATGATGTCACCTCGCTCATGACCACGTCGTCGCACCGAACCCGCCAGCACATTCCTAGCGTAAGAAGAGAGTGGACGAAATGCACAGAAACAGGAACTTTCCTAGTCTGAATTTGCATATGAATGTGTACCAGATGTTTGAGAACGATGCAGGCAATGCGTACCGACATAACAGCTACGTTAAACGAGCGGCCGCATTAAACCTAAATCGATGGCTAACACGATCAAAAGACATGTGCACCGAAAATCGATCTCTGAGGGCTGCGTTCGGTGCATTGAATCGCATTCCGTCCCTATCATTTGTGTCGAGAGTGTTTGAAAGCTTCGTGATGTCATGATGGGGCTGCACAACAAGAACCGGAAACAGGAAGCGCGTTTCTCGCCGAGCTCCCGCTATTCAGCGGCCGCTGAAAAGCCCAGTTCATTACATGGGCACATCGAGAAGAGCTCCTCCGGCGAAGTGCTGTATTTGATTTCCAGATTCCCCATTCGAATAAAAGAAAAGACTAACGGCGGCGCGCCGCAATTACTGCGCGGCGGCGGCGGCGTGATCTCTCTTGGGACTTCGGCGGCGGCGCGAGCGGCGTGTCCAAAAACAGGCGGCGGCGGCGGCGCGGCGCGGCGGCGCACACCTCTACTCGGAGGCACGACATTTGGCCAGGCCCCGGAAAGTGTCAAGTTCCAGCAATCGCCGCAGAGGGTGAAAAAACAACCGCGGCGAGTTCCATCGAGATGCGCGTATAGTGGAACTACTGACTCCTCTTTTAGCGGTCGGATAAGTTCGCATTTTCCGTGTTAGGGGCGCTCAACGCGGCCAAAAATTTTATTTCAGAATGTATCAGAAGATTGTTAGAAGCTTAGTACCGTGCCATTTTCCATAAAGCTAGTATGGACCAGTTTTTGTGTTACTTCTAGAGTTAATACAAGAGCTTCATTGTTTGAGGACAAGTATTGAGATTACACTGACGCTCGAAAAACAGGAGCCCATTGGCATCGATTGCGCTTCGATCGTTTATTTCATTCAAATTGTACCGCGGTCGTTTTCTTCGATTGGCGTTACGCAGGTCCGTTTTAAATCAGTTTTGATATAGCAATGCGAATTTGTGCGCCAAACTCGACATGCCGCTGCCACAAAGCGAGCACGTCTAAAGCCTGCGAATCGTGTCAGCTGCGGCGCTTCACCGGCTGCACCGACGTTTATGGATACGTTATAAACGTTGGGCTGTACAGCTTCCATCATGAAAATTCAACGCCGGTAAAGAGCTCGTGGACTACCTACGAAAACGGAATAACCATGCATCATGTGGGCGTGCGCACCGGTGAGTGAAAATGCACTGCTTCGCATTTAAACATAGCTTTCTTTTTTTTTTGCATGTGCTACGGTTTTTGTCATTTCATAAGGTATTGCGACTCGTCCAGCTGATCAGATGCACAGCTTGTGGATTCCAATGAGATTTTCTAAGACTATTTACTTCGTTCTCAGTTTGGCAGAAAATATGTTTACTGCTAAACTTTGTAACACAGATCACAGCATAAGTTCGATCTATTTCTGCATAAATGAGTCTGCTGCGATAAATGCTCATAAATCCAACGCATCGTAGACCAAGTGAACTTATAGTATGTATACGGATTTGTACATTTTCGTATGTTTACAATCATACATATTACATTTGCACATACCATAGAGTTTATAGAGTTGGGAAAATTAACTAACTTAGTATCCTCGAACTGAGGCTTGGTCAGACACTGTCCACTGAAGCTCACCACTAAAACAAATTCACAAACAAAGCAATGTTATGTAAATACTATTTTTCTCATGCAGTGTTCACATATATATATTCTTCTCAGACATATATCACAAATCCACTCACGCTTCTACCATAGTAATCGTCGTTTTTTCCTCTTCCAACCCAACCACAGCCACCAAGAAACTGCCCATATCAGCATACGCTTTGATGCTGTATCTCTGAACCTACCTCAAGTCAGCAGAGGATGTGCCATTACTGAAAGTAAACTCTTGGTCCGAAATCCTCACAAGGTATGCTTGTGGACATTTTATTTATTGAACCAATTTTTCCTTCATCATTTATGTCTTGCTTTTTCTCATGACTAAGTTTTGAGAAGAAAAACTGGACAAAAGAGAGATCATTGGTTTCCAAGCTACCCACGCCAAGTCGTAAGAGGCTCAAGAGTCGCCACAGTGACAACCATATGCGCCATCAAAGTTTAGCAGGCGGACAAATGCAAGCCTTATACTGAAAAGCAGTGATAGTGTACGGTATGTTGAAGCAGTACTACATTGGATGCACAAATCATTGCTTCTTGCTTCATGAATTGCTCAATTTACAGGAAATGTGCTGGCTTCAAATTTCTTGGATAGTGCACATTAACCTACGTGTCAAACTTTGCATAGAGTATCACAGTAACTTCTTTGCAAGCGGGCCAGTAGTAGTGCATATTTAGCAGCACTTATTTTTCACACTGAGTATAGATTGCTGTAATTGTGAAGACTTGCAAAGAAATGGAAGAGAAAGCTACAGTAGTGCTGAAACGAAAAGTTATGTGTACCGCTTGCTTGTAGGGAGAGACGTTGTGAAGGTTCTAAAATAGGAAACTGTGTGCAAACATTCGTGGCTTCATTAAACGAGATATTTCATGTAATGGTCACCTGGAGAAAAGTTTCCGGGTCACTACCCTGGAATAAATAACGGTTGATGATGGGAGTAGGAGAATGAGAGCATGTGCATAAGGTCATTTTGGCCAGTGTTCTATGAAACAGGCTGTGGAAATTGTAAAGCATTTGAAAAATTAGTTTTTATCTTAATTGAATGAACTTTGCCGATACATTAATTGGATGATATGTAAACAGACACATCCAGAAAAGGGCGTACATCACCGTTGCATTTGCGCAAGCAATTTGTTTTGTGTGTGAAGTTGAAATACAGACAAGTAGCAAATAATATAGGTTGTATTCACGTGACGTCAGGTTGGCGGAAGCGATAGCGGAAAGTGCGCCGGCTGTGCTGGCAACCGTGTGACCGCCATTTTGAAGGCCGTCCGTCCCGACCGGTGCATTCACCGTCCGCTGCCTACAAGCTGTATTTGCTCCACATTCCTCTTGTTTAAATTTATTTGGCTCAAAAAGTATTGGATTTACCGGTTGTGAAGCTGCTGCAGGCATGGGCGATGAGCACTCGTCTCGCTTGAGCGTGTACGCCGAGAAATTGGACGCCGATGCGATACAGCGATACACGGGCAAAGTGGCTCTCAGCGGTGGCGTTGACCCACTCATTCTGACCAGCTGTTCTGACGAGCAAGGAATTAAGCCTCATTCGAGATTGCACTCGTACCGAAGGTGGAACTTTCAGACATCAAGGAGTACTTGGTGCACGCTACCAGTTTTGTGACGCATGAACAACTGAAAGCCAAGAAATCTTTGGAAGAGTGGGTTTGTACAGGAACCCTCGCTGAAAAGTTACGGCGACTGCGCCGTTGTGCGCGCAAAGGTAAGATAATCTTTAGCGTTGAACTTATATTTCAGCTGTAAGCGCGAACGGTGAGCGTACCAAACAATTTGATGGCAGTGCGATTCTCTACGAACCTGGTTGAAGCAGCGGTGTTAACAGCGCTTGCGAAGTAATGCATGTAAAAGCACCACTACGCGGGGTACTTTCGATTGCAGTAGAGTGCGAACGAGACTTAAATTTCGACGTGATTGACTCACCTACAGCTTTGATCGATCGCGATGAAAATGTATCTCTAGGGCGTTATATTATTTAACGAGACCAAGGTTGCAAGTCACCTGTGTTTTGATGCAAGTGTACAAAACTCGCAGCCAGAAGTCCACTTTAGCGAGAAAAACAAAAGCGTGTGCGTCTCATTTTAGCTCGCAATGTACCGCGCGTGTGTAAATATGGACAGTCTAACGTTGAGTACTTTACTGTGTCATGCTTTTCGCAGATGTTTTCGCCAGTGCAGTGCGGCAGAATCTGAATGCATTTACTGTGTCAACGCGATTTTTTTTCGCGTTTCGTTCGCGGGTTTCCTCCTTTTTTATACACAGCTGTCAGAATATGAACTCAACTGAGTTTCTATTCGCAGGTAAACCACTCTCAGGCGCTTACCACACAGCCTTTGGAGCGCGGCGAAGGCGGCTGAAACATTCGTCACGACGCTTCGCCGAGACCTCCAGAGCACCGCTACATTGACCGCGAATAACGTTCCGGCAACGAATAAAATTTAACCGTTCTTGCGTTCTCACGCGTGTCACTCTCCGATTTTGTGCGATTGCTGCACCCAAATACGGCGCAATTAACCGTGATTTTGGGTGGCGGGCGCAAAAAACGGCTTAACTCGCGTTCATGTTGAAGCACAAGGCTTATAAGCGCACATAAAACGGGGACCAAAGATATAAGAACTTGACAGGACAGCGCTTAACTCACAACTGAAATTTTTATTGAACAGAATAACATTTAAAAACACAAGAGAACGAATTGCACATGCGTAGTCGAACAAGAGGCCTAACTGCCTTCAGGACCAGAAACAATGAACACAGCAAAGTGATACAAAAAATCTTCACTTATCAAGAAAGTCAAACTCCTTATCGTGTAACGTGATGGAAGGTAGACTAACACAGTCAGGGCCCCTTTTTCTAATATGAAATGCCTCCACTATTTCACGTGTTGCTTGATCTTTATGCCTAAACAGTATCTCGGTTTCATGCAAAACAGGATAACATCCGCATTTACGGCAATGCATTGCGAGATGCGAATGGGCTGAAGCTTTCAAGGAAGCGTTGTGTTCCATAAGACGTTCATTTACGCACCTACCAGATTGGCCAATGTATACCTTACCGCAAGAAATCGGAATCATATAAACAACTTTCATGTTACACTCCACATATTGGTTCGGTTTTCGATGCTTCACGGTACAGCCACCTAACTCCTTCGGTTTGTTAACCCTAGGGCACAAGCGTGCCAACTTGTTTCTCGCTGTGAACTTCACATCCACGTTATATCTGTTTCCTATATGCTTCAAGTTATGTGCCAGCCCGTGCACGTAGGGAATGAAAGCCATCCTGCGGTTTTTTGAAGCGGCTTCTTGCTCTGTGCGTCCCCTTTTCCCCTTCTTGACTTCTTTGATTAAGTTGTGGCACACTGAATTCATCAACTGCTGGGGGTAGCCAGATTCCTGGAACTTCACTTCTTGGCTTCTGAAACATTCGCTTACGAGATGCGCACAAGATTTCTGCAATGCTGCCATGAAACATGCTTTCACGATGCCCCTTTTTACTAATTTAGAGTGTCCGGACCTGTAGTCTAGCATTGGTTTGACACTTCTTGGTTGGTAACCCCAGCAAACATGATCATCATTAAAAACCAGCCGTAAATCTAGAAATTGCAATTCTTTGTTCGAGGGCAGCTCTGAAGTGAAGCAAAGGCCCATGCTATTTTCCCTGAAAATCTTTATCACGTTCACCACTTCTCTGGACGAGTCCCTACCCTGTGTTAGGCCTCTTGTTCGACTACGCATGTGCAATTCGTTCTCTTGTGTTTTTAAATGTTATTCTGTTCAATAAAAATTTCAGTTGTGAGTTAAGCGCTGTCCTGTCAAGTTCATATATCTTTGGTCCCCGTTTTATGTGCGCTTATAAGCCTTGTGCTTCAACATGAATGTTCACCAACTAGCCCAACTCACCGTCTTGCTGCAATTAACTCGCGTATCGCGCAGAGGCACACATGGGGGGAACGGCCTCAGATATGGCGGCACAGAACACCCGGAAGCAGTGCCTTCCCGGCATGCCGTGCGGGTATGCTGCGGGAGAACAGGGTTGCTCGGGGGTGAATACCACCTATTGGTTCTAGATAACAGACCTGACACATGACACGGTGTTTTTAGAAGTATGTTTATTTTTAACAGAACAATAAATTAGTGCACTCAATAGATATAATCAGAGTTCATTAGGTTGGCGAGTGCTTGTGCATGTTAAAGATTTGAATGCGTAACAACCTGCTATTTCCTTGATAGTGCTGTGAGCTATGCATCCAAAAAAGGCTAGTTTTGTGTGACACCCATGTTAAGAGTGAGGCAGACAGTTAGGAGGCAGTGAAGAATGAAAATGTAAATTCAGCTTATGCAATCGTCCATCGTTTAAGCAGTGTCTTTCATGACTATGCACCATTGGCACCACAAAAAATGAACTCATTTATTTTTAAGTCCCAAGCATAACAATTAAACAAGAAGCTAATTATACAGAATTGATAAAAATGATTACTCACTGGTTATTTGGCCAACATTGCTACGATGACTTCCACCACTTCTTAGCTCTATAGCATATTACTGTTCCAAATGTCTCTATTGTGCGCACACATATCATGTGCGGTGTATTGTCGGTGCTGTCCACTGGTACATCATTCTTTTTTTAAATGCGAAGCATTTCTTAGCGAACCTTTGACATTTTGAGCGTTTCTATCTATCTATCTCTCTATCTATCTATGTAGCCGCCTACGTCTGGATGCACTCATGATCGCCTCCTCAACTTGGTGTAGACCAAAATTGGCATGGGAGGGTAAGGCGATTTGACGAATATGACTGTCGGGTCATCACATGAATAACCTGAAAATCCTGTCACGTACTGTCGTCAAACCCTTTCCTCCAGACACTTGTCGCACATACCCGTTAACCACAACCACGGTGTACGGGTATGCGCCACAGGTGATTGATAATTCATATCTACCCAAGAACGATGAGAACAGACAATGGTAACTTAAATGCAAGAGCGTTAAGAAAATACGACATCGGCAGCATGACCCGACGAATGAAAAGAATGAAAATTAGGATCCCAGCAGGAATCGAACCCAAGCATTCTGCGTGGCAGTCAGGTATTCTACCACAGAGCCACGCCAGGTCTATAAACTGCTTTGTAAAAACAGCCTATGCAGTCGGAATGTCGGTGCAACGTCAATTGTGGTTGTGGTGCTGGCTATCTAATTTTGCAAGGAAGCAATAAACACTACATGATTCTCCTACTGTAGTGAAGAGGAGGAAGAAGCCACGCTCGGTCAGCTGTTGCTGTGCGCGTGATCTACGTTCCTGTTGGACCGGCGCTACTTCGACTGCACAAGTCGTCAGTACGTTGTTAATAAACCGTCATACGACATCTGGTGGAGGTTGCTGCAATCCCTGACCTCAACCTGGAACCTCGCAACCGAGCGTTACCCGCTGCTTCAACCGCTGCGATGACCGACATTGCCACCAGTCAGCCCGACACCGCCGCTGCTTCCAGCTCCAGCGGCGCCATTCAGCGGTACCGTGACCCTCCTATCTTTAGCGGAACAGGTGAGGCTGACGTGGAAGATTGGCTTTCCACCTATGAGCGCATCAGTGAGACCAACAACTGGGATGACCCGGCCAAACTCCGTGTCGTCATCTTCTATCTTTCTGACGTCGCCAACCTCTGGTTTCACAACCACGAGCGCGAGCTCCATACCTGGTCTGAATTCAAGACAGCGATCGCAGACGTCTTTGGCCGCCCGACTTTACGAAAGCTGCCCGCTGAACAACGTCTACGCCAGCGTGCTCAACAGCCCGGTGAGACGTATACGAGCTACATCGAGGATGTCGTAAACATTTGCTCCCGCGTCAATGCCTCCATGAGCGAAGAGGAGAAAGTGAAATATATCATCAAAGGCATCGAGGACGAGGCATTTCAGATGCTTCTTACGCGGAACCCTGCTTCTGTCGCGGACGTCGTTACTCTTTGCCAGAGTTTCGATGAGCTGCGTCGACAAAGGGTCCTTGCACGCAGCGCTGTCGCAGCTGCTGAACCACTCTCGAGCCTCACGCTAGCCTCCCACCCGTCGCCCGCTGCATCGCTCTAGCCAAATCAAAGACTTTATTCGGGAGGAGGTGGCGCGCCAGCTCTCTATGCTGCCTCTGAGCGATCGACCCCTACAACCTTACGCATCGCTGGCTACTCCCATCAGGAGGGCTATCCGCGAGCAACTTGCCGAATCGGTACCTTTGACCCAGCCATGTTTGCCTGTTGCTGCACCTGTTGATCCGTTTCACATCATCGAGACATCGGATGACACGCCTTGTTATTAGCTCGACGCCCTTACTTCTCCCGTTAAGCGCACGTCTTCTGCATCATCATCAACTCCGCCTTCATCAGACATCTTTGAATCTGTCTTGGATGCCGACCTGCCACCTCCGTACCGCATGCAAGTACTCGAGCTTCTGCAGAATTTTCGCTCATCGTTTGATTGCGATCAACCTCGCTTGGGCCGTACGGAGAACGTCAGTCACAGCGTCCACACAGGTTCTCATCCTCCATTACGCCAGCGACCATACCGTGTGTCGGTAGCCGAGCGTAAGGTGATTAACGAGCAAGTCGATGAAATGCTGCAGTGTGGCGTCATTCGCCCTTCCCACAGTCCTTGGGCGTCACCTGTGGTGCTAGTACGCAAGAAGGACGGGTCAATACGCTTCTGTGTGGATTACCGTCGGCTGAATAAGATCACTCGTAAAGACGTCTACTCGCTGCCTCGTATAGATGACGCACTCGACTGCTTGCAAGGAGCGGAGTACTACTCTTCTTTAGATCTTCGCTCTGGCTATTGGCAAGTGCCGATGGCTGAAGGTGACTGCGAGAAGACAGCTTTCGTGACGCCCGATGGCTTATACGAATTTACCGTAATGCCTTTTGGGCTCTGGAATGCGCCCACTACTTTCGAGCGCATGATGGACACCATCCTTCGTAACTACAAGTGGAAAACATGTCTGTGCTATCTTGACGACATCGTCGTGTTTTCATCAGATTTTCTGACGCACCTTGTTCTCTTGCGTGAGATACTGACCTGCCTCACCACTGCCGGCCTCCAGCTCAACATCAAAAAGTGCCGTTTCGCCTCCCGCAAGCTAACAATATTAGGACACGTTGTATCGAAGGATTGTGTGCTTCCTGACCCAGCCAAGCTTCGCGCCGTCGCCGAGTTTCCCAAGCCCACAACCCTTAAGGCGCTCCGCAGCTTTGTAGGCCTCTGCTCGTATTTCCGGCGTTTTGTACGTAATTTTGCAACCATCATAGCACCACTGACGAATTTGCTTACGGCTAGTAACGGTATGTCCGCTTGGTCACCTTCGTGCGACGAAGCCTTCGAGCAACTACGTCGCCTACTCACCTCATCGCCTATCCTTCGACATTACGACCCCACAGCACCTACGGAGATCCATATCGACGCTAGCGGCATCGGACTTGGTGCAGTCCTCGCTCAGCGGAAAGACGACTACGACGAGTTCTTCGTCGCCTATGCCAGTTGCACTTTGAAAAAGGCCGAAGCAAACTATTCTGTGACAGAAAAAGAGTGTTTGGCCATCATTTGGGCTCTCGGCAAATTTCGTCCATACATATATGGTCGTGCTTTCGACGTTGTCACCGACCACCACGCCCTTTGCTGGCTTTCTTCCCTGAAAGATCCCTCAGGTCGCCTCGGCCGATGGGCGCTTCGCTTACAAGAGTATGACATTCGCGTTGTCTACAGATCGGGCAGGAAGCACTCTGACGCCGATGCGCTATCTCGATCGCCGAGAACTTCGAATGTAGCTTCCCCATCAACGCTCTTCGAAACTATGTCAACCATCGACGTCACGGATATGCCTGTTGAACAGCGAAAGGATCCCCTGCTTTCAACTATCCTGAACTTCCTGCAGGATCCATCGGCCACAGCTTCTAGAACGCTTCGTCGCCAAGCCGCCCACTTTACTGTGCGCGACAACATCCATTACCGCAGAAATTACATGCCTGATGGTCGCAAATGGCTGCTCGTGATACCACGGCACATGCGGTCTGACATTTGCGCTTACTTCCATGCCGCTTCTCACCATGGTCACGCCGGCGTTCTGAAAACGTATACTCGGCTAAGGCAACGTTTCTACTGGCGCGGAATGTATCACTTTGTCTGCAGTATATTCGCGCATGCACGGCGTGCCAGCGGCGTAAAGTTCACCAACGCCCTTCCGGCGAGTTACAGCCGCTACCCTGCCCTGCTCGTCCCTTTGATCACGTCGGCATAGACCTATACGGCCCACTTCCCTGCAGTTCCTTGGGTAACAGATGGATAATTGTCGGGGTCGATCATTTGACGCGCTATGCCGAGACTGCAGCACTCCCAGCCGCCAGCGCTCGAGAGGTTGCATTATTCATTCTGCGGAATTTCGTCCTTCGACATGGAGCACCACGAGAACTGCTCAGCGAAAGAGGGCGCATCTTCCTCTCCGACGTCATAGAAGCCCTTCTCGCTGAATGCAGCATCGTTCACCGCAAGTGTACAGCCTACCACCCGCAAACGAACGGCTTGACGGAGAGGTTCAACCGCACACTCGATGACATGATAACTATGTACGTCGCGTCGTATCACAGTAACTGGGACGCTGTCTCGCCATTTGTCACTTACGCGTACAATACTGCCGCACAAGCTACCACAGGATTTTCGCCATTTTTCCTGTTGTACGGACGACAGCCCTCTTGCACCATGGACACATTGCTTCCATACCGACCCGACGCTTCCGAATGCACGCCGGCGTCTGAAGCGGCGCGATACGCCGAGGACTGCAGGCAGCTCGCTCGTAAACTTACAACCGCCGCTCAAGGTCGCGAAGAACTGCGACAAGACAGCGATGCGTCTACGCTAAACTTCCCGACTGGTTCTCTCGTTTGGTTGTGGACCCCACCTCACAGCCCTGGACTTTCAAACAAGTTTCTTGCGCGCTACGATGGCCCCTACCGCATCAAAGGCCGCACGTCCCCTGTCAACTACATAGTTGAACCCTAGACACCAACCCACGACCTCAGACATCGTGGTCGTGACACGGTTCATGTCAGCAGACTTAAGCCATACTATGACCCCTTGATGCTGCCTACGCCTTAAGACGCCAGGATGGCTCATCTTATCTCCCGGGGGCAATTGTAGTGAAGAGGAGGAAGAAGCCACGCTCGGTCGGCTGTTGCTGTGCGCGTGATCTGCCTTCCTGTTGGACCGGCGCTACTTCGACTCCACAAGTTGTCAGTACGTTGTTAATAAACCGTCATACGACACTACCATGTGTACTCCTACGATACAGGCTTCATAAGAGTGACGACTGTGGTTCCTGTTGGCTCTGCTTTTATAGCAGTCTGAACATTACGTTTGTATTCCGATCATTCAGCACGATATATTGAAGCAGTGTTCGACCCCGGAGGAATACATTAACAAAAGTTATGTATGATATTCACATCATCGCACCGTAAAGTGCAATTAGCCCGCGAGAACGACGCAGTATCCTCTTAATTCCTTTAGAGGCAGGGCGATGGCCTCATGCTGACCGAGGATGATGCCAGATTGACTGACAACCGCTTTGTAGACTAGGCTAAGTAGGCCACATAAGCCCATGTAATCTACGAATACGACAAGCGCCATCCACTGATGTTTGTCTACGTAGCACTATCCAGGCCTACCAGCCTCGACGGCCTATACATCACTAACGCGAAGGGTGACTTCAGGTTCCGACATGTCGCCGGCTCTATCGACATATAATTTGTCTACGAAATGACCGAGGCATCCACAATTTCCAATAGCTGTACTCTCATACTTCACTACACATGGACCCCTCGTCACCGCGATCACGTAGGTATAATGAGCGATCACGACCGCCTCCAGTGACAAGTCCTGTACAGCTGCTGGTGCTCACTGACGGCGGTGATGGTGACCTTGCTCAAGAACTGTCAAGAACCTCTTACACACATGCACAGGGTTCGTGAAACGTGCGTGCGGACTCCATCATTAGGGACAAGTATAAGCACTACGTACCAGCTTACCGCTTCTGGTGTTGGTAATACCCACGTTGCCGTTGGCAGCGTTACCCAACTGCAAACAAGTGGTTAAATAACACATATATGGCCCTTCAACATATATATGTGCGTATAAAATTTATACAGATCTGTAGCGCCATTTTGTAACCTTTCGCTCAGTAACAATAATTACGCCACAGCCACCTTCCAGCCGCATGCTTCGCATAACATCGATTCCCACGGTACGTGGGATCTGCCGATTTTTTTTTTTTAGAAATGAGTGCTGTTATGAACACGCGCAGGCATCCGCTATCACATGCATCAGCTGATAAACAGTGGGCGAGCAAGGGTAGCTCAATTCTCGAAACTTGCCTTCCGTGACCACCTTCACAGGAATGTTCACTTGCAGAAATGTTCAATTCAGTCTAAGGCTTTCCTCATTCGCCAACAGTTACTCTACTGAAGTGTTTGTCACTGCAACCTCTTTTGAAACATAAACCAAGTTGCCTTTTGAACGTGATACCGTAAACGGTGTTTTCCCAGCATACACGAGCTTAGCTGAACTGAAAGTTGAGCTAAATGGTCGGAATTCATCGTAAAAAGATCGGCGCGCAGGCACGAACACAAGGATATTGAGCACAATAACGAGAACACGTTATGTATAGGGATATCTAGCATAACAGCGTGGTTTCACTTTCTTTTTCTTCAGCGCTCTGTGGCTCTCGCCAATGTGTTGTCAAAATAGTGCGTTGGGACTCAGGCTAATCTTACTGGCACTGCATCTTTTGCGAGCAGTTCTGATGCTATTTGTTTATTACCGCTCCAATCGTCAAACGCGCATGTGTAGTGAGAAAGACGACGGGCAGCACTGTACGCAAGTACTGTGCAAGGATCACCCATCACAAATGGTATTGTTGTCTGACGCTTCGTTCTGCCTACTATATGATGTATGCTGAACAAGCCAAGAGACAAAGTTGCTCAATTCAGCTGGTAATTTTATTAAGCAGATGGCTATTTCTGTTTCTTTTATGTACTGTTCAACTCTGTAACTGACAGTGCTGCTTGTTTACATGAATACTGCTACTGTCACGATTACCAATAAACAACGTAAGCTTACTTGCTTGGCCTGTTTTTTGCCAGTTGAGGCCTCTTGGTCACCTGGCGACATAACTGAAATATTCGTAGTAAAGAAAGTCTGCTGGGCGCGCGAATACAACCCCGGGACAGCAGTGAAAAAACGCCCAAAACCAGCGGGACCACCCGCTCCCGCCAGCAGAGCGGCAGCCATATTGCCCCAGCGCCAGGGTGAAGATAGTTTTCGCAGCGCCATCTCTTGGTCTGATGCAGGCACTTAGGCAAGGCCCCCCCCCCCCCTCTCGAAATTCGTCCGGCCTTCTATATTCCCGGGCAACTTTTGTTTTATTTTTGCCATGGAAATACTTTCTTTCGAACAATTAGGCCTTGGGCCCCCCCTCCCCCCCAAAAAAAAATTCTGGCTACGTGCCTGGCTGATGCTTCAGTTCACAACGCCACCGCTACCCTTATTTCCGTTGAGCTGTCAAAGGTACAGTTTCCCTTTACTCAATGGGTGTATAAGTGTTCTGTGATTCGGCATTAACCGAGAAGCGCGCGCGTCGGGATCTCTCTCCTCGGGCGGCGCAGGGTAAGCACGTGTTTCCTTCTTGTCCGACGTCCCTTTTGGGAATCGCCGGACTGTAGCCTGCCTACAGTGCTTTGGCACCCACGGCAGGCGCGTTTACCTTGTTGTTAGATCCGGTTCCATACGCTAAGCCGAAGAGCGGTGCCTAGTGCTCCTACCTGGTGAGCCACACTTGTCGGAGGCCCACGAATACGGAGGAACAGGCCCAGTGGTCATCGCGAGGGTGCGCAGCACAGCCGTGAGTTACCTTTTCCTGAGTGGCGTGTCAAGGCTCGCGATTGCCAGCTCCGACGTGCTCGCTGCCCCCTATTGTGTACCATCCGCGCGCAGAAGCAATTTGCTTCCCCGTGTCCCGGGAGCGGACGTTGTGCTGTGTGTTGGGGTGCCGCCAAAGGCAAAGAAAGAGTTTTTGTGTGGTTAGAACTTAGATCAGACAATTTGTCTTTGCCGCGCGGCGCTGGACGCCTTTGCTACATGAGCGCGCGCGGTGCGGTGTGTTACACGCGAGCAGGCAATGGCGGACGCGGTCCTCTGGCTCGCTAAGCTCGAACCCGCGGTGGCCTCGACTACAGTGAGTATCGAGGCTAGCACATTGTCGCCCAACGCGGTATAAAAGGCTCATCAAGCCTTTCGTTAGAATTAGCCGAATCAGCACGGCTTGCGAATTAGGCTCGCCGTGTTATCCGCGTTATGTCTGCTAGGCGTGAGCTATGTGCACAGTCGTTTTAGGTGCGGAGAACTTTAGGGGCCCGGCTGTCGTATGATGTCGTATGCTTTCGTCACTTGGCGCAACGGAGGCAAAACCGCGTTCAGCATAGTGATATTGTGGGCACTAGTTATGAAGTTCAATAAGGTTGAGAGCTGGGCTAGTTGGTGAGTGATCATTATGCCTATATGGTTAGGTAGCGCACTTTTGACGGAGACAAAAGAAAAGTCACAGTTTCGCCGCAAGGCCGAATCAATGAATGCGATAGCAAGAAACTAATGCTATATGAAATGAGGCTCGCCAATGGATACTCTCAGTTTGAACAGCGCTCCTGTTGCAAAGGCGGCCGAAGCAGTGAAGGAAACTAGCGTGCTTCAAGTGTCGAGCTGTGACACTTGATAGTTCGCGCTCATATTCTGTTTGTTCGTTTAGCGGCGTCCCTTGAGCTCGAGTGGCTTTCGTACGCTCTGTAACATGAGCGCGGACATCACGGTGAAAGCGTGAAACATCCCTCTTCCCCTCAGCACAAGAAAACCGCGCGAGCAGACAGCGGAAGGGCAAGGTTCTCCCTGCGCAAGTATAAGGAGAAGCGAGCGAGCTCGCCGATGACTTTTAAATGCGCCTGTCGCGCTCCTAACGCCATCTCGCTGGTAATGAGGAAACGCTTATAAGCGCAGCCGTCTCTGAGTCCGTCCAGCGGTAAAGTGTGTGTATATAACGCTCGCCGTTAGCTACGTGGAGGATCTGTGTTTCGTGGCGTAGTGGCTAGCGCCACTCGCTGCGGAGGATGAGGTCCCTGGTTCGATTCCGCGCTTCGGAAGCATTTTTCTGAATTATTTTTCTTTGGGGCTTTTATATATATATACATACTTATACATATACGGTGCATGACGGCGGCGACGGCGACGGCAAAATCCAGCCGAGACTGTCCATATAATTGCTATCGCAATAAAACAGAAAGGACAAGACACTCGCTACACTCGCAACTGAATTTATTTCAGGAAAAATACTTCAATATATATGCACCCAAGCACCCCCGAGCGACACAGAAACGAACCAACCCTCAATATCACCTGATTAAAGACAAAATCTGATTTTGTCTTTAATCAGGTGATATTGAGGGTTGGTTCATTTCTGTGTCGCTCGAGGGTGCTTGGGTGCATATATATTGAAGTATTTTTCCTGAAATAAATTCAGTTGCGAGTGTAGCGAGTGTCGTGTCCTTTCTGTTTCTTTTGTGCCCGTCGAAAGTGCGCTACCTAACCATATAGGCATAATGTGCACTAGTTATGACCCGATGAGGCGTGGTTGAAATTTGTCACAGAGACCAGGTGTGCGAATAGGTGTCAAAAGCGGCATCTAGTCACCAGGCCGGAAAGATACAACGCGATGGGATGCGTCATAAATGATCTTCCGCTCTTGTCATCTCGCTATATGTAGGATATTGAGCGCGCTCTCGCCGCCAAGCAGAAGTCTTCTTCCTCTTGTTCTTCGAGCGCCTTGATGATGATATTAGGTGCGGAGCACTTTACGGGCCCGGGCTATCGTATGCTGTCAGCGCTTGGCGTAACGCAGGCAAAACCATGCATAAAAATAGGAAAACAAGAGAGAAGGAAGCCAGAAATGAAAAGAGAGAAACAAAGGGGAAAACATGGCTGATTCCTCCGGCATAAGAATCGGTATAACACGAAAGTGAAACGTGTCTTCGCATAAGTAGTGCTTATTGTGCAGGGATATATGAGAGCTTGTACAAAGTCTACTCGTGTTTGGCAACTACAGCACCGTTTTGACGTGGGTGCACCCATGTTGACGGCATATCTCTATCGCTACGACTAACGCCCATGATCATGATTAAACCGTTGTGGTAGCTGACTTTGTGAACATATCTTTGGACACAGCAAATCGTGAATCCCGCGTAGGATGATATCAACAAGCTCATGATCAACATTGGTACCCGGTGTGCACTTCTTCAAAGCGTCGTCAATTAAGGAGAGAAACGGCACGGTGCGCTCTTTCTAGCAATGGGTGACCGACGCCTGCGCTCATGCATACACTACCACACACTACGCTTCAGCAACACGGGAGGTAGAGGTTCGTAGCCTGAGCCACAAGCGCGTGCGTCCCGCTGTGCTTTGTCTTGCAGGCGCTTGTCTCGCTCCACCAAGGCCCGAATTTCGCCCGTCAAAATCGCGTCCTTTCTGCAACGCGTATTGCAGCAGTTTTGTTAGTCGGTGCTCTCGCAATTGAAGCAGTCGGCGGCGGAGAAATCCCGTTGGTGCATGTGGAAGCTGCACTACTCCGATGAGCCGACGCACGCTAACACGAAGCGAAAGGCAAAGAAAGTACGTAACCAACGTAACTGCGTCAAGGGTGCCTCGGCGACGCCAGCGCGGCCAGTGTACCTCGCTGGTATCGAGACGCTGTAATCATGACCTCGGATATCGCGTGCAATCTCGGAGGAAGCGCTAGTAAGTGTCGATCGTGACCATTACTTCTTTTCACCTTTCACAGACGGCGGCACCGCCCCGCTCCGTGCCGCCTACCTACACCGCCAACAGAGAGCACCGTGCGAAAGACAATGTGTGAAAGTTATAAGGCGCGTTCGCGCCGTGTGTAGCATCTGGCGAGTTAGATTAGTCGGTAGGGCGTCGGGTGCTTGCCGTCGCGGCCGCAAGATCGTGGGCTCGATTCCCAGCGAGGGATCTTTTTCTTTCTCGCCCGTTGGCGTCCATTTTATCAACGTCATATCCGTGACGGGTGCACTTGGTGGACCCCGGCATAAAACACTTTCGTGTTAAAATGGGAACAAAACTAGAAATAAATAGAAATGAAGATCTGGAATAGAGAAAAAAATGAAAGAGAAGAGCATAGAAAGAGAAAGCCAAAGGGAAACAAAGAAGGGTACCACACTTCCTTCAGTCTTGGTACCACTACTGCGAAGCTGTCTTAATTTTTGTTTTAAGAAGATACCGCTTTGCTCGAGAACAGGGCCAGTGCCCCTTTCGAGCAGCAGAATGCCGTGCCCTCCCCTGTCACAACCACCAGTAGAGATGACGCGAGGCGCTACTTACCAGCTCCCATCGGAGATGTAGCGTGTTTTCAGAACGGGGCCACGGCCTCACCCGAAAAGTGCACACGGGCAAATTGGACTCCTACCACTGCCTTTGGCATGCACGGTAATTGCATGTCACAGCGCTCCAAGTCGGCTCCCGGCGGAGCTTACCTAGCGCAGTTCGGAAACGAGGCCTCAGCCGTTGCCGACTTTTGCCCGTCGGCTGCTATGCAACCAAGCAGCCAATCTCATTTTGAGCACCCGCCTGTACCACTAGCCACAAGTGGCTTAGCCATTTCACGTGAAGCTACCCAAAGCGGCGGCAGGCGCTCCCTGAGAATGGCACGACGGCCGTTATCCCTTTTGAAACCGCGCCGCTTATTGAGCTCTGAGACAGTTCCCCATCACTCGACCGCGCTGCCAATGGACCGACAGCTTCCTTTGAAGCAGGTGCACAGACGCTGCTGCGAAATGCCGCCCAAGTGATCCAGTGATCCAGGATGCAAGACATTACCTGGACGGCCTCACACGTTACCAGACTGCCATGGGCCTGGACGACGAGGAGGTGCTGGGACGCGTCGCCCCGGCTGCAGTGACTGACACAGCGGCTAGGTGGTATCGATTGAGCAGAGTGTGACGTTGGGCGAGTTGGTGCACAGCTTAGTAAAATATTCGTGGCGCAACTGAAACAAGCAAGGAAAAAAAGAGAAGACAGGATAGGGCGCCCTATCCTGTCTTCTCTTTTTTACCTTGCTTGTCTCAATTGCGCCACGAATATTTTATTAAGGTGGTATCGGCTTTCACGCCACAAGGCAGCAACCCTCGAAGAGTTTTGCGCGGCCTTTCTGTGCGAATTCTTACCCGCTGACTTCGAGAGTTGGATGCGGCGCGAGTTCGAACTCCGCACACAAGCTCCTGATGAGTCGCTTCAGGAGTACGTACGCGCGATGGAAGACCTTTTCTTTATCGCTGAGCCCAGACCCTCGAACGAGGAGCGTGTCGAGTGGGTGATCAGTCAGGCACAACCGACCTTTTCGGCATACCTGCACGGCAGTCGCTTCCGAAATTTAGAGGAATTCGCCGCCGAGACAAAGCTCATTCAAGACGGCATTCTCGCCGCGCGCCGCCGCTGGCCAGCGAGGCCCTTGAATTGCTTGAATCGCGTTACGCGTGGGCAGGGGCCATGACCTTTCCCCAACGGCAACAGCCCGCCGGAGCTGCCTTTGCGGCTACCGCTACAAGCGGGCGCACGTGGGAGTTCAGCGATCGAGCTTTAGATCCCTGCACGTATGGGAGGCGCATAGCCTGTGCTGCATCGAAACTGGACACGCGCGAGCAGGGACGCAGTCCGACCCAGCGCATCGCTGATGGTGATGTTCGTCAGAAAATGTCCCTTGATCACGCGGCGAACCGACCACCGCTGCTCGAGGCTGCTCCGTGTCGCGAAAGGCAGTGCGATAGAGTGCACTGCTTCCGCTGCCGTGCCCGAGGGCACATAGCGAGGTAGTGCACCGTGTCTAGGCCACTTCAGGGGCAGTAAAACGGGAGTGCGGGTCCATCGTGAAGGCACAAACGCGAAGGCCTTTCTTCTCGTCTCTGCGAACCGGGCAGGCAGTCTTTCTGGTTCACACGCGCCCTTTATTTTGGCCACCATTGCCGGGCGCGAATTTTCAGCGTTGCTGGACACGGGCGCAAGCGCTTCGTTGTTTGGCGAACAGGTGCTGTCCCACTTCCAGAGCCATTCCCCCGACATTCTCCCTTGCGAGGGGTGTGGCCCAGTCGGTTGGCGCCACAAGGTTGACTGTGAGATGGGGAGATCGAATGAGACGCACGCGTTTCGTTCATCATCCAGGGCTCAGTGTTGCTGTAATTCTTGGTCGGGACATTGTCCTGAAAACCATATCGTTGTGGACATTGCGAATGGAGCTTGGCGACGGATCTTCAGATGCGGAGCATCTCTTGCTCGGGGTTATGTCCCTCGGCGTCGGCCTGGCAGCCCGCACTCACACTACGCATGCGCAACTCTCCTCCTTCCTTCTCTCCTGCGCGTTACTCTCTCCACTTCTCTACCAGCACCTGCTTGCGCTTCTCCTGCGTTCTCCCTTCTGCTCTCGCGGCGCATGCACTAGTCTCCTCCTCTAGTCTCCTCTCCTTCAAGTGGTAGAGCGCTGCGCGCATTCAGTCCAGCGCTTACTTCGGTTGACTTCTCTGAAATGCGGGTTCGACATGCCGAAATTTTCTCCTGCGCAGCCCCGCGATGAGCGCCAGCGTATGCGCGTCCCCTCCTCCTCTCTCTCCTCTCCTACGCTGCTCCCCTCTCGCGCGCCTGTCGACCGCGTTCTCTGCTCGCCCTGTGAGAATTAACGGCCAAGCTAGAGGGAAGACACGACGCGCGTAGTGTTCCTCTTTGCGTTCCACGACGCGAGGTCGGTAGCATGCCCAACGAACGCCAACGGGACGCGATCGTGCAAGTGCTTCGGCTTCGCATCGCCTCATGGTCCCCTTTAGCGGGAGATGGTGTAATTTTTTTCCCAACTGAGACCGTTCATCAGCCCGCCGGCGTATACTGTTGCTTGTGCAGTGGTGGTTTCGAAACCGTGTCGTGTGGAATGTTCGGGGGCAGGCCCCTGCGTTATGCGCTCGTCTGCGGCTTTGGTGCGCATGGCAACTTTGTGATCTGCCATCCCGACGATTCAGTGTTCTTTTTTTCTTTTTCGGTCTAAATTCGGGTACATTTCAATGTCATTTGACAAGTTGTCTCGCACTGCGCATTGATCGGTCTTCTCAGCGGGCAAATGCCGCTGCTTCTGTTTCTTTATTGAGCGCATTCGTTTCGTTTGGTGCTCACACAAAACGTGAGCAAATGCGACGCCTTTTTTTTAATGCTACTTAATTATCGTTCCGTTTGCATTCCAGTGAACTTGCCGCTCTCTGTCATCAACAAATTCATAGACCAAAGCTTCACCACTTCGAGATTGCTGGTGGAAGGAGAACCAGTCTACGAGACCGAGCATGTAGTAGAATGCGACGCCTAGGAAAAGAAAGAAAATACAGTAACGCTTGCCGGACTTGTTCTGCAAACATCGGCTGTGAACTAGGACCCACATGAACTTGAAATAGCGGTGAATAAAATAGAAGGTATTGCAGCAACCAGCAGCCGCAAAACAGGATAGTAATTATTTGGCGTGTACACCAGCAATTTTGGCAGCAGTGTCGGGTCTAACGCCAACAGGGTGGCATCTTTCCCACGTAAATAAATGAGGCTCCAAGAAAATACATGGGGTTGGCCGGTGGGCCGATCACGGAGGCAATGCAAAATTTATGTAATTTATGAAGCAATGCATGCCTCATCAAATGGGAAGGTTGCCCGTCGGCGTCCCGCGTCGGCGGCGTCAACACGAGTGATGCAAAAAATAAACGTCACGTGATGGTGTCACCATATGACGTCATCATGGCGTCACAGATCGCCAAAATATGTAGCGTCATTATGACGTCATATAATGTGACGTCACATGATGACGTATTCACACGTCATGGTCGCTTTGCATTGCCTCCGTGATCGGTCACGGAGGCCGTGCAAAACCGCGTTAGGTGCAGAACGCTTTTGGAGGGGGGCGCGGGAGAATCAGTACATCGACTGACAAGAAGATGGCTTTCGCCTTCTAGTCATCTTTAACGAATGCATAAGGGACCCTATGCGTTTTTTAATTCAACGTATCTAACAATGACTTGCGCATCTGCAGCCGATTTTGTGGACGCTGAGCACGGGGCCGACGATCAAGAGGTCGCGTCGGAGAGTTCTGATATGGCATCGCACGTGGTAAAAGCTAGCGCTTTTACCATCCTATGGCAGATAAGCATCATTTGCCGGCGGGAAGCGCGCGCGAGCCATCGTCTCAGTGCGCGCCAGGGGCGTAGCCAAGGGGGGGGCTGGGGGGGTTCAAACCCCCCCCCCCGAAATTTTTCAGTTTTGCTTGCGTATATAGGCACGCACTCATACAAACGCACGCACGAACATACATAAAGTATGGTTGAACCCCCCCCCCCCCCCGAAAAAAATTTCTGGCTACGCCCCTGGTGCGCGCTGTCTGCTACTCACCGAACATCGCAGGCCCGACGCAGTAACAAAAGTCTTCGTCGCGAAAGTGCTTGTTGTACACAAGACTCGTAGCCGATGGCTACTTGCCGGTTCTTAGCTTTACAACCCATGCTTCACGCTGTTTCTTGTCCCGCGGTTACCAGTGCAGGCTGACACTGGGCTCCTTTGCGTAAGCGCGGCACTGCGGCACCGAGCGGTAGAGCCCCATATTCGTCGCCTTCCGAGGCAGCCACTCTATTACAGTGGTTTCAGTTGAGTAGAAAATGAGAGAAAGCTTCCGAATTTGAACAGACCGCAGCGCATGTGGGACTTGAAACTCGTTTTCAAAGTACGCGGCAGTGCGCCACAAGCAGCCGACGCGGCCGCTGAGACCACGTGATCCTGCCAAGCACTTCACGCCGACGGTGGCGCCGGCGTTTCCAGTGGTGGGCCTCGAGGCCAATATTCGTATCGGCCGCGAGGCTCACCACTGGAAACGCCGGCGAACTATCGGCGTCACGTGCTTGGCAGGATCACGTGATCTCAGCAGCCGCGTCGGCTGCTTGTGGAGCGCTGCCGCGTGCTTCGAAAACGAGTTTTAAGTCCCACATGCGCTGCGGTCTGTTCAAATACGGAAGTTTTCTCGCATTTTCTACTCAATTGAAACCATTGTAATAGAGTGGCTGCCTCCGAAGGCGACGAACATGGGGCTCAACCGCTCGGTGCCGCAGTGCCGCGCTTACGCAACGGAGCCCAGTGTCAGCCTTTACAGGAAACCGCGGGACAAGAAACTGCGTGAAGCGTGGGTTGTGAGGCTGGCTAAAGAACCGCAGCCTTCGGCTACGAGTCTTGTGTGCAACAAGCACTTCCGCGACGAAGACTTTCCTTACTGTGTCGACCCTGCGATGTTGGGTGAGTAGCAGGCAGCGCGCACTGAGACGTTGGCTCGCGCGCGCTTCCCGCCGGCAAATGATGCTTATCTGCCACAGGATGGAAAAGGCGCTACCGTTTACCACGTGCGATACCATCTCAGAACCCTCCCGTGCGACCTCTTCATCGTCGGCCCCGCGCTCAGCGTCCACAAAATCGGCTGCAGATGCGCAAGTCACTGCTTAGATACGTTGAATTAAAAAACTCAGAGGTTCCCTTACGCATTCGCCAAAGATGACTTGAAGGCGAAAGCCATCTTTTTCTTCTTGTCAGTCCATGTATTGATTGTCCCGTGCCCCCCTTTCAAAAGCGTTCTGCACCTAGCACGGTTTTGCACGGCCTCCGTGACCGATCACGGATGCAATGCAAAGCGACCATGACGTGTGAATACGTCATCACGTTACGTCATAATGAAGCTACATATTTTGGCGGTCTGTGACGTCATATGGTGACGTCAACACGTGACGGTTATTTTTTGCGTCACTCGTCTTGACACCGCCGACGGTCAATCTTCCCGTTTGAAGAGGCATATAAGGCTTTCGCCTTCAAAGCTACGCGACGTTTGCTGGTGGACGTGCATAGCGAGAGAGTCAAATGCTGCGGCTGATGTGTGCTGCATTTATGTTGTCAATAACATTTTTTCAGTCAAGCTTGCGTTCCCCTGACGCAAACACTATGTGCTAAAACGCCCAAATTTATTTGTGCCACTCTCAAACTCCCGTTGGCCCTCTCCAACCCCATGTATTTTCTTGGAGCCTCATTTATTTACGTGGGAAAGATGCCACCTTGTTGGCGTTAGACACAACACTGCTGCCCAAATTGCTGAGGTACTCGCGAAATAATTACTGTCCTGTTTTGCGGCTGCTGGTTGCTGCAATAAGTTCTATTTTATTCACCGCTATTTCAAGTTCACGTGGGTCTTAGTTCACAGCCGACGTTCGCAGAACAAGTCCGGCGAACGTTACTCTATTTTCCTTTTTTTCCTTGGCGTTGCATGCTCGGTCTCGTAGAGTGCTTCTCCTTCCGCCAGCAGTCTCGAAGTGGTGAAGCTTTGGTCTATCAATTTGCTGATGGTAGAGACCGGCAAGTTCACTGGAATGAGAAGTGAACGATAATTAAAGAGCAATAAAAAAGACGTCGCATTTGCTCACGTTTCGTGTGAGCACCAAACGAATGAATGCACTGAATAAAGAAGCAGAAGCAGTGCCATTTGCCCGCTGAGAAGACCGATCAATACGCAGTGCGAGACAACTTGTCAAACGACATTGAAACGTACACGAATTTAGACCGAAAAAAAACTGAATCGTCGAGATGGCACATCACAAACTTGCCATAGGCGCACCGAAGCCGTAATTGTAACGAAATTGTTCTTGAACTGCTCTTATAGCGTCCGCGCAACAGTAGTTGTTTGTGTTCTCACAAATTCTCATACTTTGCGGCCTAAAGTTCACAGTGCGGTGCCAAAAAGCGCTGGTAGCAAAAGCGAAACCATCAGTAGAACATACATGCAGACGCTCATACATGCAGAGGCACCGTCAGTCGTCGCGAACCCGTGCGATCGCTGGCTTGAGGCTTCTTTCTGTTATGCTCCGTTTGGTTATACAGACAGTCTACGCAAACGAGATATTTCCCGTAGTTTGCACTGAGCGAGTGAATGCCTTTCACGCAAGAAGCCTGTTCAGGGGTCTCCAATGCGGTGACCACGTGAAGCGGGTGCTCGGTTATCTGCAAAGGGACAGCGACTGTAGACTATCTTGTGCTTTAAATAAAGTTCGTCAACGTGGCTTTTTGGGCTAGTTGGTTATATGCTTCAGAAAGGGGCATAGCGCTAACACACACGGACGAGGAAGAGACAACAGGACAAGCGCTAACTTTCAACTGATCGTTTATTTTCGAAAGCAACAGTATAAATAGATCCGTACGCAAAAGTTCTACTCATCGCACATGAAAACCTGCCGCGTCAAGAAAGGCCAATTCATTGGCCGTCAGCGCCACCGACGGGCAGCTGACACAGCTATCACCGGCTCTCGCGATCATGGCGGCTTCCACAATCTCTCTGGTAGTCTTATCGGCATTCCTATATACTACTGTGCACTCTTTAAACAACGCTTCACACCCACACTCGTTACAATGTACAGACACGTGCCCATCACGATAACGGCCCAACTTCTCCTTATGTTCCCTTAGCCTATCATTCAGGCATCTCCCCGACTGCCCAAAGTAGGCCTTGCCGCAAGAAAACGGGAACCGATACACTACATTATTTACGCATGGAACAAATGGATACTGATGTTTTTTCACACATTCTGGACGTCTCTTAGCTAATGGGTCTGTGGCTTTGCAAATGCTCATTAGTTTCTGTGGGGCAGAAAAAAGCACATCTACCTTAACCTTCTGGCCAATTTTCTTTAGGGCGTGTGACACATTGTGAATATACGGCACGACAACCCTTTTCATTCCCTGAGAATTGTTTACACAAATACCAATCTGTCTATTTAACTTTTTTAGTCCACTTTCTGCCACTGAGATAAGTACATGGCCGGGGTACCCAGCCATTAAAAGGCGCTCCTTCTGATTAACAAAACTGCTAGATATCTTATGGGGGCACGATTTGCGAAGCGCGTTGTCAAAACAAAGATTGGCGATTGCTCCAGCTTAGAATGGGATGATTGATATGGAAGTAGCGCCGAAAATGATTATTTTGACAGTAAAGAACACAGTTCCTTTCGAAAGTACTTACAGAAATGCCCTGGAGGGCTTCCGCGAGGTGTTTTTGTAAAGCGCCGACAGCAAAACCTATGGGGAGCTCGTCAACGTGGCTTTTTGGGCTAGTTGGTTATATGCTTCAGATGGGGCATAGCGCTAACACACACGGACGAGGAAGAGACAGCAGGACAAGCGCTAACTTTCAACTGATCGTTTATTTTCGAAAGCAACAGTATAAATAGATCCGTACGCAAAAGTTCTACTCATCGCACATGAAAACCTGCCGCGTCAAGAGCGCTCCGGCAGTATTCTACCTAGCACGCAACCGTAAATCCTCGCCCCCAAGACAAGGAGCAGACGTCTAATGTTACCAGAATGGTCTGATCCGAGACTATTTGTGTTTTGTTATTAGAATATATTATTCAAAGGAAATGAGGTGTATCTCGAAGAAACAACGGTAGGTTATTGGTATATTAGAAAATGATGTTTTACAAATTTTGGTAGCGACTCAGTAGGTGGTTTCTTGTTAGATGCTATAGGCCTGCTTGGATTTGCGCGACAAGTTGTTCATCGACGGGAACCTTATGAATCTTTGGAAGAAGCTAGAAACGGCCTGTTTGTTTGTTTTAAGAGCTGGCTCATTTAGCTAGAGGCTTGTCCATCGCCGTAGTAGCCGCTAGTTCTCATTGCTCCCGCTAGCGTGGCTTGACGGACGCTCGCGCAAAAGAGAAGTCTTCCTCTCGTTCTTCGAGCGCCTTGATGATGATATCAACGCAGGAAAAACCACATTAGCATAGCCAACGGTAGCATGCGGTGCTCGCTCCACTCCGGCGCGTGCACTAGTTTGATAGGAGACCGCTAGAGGGCCACAACTGCGCGCTTGCTCTTAAAGCCCCTTGATGTTGGAAAGTAGCGGCGCTCCTTTATCTACGCCGGCTCATCCTCGTCGCGCCGTCAACCTCCTCTTTTTTCACCCTCTCTTTCGCGGAGCCGGTGCATCCGCAACGCTGAATGGCTGCGACGCGCGATAGCTCCCAGTCAGGTGACCCTGACGTTACGAGAAGCGAGCGCAAGCAAACATCGCGCGCTTTCAGCTGCTCACGCCCGCCATGAACCCTCCAGGCGTCAACCCTCCAGGCGTGTGTGTACGGGTGTGTGCAGGTGTATGCGTGTTTGTATGTGCGCATATGTGCGCCTGCGTTTGTATGTGCGTGTGCGCACGTGTTAACGTGCGAGTGCATGTGCGTGCCTTTGTGTATTCGCGGTGTTTGTGCGTGTAAGCACGTATGTGTATGCGTGGGCCTGCGCGTGCGTGTCTCTATACTCTGTATCACTTGTGCATGCGCGTGCGTTTCTGTATCGCTGTGTATGTGCGTGTGTGTCTGTATCGCGTGTGTATGTATGTGCCTGCGTGTCAGTATCGCGTGTGTATGTATGTGCGTGCGTGTCTGCATTGCGTGTGTATGTATGTGCGTGCGTGTCTGTATCGCGTGCGTATGTATGTCTGTGCGTGCGTGTCTGTATCGCGTGTGCATGTATGTATGAGCGTGCGTGTCTGTATCGCGTGTGTATGTATGTATGAGCGTGCGTGCCTGTATCGCGTGTGTATGTGTGTGCGTGAGTGTCTGTATCGCGTGTGTATGTATGTGCATGCGTGTCTGTATCGCGTGTGTATGTATGTATGAGCGTGCGTGTCTGTATCGCGTGTGCATGTATGTATGAGCGTGCGTGTCTGTATCGCGTGTGTATGCATGTATGAGCGTGCGTGTCTGTATCGCGTCTGTATGTATGTGCGTGCGTGTCTGTATCGCGTGTGTATGTATGTATGTGCGTGCGTGTCTGTATCGCGTGTGTATGTATGTATGAGCGTGCGTGTCTGTATCGCGTGTGTATTTATGTATGAGCGTGCGTGTCTGTATCGCGTGTGTATGTATGTATGTGCGTGCGTGTCTGTATCGCGTGTGTATGCATGTATGAGCGTGCGTGTCTGTATCGCGTGTGTATGTATGTATGTGCGTGCGTGTCTGTATCGCGTCTATATGCGCGTGTAATGTATCTATGTGCGTGCGTGCGTGTCTATATCGCGTCTGTATGCGCATGTGTATGTATAAGTGAGTGCGTGTCTGTTGGCATGTCCACGCACGTGTGTCTATTAGCCCCGAGAAGTTGGGGTGGCGCCGCCTGGCGGGAGGTGTGACCCAGGTGAAAATATTGCAACTGGAAAAAACTGGCCCCAACTGGGACCAGTTCAACTGGTTTATGGTCAAATTCCCAGTTGGGACCCACTGGGACCGAATTCCCAACTCGGAATTTGACCATAAACCACTTGACCTGGTCCCAGTTGGCACCCACTGACAACTGGTCCCCACTGGGAACCCTGCCATAAACCACTTGATCTACTCCCAGTTATTTCCAGTTGGCAGTGGGTCCCAGCGGGGCCCAGTGGCTCTTACTGAGATCTCAATAAGAGACAGTTGCCCGTTGCAAATGGTGTCCCATTAGGAACTACTGTCTGAAGCTGGTCCCATTAAAAACTAAACCTGATGTGGCTATTTAATTCCTTGGGCTCCAGTGCAAGATAAAAAAAAACAACCTTGGATACTGCCATCAAATGTTTATTTTACAAACATTACACAGCACTCAAATTTTTTAGTGCTTGGCGGCAATCCTGCATTTTTCCGTGAGATTCACGTACCCGTGACCAATGGGAGAGCGTCGCTGCAAAATAAGAGGTAACATATATGTTACATGCATGTCTCAGAATAGCCATATCAATTTATTATACACAGCAGACCAGCCTTCTAAAAATTCACACTACGAACACTATTCCAGAGATCATACCGGATGTAATCTGATTTTTTTTAAGACGCTTACCTCAGCGCCAAAAGCATAAGAACTACGGGCAGTAAGGCGATCGAAAGCATCTTTGTTTCCACTCGAATGTATCTACAGATGCAACAGGTTCGGGAATATCTATTTGCAGTGCAAAATACGGGCCCCTTTGCACGTTCTTTAAAAGTCGCGGACGGAGCTACAAATTTGCACTCAAAATACTACTGCACGGCACTCGTTTTCTGTGATGCTCCAAAACAAATGGCAGAAAATTAGCAAGCACTCCGCACAAACCCCTAAGCAAACATATTACAGAGCAGTGCCGAAAGAACTTGTTTACGCTGCGGCTTTCCATCGTCTAAACACTCAAAACACTTTGCATTGCATTATATCAAGATGTTCTCTGGGATATTGAACAACTAGCGCTCGAAGCATAAGTTATATATAGTTACCTTCAAACGGCTGCATCGCCAAGGCGCAGACTTGCACAGCATTCCGCACACAATGGATCCACATATCCGTGTTGTCACAGGAAAAAAACACTTGTCCGGTGTTCACCCATAAAGACTTCTAGAGGTGAAACTGTCGGACACTAATTCGACAATATCTAAATTACGCACGCCATGACTGCACGTTCCTTTTGAAAAACAGCACAACTAAGCACCGCTTCCACGGACCACCACCACAGAACACTTCCACCACTTGGCAGCTAGCCCTCGTACACATGTGGTGTACGAAACTAGTATGGCTGTGTTTCTAAATTTTCTGCCTTTATTATCGAGCTTCTTTCTTCCATTAAATGGTGCGGAATTGGCATGAAATAATTCTTTTCACTTTATTTTATGTGAAATCTTTATGTTTCATTACTTTACTGCTTCATTTGTTTGAGCGTATGAGATACGGAACTGATGTGACGGCTGTCGAGGCAGTTGGGGAGAGAGCAGAGAGTGCGTTTGTGTCGGCAGCATCGTAGCAGCGGTAGCAGCATGTCGGCGGCAGTCTCGGAAGTGGTAGCTCTCGGCTCTGCTCGATTTTTCTTTGTCGTACGTACGGAAGTAATCGCTGTGCTTCACACAAGCCAATCGAGCAGGCATGCTCTCAGTGAGACAACGGCAGTATTAACACCCGGACGTCAATCGGGCCCGCTTCGCCTGCGGGTATCCGCGATGGACGTAAAAAGATTGACAACAGCTGATGACAGCAGTATTGATGCTAAAGCAAGCGTACGTTTGAATGCACCGTGTTGCGCATTTGCGCAAAGGAATAATCGACGATAATACACGATTTTAAAAAATACATATAAGGTCAGGTAAGACTGTTGATATTATCGTAATGGGGTTAAAACAACGCGAAGAAGAGGATGACGTCTAAAGAAGAAAAGACAATTCATTCGCAAACCATGAGACGCTATTTTCTTATTCTATCATCGTGCTATCATCTGTGTTCATAACGGGCCCTTACAATACTATTAGGCCAGTCATCAGGTACCCTTCTGTGAGTATGACACAAAACACTCTTGGATAAAACCCATTCGCTCAAGTCCAGCAGTGCTACGTCGTATACGTTCGAGTTCATTTTTTTTTTCGTTCACTGTGAAGAATCGTACAACCAGAGTAACTGGTCGCACTTCGAGTTAGAGTACAATTGGGACCATTTGCTTCCAATATAACTGGATATGGTTTCCAATTGGGACCAGCTGCCTCCAGTTCAACTGGTCATGTTTCCCGTTGGTGGCCAGTTGAGTTGTAACTGGGACCAGCTGCTAACTGGAACCAGTTGCAATTGGAATCAACTGGAACCAGTTGAGTTGTAACTGGGACCAGCTGCTAACTGGAACCAGTTGCAACTGGAATCAACTGGGACCAGTTGGTTTCCAACTGGGGCCACTTGGCCCGCAACTGGGACCATTTGATCCCAGTTAACACCAGTTGAAACCAGTTAGATTCCCAGTTACACATTTGCACCTGGGGAATGACTTCACGGCAAGGACTCTTCGACGCCCGCCGTGACGCGTCGGCATATCACGCGCTTGCTTCGTGCGCTGTTCCGCAGTTTACGTTCGCTTTTTGCCCGGCTCAAGCTTCAGATGAATGACTGAAAACAGCATCGTTATTCTTCCTAGTAAAACGACAAAAAGTTTTATGCATTTTTTTTTCACAGTCCCCAACGGTGCCCGCGCGCCGTCGTGCACACTTTGAAAGGGGTGATCAGGTTTGTCGTTGTGTCGCGCTGCTAACTTCGGGGATGGGTCTGATTCCCGACCACAGCAGCCGCATTCCGACGGGTGTGAAAAGCAACATTTCCCTGCTTAGATACGGAAGCACGTTAAAGAATTCGAGGTGGTCAAAATTAATCTGCAGCGTGTCTCACACTCGTGTCGTGGTCTTGACACGCAAGACATTATTAGGTTGCGTTGTTCACGGGCGATTCCTTTAAAAAATATGATGGCTTCGCCTCCACAAGTGTTATTTGCATCGGACGCATCTGTGATCGGCGGACAGCGTTCTTGCCCGTGTGCCAAGCCCCGCGCACGATTACGAGCGCGATTGAGCCTCGCAGAATATCTCTAAAGCGCTCGCCCGAGAATACCGCCGCAGTTGTTGTGTTTGTTTTTCTTGTGTACTCGCTCACTCATCATGTTGTTTAGTTTCACGTTTTTCTCGCAATAATTTCGCGACTTCATTTCACAACGTAAAAAAAGTTGGGTTAATTGCGGAAACTCCTTATTGCTGTCAGATTCTGTCTTCATGCAGCATCGTAGCTACGGCGCTGTTACACTTGTATAAGTACTAGTTTACGTAGCGAGCTCGTAAATTAATTTTCTTTGCATTTGATATACCCCTGAGCATCATCAACCTTTATGTGGACATGCCGTGCGAGACCATTAATTCACTCATTAAGGCGAAGGACGTTTAATTAATACGTGGGCCACGGCACTGTGAGTGCCATCAAAACAGTTCAAAACGCTCATTTCGACTTTCAGGCGTTTGTTTTGCAGGCGATTGCTATCAACAGTGCTCCCACGTGAACTTAACATTACCGCTTGTTACCCGGCGGTTGATCGGACCAGCAGTTCAGCAAATCAGGGTATACCGCCACATAATCCCAGACGAGCCGTGGAGTCTACGCCAAGTTGTAATGAAGTTAGAACCATTAGCGTAAATTATTTAGCACCGATGTCTTGGAGTACGCGGTGAAAACAACGAACGTCTTGCTCTCGTGCATCACCATTTTCACGGTGAATCTTTCGTTCGGACGAGAATTCGCCCATTATAAGCTATATTATCCAAACTTTCTACAGTTTACTGAACTTTCGCTAGTAGTGTAAACTTCTACCTTCTCCCTTGGGAGATTTACATCGCAAGAATGAGCAGTAATCACCACCGTATCGCGAAAGAGCGGGTACGCGGCGGGCGCAGAAAAAGGCGAGCCTCGGCAGCGGAGCAAGCGAGTCCTTGCCGTGACGTCACATCGCCGCGACTGCGGCGCCGCCAGTGTTCGTGTGTTATAACGCGCGTGTGTATGTATGTGCATATCTATATTGCATGTGTATGAGCGTGCGTGCCTGTATCCCGTGCGTATGATCGTGTGTATCTATGTGTGTGCGTGTCTGTATCACGTGTGTATGCATGTCCGTGTGTGTACGTATGTGCGTGTCTTTATCACGTGTGTATAAGCGTGTGTGTGTGCCTGCATGCATCGTGTGCGTGCATGCGTGTCTGACAGCGGCATTGACACAAAAAGGCTTCCGGCTAACTCATTTGGCCCAATTTAAGTAAACCACCACATTCCTTCTTGGGTGCCTTCTTTTAGCTCATCAAGACCACAATTATGAAAAAAATTCTCGCGTATACTTTATGCTGGTTACATTATATGCGTTAATACACCGTGTTAAGGACAGCCGAGGAGGCGACGGGAAGGTAAACCGCTCAGCCGCCAGTTGATATACTCAGTTTTTTTTCGAAGCTCTTATTTGTATATACCGAAGCGTCTTTAAAAATATATTTGTCACTTTGTTCTATCGGAAGCCTACTTTCGTCATGACTATTGCTTAAAAAGCAGGTTCTCATTTGACGCTTCAAGGGGCCGATTAAACAAGCGCGCGCAGTGATTTTAATGCGGCTGCGGCGAGCCAGTGGAGAGTTCAGCGTGCCGTGCGCAGCGCGGCGGCCAGGGGAGGGGAGAAATCCGAGGAGAGTTGAGGAGGAAACGCGCGCGCGGAGGAGAGTGTCGCTACTTTCTAGATCAAGGGGCTTTACTTGCTCTCCCTTTCGACAGTCGTCTGTCAATGCGCTTCGATACTAATAACATGAACGAAGAAGACGGCGGAGCTGAGGGCTCGCAGGGCAGCAGCAGTGCGTGCTTGCCGCCAAGACCCTGCGGTGAGAGCTCGCGAGGCCGAAGAGACGTCAGCGTCGTGCGGACCCCGAGATACAAGCCCGCGAAGCCGAAGCAGCCCGGAAGCGGCGGTAAGAGAACCTCGAAGAGGTACGGGCGAGGGATGCAGCGACCAAGAGACGAAAGCGGTCGCTACCTGAAGTTGGTGGCACCGACGCGCGCTTGAAGCGCGATTTCCTTGACGACACGTTCGGCCACAGCTGCAAGGTCTGCGACCGCTTGTGGTTCGACAACAACCTCACCCCAATCGCTACTATAACAACGTGTCACGTCTTTATATGACAGCAGAGGAATTGTACGAAACATTCAATGTTTACCCGATTATCTCCGAGCAAGCTCCTCTGACACCACTCACTTGTGGATATGGTGGGGATTTTTTTAGGCATCAGGAACTGGTGCTTGCTGGGTGTGACTGATTGCCTGGCTAGAAAATCTGTTATTGTATGTTGTATGCTCCCCGGTAGCACACAGCTGTGGGCCGATATTGGTTTTACGGTGGCTGTTCAAGGCCCAAGCACGGCCTGAATGTTGCCGGCAGTCAGCCAAATATTGGCTGAACCATTGATTTTGGCCGGCATTATTAAGCCATTTTCCGCCCTTCTTCTAATATTGATGTTTTCACCGACTATATTGGGCCAGGTTTGCCGCCGTCTAGCCGATATCGGTTGACCCATTAGCTTTCACCGGCAAATATTGGTCAAGTTTTGCCTTTGTTCAGCATAAGTCGGCTGAGCTGTTGGCTTTCGCCGGCTAATATTGGGCGCCTTTTGCAGTCCTTCAGACAATGTGGAGCTCCGTCGCAGTGTTTTCGGTCCTTTTTGCCGCCTGTATGCGTTCGACCTGATAATTAGGATCCGATCGTGGTAGTAAGCATTACCGAAATTCCATTCATTTATTCGATGTATCAGACTTCGAGCGTCCTACATACGGGGTTCATGGCCGGAACATCACGCGTGTGCGTTTGTGAGTTGTTTTGTTCGTGTGCTTTTTCTGAAACTCAGGATACACTTGTGAAGCAATAGAGCATTAAACGCTTCAACTTTTGTCCCCTAAGATGCGGAAAGCCGCTACATGGTTTGGATAAATAAGACAGCGCGTGTATTTTATCGCGCTAATGCCGCACATGCGATTCGGAGCGCGAAGCATCACCTACAGAATAGGTTTCATTTGCTCGTTAGTTTCTAGTATGACAATGGATTACACTTATCGTTAGCATAGCACAGTCATTTTTCTACCCAAAAAGGTGGCATTCAGAAGAATTATTGACTCACATTACATGGCCACTTTGTCTACCCGTTATTCAACACTATCACAATGGTGAAATTTTATTGTACTACTATTAACTTCATGGGCCAAATTCGCAGTGCTTCTCTTCCGTAATTGTTGTTGCCATTGGTCGGCCTACTTCAATAATATATCCAGCATCAGGGTTCGCGCAAACATTCCCGAACGAGTACTTTTAGCGGAATAAGTTTATCTAAATACTCGCTACATGCATGGACCGAACCTGACATCATATTTATTGCGCTATATCCTTTACATCCTTTCAGCCGCTCAATGCGTGGCGCGAGCGCTCATAACCTACGCGGATAGTGTCATGTCTTGTGTGGACACGTATTTACATGGATGCGTGTTGCAATGAAGCTTAACAAGCGCGTTTGCTGCAATGATGTCACATAATTTTATCTTGTGGGAGAAGTACAAACTTCAAGAAGGCTTTTTGCTGAGCTGGTTGGTTCATTACTTGAAAAAATTAGGTATGGCGCGAAAATGACCGGGAAGGAGTGCATACACGTATTGACAAACACGTGTTTGGCACGTCTTTGCCACGTGCTTGTCACATGGCGTTTTTACTTTACCGCAGTCCTTTTTGTGCCATATCTATTTTTCTCAAGCACAGATGTTGTTCACCAGTTGTCTCTCACGTGCTTTTAGGAACAGTCGTGCTTGATATTATTATTATTATTATTATTGTACGTGAAATACAATAAAAAGGTGCTGGTTCCCTCCGTCAAAGGAAACGGAATAACGCGAAAGTGAAGCGTGCCGTTACAGAAGTAACTAGATGTTTACTGTACATTGATATAAGAGTTTGCACAATGTATATTGATGTCTGGCAGCTGTAGCACCGTTTAACGTGGATGCACCCACTTTGATGTTTGGTGGTACATCTCCATCCCGACGACTAACGTCCATGTTAGATGATTAAACAAACCCTTGTGGTAGCTGTAGTAGTTAACTGTGAAAGCGTAATCAGAGAACGAGGTGTGATAGCCAGAAGAGCGTCGCATATTGGACGCAGAACATGGTCGCCATCCCGCGGCATGTTAAAGTGTGATTGAACACCACGGCCGGACTAGAGGGAAACGCAAAGCGCGTCGAGCCGCTCCGGTAGCCCGGCCGCGATTTTTCTCGGCTCGAGTGCAGTGAGCGGAGAACGCGGTGTTATAGCCAGGTGAGGCAGGCACGCGTCGCAGGGCTATTTTCGGTTTGGATTAGCGTGATGCTATGAGCGAGGCCGACGCTTTTACGACGTTAGGGCTAACGTCGCCACCTCGCGGTGTGTTAATTCATTGATGGTGGTGGTGGTGGTGGTGGTGAAACTTTATTGCCCAAAAAGGGGTCCTGAAGGGCACTCGGCTAGGTGCCAGGTGCAGAGGGCATCTCCCACGTTGGGACAGAGAGCCCGAAGCTCTCCGCCGCCTCACGGGCCTCCTGGACAGCCCGAAGTTGATCTTCTAGTGAAGCACTTTTCAGCACTTTGTCCCACTTTTCCTTGTTCTTCGCGTAAGTGTGACTCAATGCACAACCACATAGCATATGGTTCAAGTCTACACGTTCACGACACTGTTCACATAGATGTTGTCCGTCGTAGTCTGGGTCGATATGCTTGATTCGCCAGGGGTTGGGGTATGAGTTAGTCTGGAGCAAGCGTAACGTTACCGACTGGCTGCGCGTTAATATCTTATTCGGGAGGGGAAACTCTCGCCGGCCTAGATAAAAGTGCTTAGTGATCTCGTTATAAGTGTATAGTTGATCCCTGTACTCAATATGGAGTGTATCGGGGGAAACCGGAGTGACGCGGTCGATGAGTCCTCGCGCCGCCTCGTGTGCGGTCTCGTTGAGATTCCGCAGGCCGCCCCCTAAGCTGCCCATGCGTGCCGGAAACCATACGATGGAGTGATCGATGATTTTGTGTCCGCGTAATATTCGCAGCGTCGTCTTATTTATTCCGCCCTTTGCGAAAGCTCGAGTGGCTGCTCTAGAGTCGCTATAGTGTTGTGAAGCTCGAGTCTGTGAGAGCTAGTGCTATCGCTGCTTGTTCGGCTACCTCCGGCCTCTTGGTGTAAAGAGTTAGTGAGTTGCGCGTTCGTCCGTGTCCGTCAATTACTACTACCAAGTAGGCGTGCTTTCCCGGTATGTGCGCTGCATCCACGAAAGCTGTCTGCTCAGGAAACCTCGCTGGGTCTGCCGCGAGGGCTGTGGCGCGGGCCAGTCTTCTTCCGTGATTGTGGATCGGGTGTACGTTTCTCGGGAAGGGGAGCACTGTAATTGATTCGAAAATGGTTTTAGGTAACTGCTGGACCTTTCCACAATAGTGTTCAGGCCAAGCTTGACGAGAATATCTCTGTCCGCTTTGGTGCTTGATAAGCGTGCGATCTGCTCCATGTGCTGAGCCTCGATTATTTCGGCAAGGGGATTGTGCACTCCTAGCTGTAAGAGGAGAGCAGTGGAGGCATTATCCGGGAGCCCCAACGCTGTCTTGAAAGCGCGTCGTATGTGCACTTCGAGCCTTCGCCGTTCCGCTTTTTTCCAATTCAGCATGGCAGCCACGTATGTGATGTGACAGAGTACAAAAGCGTGGACCATTCTGATCGCGTTGTCCTCGCCCAGTCTTCTGTGCCTGTTCATGATGCGCCGAAACATTCGGAGCGCGTTCCCAATCTTGAACGTGATGCTTTCCAGCATCACCAAGTTGGAGCCGTTACTTTGGATGATGAGTCCGAGGATTCGTATTTTGTCGACCGTAGGTATGCGTTTGCCGTCCGAGTCGTGTAACTCTATGCATGGAGGGATGGGTCTGCGCCAGTCTTTTGACGGGCGCCCTCGTCTGGGAGGGTGGTAGATAAGCAGCTCGGATTTTCTGGAAGAGCAGCGAAGTCCCATCGGAGTGAGATGGGCTTCGTTGACTGAGATGGCTTCTTGCATGCGGGCTTCTAATTCCGCATCGCTGCCACCGGTGCTCCAAACAGTGGCATCGTCTGCGTAGATGGTATGCTCCACATCTGCTATTTCACCCAGTGCGCGAGAGAGCTTTGCCATAGCCAGATTGAATAAGAATGGCGAAAGTACTGAACCTTGCGGTGTTCCCTTATCGCCCAGGTCAAAGCTCTGCGAGACGTGCTCGCCTATCCGCAGAGTGGCCGTTCGATCTTCCAGAAAAGCGTTGACGTACTGATAGAAGCGTGTTCCAAGATTGTGTTCAGATATGTCTGTCAGAATGGCTTGATGTCGGATGTTGTCAAAACCTTGCTCAACGTCGAGTCCCAGCAGCGCCTTGGTGTCTCGTGTGGGGCGATCCAGCAGACTTTTCTTTATTCGTAGCATGGCATCTTGCGTTGATAGACCCGGCCTATAGCCGATCATAGTGTAGGGGAAGTACTGCTTTTCTTCTACGTGTTCCGACAGGCGGTTCAGAATGACATGTTCGGCTAGCTTTCCTATGCAGGACGTTAGTGAGATCGGCCTCAGGTTTGATAGCCTCAGCGGCTTGCGGGGTTTTGGGATGATGACCGTCTGCTTCCATTCTCCAGGCATACGGCCGGTTTTCCAGGCGTCGTTAATTTGTTGAGTTAGGAAGGTGACCGTATTGTCGTCTAAATTTCGGAGAGCCCGATTGGTGACACCGTCGGGGCCGGCTGCAGAGTTACTGTTGAGTTCGTGAATTGCGAAGCGTACTTCGCTTTCTGTGTAGTCCGCATCTAGCTCCGAGTTTGGGGCACCGTCATAGATGTTCCTTTGTGAGATACTGGGTTGTTCCGATTTAAGCGGTAGGCACCGTTTGGCAAGGTATTGAACATGTTTTTCGGCAGTACTGCGTTGCGTCGCGCAGTGTACTAACTTGCTGAGCCTGATCCGTTGCATAGATTTGGACTTGGTGCCATTTTCATCGAGGAGGTGTTTTATGAGCCTGCACCCGCTCCCTTTGCGCATTTGCCCGTTGAGGGAGTTACAGACTTCGTCCCACTGCTGTCGGGAAAGAACCACGCAGTATTCTTCAATGGTCCTGTTGAGTTCAGCGAGCTTCTTTCGCAGTCTTCGGTTAAAGCGTTGGCCCTTCCATCTGGCTAGTATGGAGTGTTTGGCTTCGAGAAGGTTCGCTAGCCGACTGTCCATTCTCTCCACCTTAACGTCCGTGGTAATCGTTCGTTCCGAGGCTGCGATGTCGGCTTTGAGCTGTTCGGTCCAGCTTGCTATCGTGTGCTTTGTGTTTGCTCCTGATGAGTTTGATGGCTGCGTCCGTATTTTACAAAATTTGTCCCAATCAATTAGTTTGTACTCCCTTTGCCTACTTCCTGGGAGCTCTGCACTAATTCGGAGAATGTAGTGATCGCTGCCAAGGTCTATGCCCGAGTTGTACCAGCCACATTTCTCTATGCCCCGGACGAAAGTAAGGTCCGGTGTGGTGTCTCGGCATGTGGAAGTGCCACATCTAGTTGGAATTTCCGGGTCTGTGATGAGAGTGAGGTCGAGATCGGAGGCTGTCGTATGAAGACGCTCTCCCTTGCTGGAAGGATACGCGTAGCCCCATGCCTGGTGTGGGGCGTTAAAATCGCCACCTACAATTTGAGGACTATCTTTAGCGATGTTCGCGATTTTCCCCAGTATGCCTCTGAACCCTTGCCTCGTGTCCTTAGGGCTGCTGTACAAATTAAAGAGAAAGATGCTTTGCTTGTTCCCTACGTGGTCGTTCGGTATGATCTCGATCGTAAGGTGTTCGAGATAGCAGGCTGTGTGGCGGATTTCATGACGAATGTACGGGATCTTCTTTCCAATCAGAATAGCGACGCCTCTGCCTTGCTCGTTTCTGCGGACTTCGGCCTTACAGCCCATAAGGGTCAGTTCGGTTGTAATTATTTCTTGTAGCAAAATTACGTGTGGTTTCTCGGTTTCCGATTTTACCATCTGCAGGAGGACCGCCTTTTTTGAGGCGATCCCCCTGCAGTTCCATTGCCAGATGCGGAGATTACGTGTCCTATTTGTCGCTGCCATGTTGACCATCATAGCACCCTTCGCTTGTAGTGAAAGCATCGTGCAGACGGCCGTGCACACCAATGTGCTGTGAACTCATCCTCTCCATGGCCGGTACTACCGTATTGTTTAGATACACTTCCATTTTCTGTACACGCGGGTTAAACATGTCCATTTTCTCGTTCATGCGCATCATGCTCTCGTTAATTAACCTCATATTCTCGCTCATCACGTCCATGGCGTCCTTAACGTCAGATCGCACAGCCATTCGCGGTTGCGTTACAGCTCGCTTCTTAGGAGCCGGGGATTCTTCGTGTTGTTCGCCCTGTCTCGCAATATCAACTGGTTGAGGAGTTTCGATATCAGTTGGTGGTTTGGGAGTGCGCGTTGGTCTACTGCTGTTTGCTTTACATGCTTCGGATAATTCCAGGATTAGCTTATTATAAGCGGTTTTTAGCTCTCTTAACTCCTGTTCTAACATAGCTATCCGTTCTTTATCTGTGTTGCAGGACTCAGTTTTTTCCTTCGGCGTGGTCATCGTAGCGCCTCTGACTTTGTCCGCCCACGTGCCGTCGCCTCTGCTGTTCGTGCCGTTGCCTCCGTTGTTCTTTCTCGCGAAACGCACCCGTCACCCCGAGCGACTCCTGCTAGTGGTCGATGTCCTCGCTGGTGTGCGGCTCCGCGATCGAGAGAGGGAGTGGCTGCGTGTCGACGTCTTTGACGTAGATCGGCCTCGTTCCGTCTGTTGCTTGTCTTCTTCGGCCAGCTGTGCTTGATCTTGTTGCTCCAATCGCGCTCGTAGTCGTCGTGCTCGCACTACGTATGGGGTGTGATAACGTTTCGTACACACCTTGTCCGCCGTTACATGCAAACCTCCGCACAGCTTGCACTGCGGATTGTACACGTGGGATGAGGTTGGGTTAGAAATTCCACAGCCCCGGCATTGGGTGTAGCCCGGGTCGGGGCAAACGTCCGCACGATGGCCGAGTTTGCCGCATACGTAGCATATGTCCACTTGCCTGCGATATAAGGAGCAGGGTACCAGAGTGGGTCCGTATCTGACGAAGTTCGGGACGCGAAGTCCATCAAACACAACGATCACTGAGCCTGTGTTCTTGATTCTCTTTGCCGCCAGTGCCGTGGGGTTGCGGTCGTTCACGATGTTCCTTTCAATCGTCCGATGATCGTCAGCAGAGTCGATGTGTCTAATTACCCCTTTGCAGGTGTCACTTGGGGCAGCTTCATAAGCGCTTACTTCGTACTGTTTGCCGGCAATTTGGATAGCCCCGACGTCCGCGTACTTGTCTGCATTTTCTCTAAACGGCGTGCTCGCCACCATGATATTCTGCATGATGTTGGGACAAATAGTGTCCTCCGTGGTCTGATCTGGACGAAGATTTGCTGCTGTCACAAGGGCTTTGCTCACTAAGATAGGTCCGACCTTTTGTAAGTTCAAGCCACCCTTTGGGCGAAACACTATCTTTATGTTGTCTTGGGGTGGGGGTGGCATGCGTGAGGCTCTGATCACCCGATTCATAATGTTAGGAGGCGTCCGAGAGGAGCTCACCTGCCCGCCGCTTGGATGGTTTTCTTGCTGTGAAGGTTGCGCAGCTGTTTCGGCGCGTTCCTTCTTCTTCGTTTTCCGGCTGGTCACCACTTCCCAACCCGTCTTGTCCGTTGCGAAACCCGCGTCTTCATATGCTGCGTCCTCTTGTTCATTAGGTGTGGCTGAAGTACCCGGCGTTGCTTCTAGATCCTCCGCAGAGATTTCCATTTCTTCGGCAGTAGCCACCATTCTCGCTTCGCGTCTGTGCGAAGGGCGCGTTGGCGCCTCGCCGAGCTATAGGCCAACTGAGGGTGAGGCCTAGCTTGCCGTCAACGTGACGCGAACACAAAAGTCCGGATAAAATGCGTAAATGTCCACCCACCGGGATAAATTTGGTGTCCGGATGATCTTCGCAACTTCAAACGCTCGCTCGCACACTTTTTAGAGCGATCAAAGAGGAATAACTAACCAAAATCATTTGAAATGCGGTAGACAGTTAGCGACGCGGTTGGTCGTATCGGCGTGTCGCAGCCAAGACCAATTCATTGATAAACTTGAACTTCCACTCAGAACGCGGCTAATGGGACGGACGTGTAACGCGTTGCAGCTGCTAATCGCCGAGGCCACAGTAATGACGAATTCCTTTACTCTACCGCTCCCAGAAGGCAACACCACCCCGCCTACCGGGAGAGTGGTAGATATAAAAGGCGCGTTTGTAAAGCCTCTAGAGTCTGTGACCGTGGCGCAGTGGATAGCGTGCCCGCCATCTGTTGTTGCGGACCGAGCGGTCGTTGGTTCGACGCCCGTTGACAGAACTTTTTTTCTTTGCCATCTTATCGTGTAAATTGTTTCGACGTCATTTCTGTAACGAAAATACGTCACTCAAGTCTTCGTGGACCCCGGCATAAAACACTTGCGTGTTAAAAATGTGGTTTGAACTTGGTGTACGCAAAGCTTTCATGTACCGACACGTTGCAAAAAGCGATGCATTGAAAATTCGACGAACGCCTATCTCAAACGGCATGCCCATAGACAACATGCTGGAGAAAATGTACACCGTTGTCGGAGGCTGAGCCATGCTCTCAAAAAGGGGAGAACTACGTCTACACCCCCCCCCCCTACCATCCCCCCTCGTTCAGCGTCATTGTCGCTAAACTCGGTTGACCAGGCAGGGCAGGGTGGCCGTCCCGACGGAGGATAATCGTTGTTGCGGGAGCAGGTTTTTTCGCTTCGGCCAGCAGAATTCTTCAAGAAGTGTCGGTGTGTGGACATACGTGGCGAAAAGACAAATTTTGCAAGAGACGGATACGCGGCAGGATTTCGGCATTGTTTTCAGCAGAGATCACAGAAGCGAGCAAACAAATATGGCCGCGTGTTTCCATTTTGGACTGGCTCGCCACGTGTTCACTGCTCTTTCGTCTCATTACATTTTCCTTCTCTTCTAATCACGCATTTGCTACTGACCATCATTTTCTGTGCATTCTGTTGCTATGCTGTGCTTGCATTTTTATGTGCTCGTGTTCTTAGCGATCGAACGGGCACACGTGAGAGCTTTTATGCACGATTACTTTCCGTTACAATCTTGCCTGGAGATTAACGCTGGTGGTGGAAAGCATACATATATATATATATATATATATATATATATATATATATATATATATCGATTTACACTGAAAGATGTGGCAATGCACGCGTGCATGTCTACCTTGTTTAGATGTAGAGTTTATGGGATCTTGTGGTACCACTCGTAATATTTTTCACGTGGCGTGTAGTAGTTTATTCATGTTTCTGGCCCGTAAGGTATCACTGAAAAAATAATAATTTCCGCATTAAAGATACTGGTAGCTTAATTGAGTGTCATGTGTTGCGAATGCCTAAGTTTGCGAACCAGCCCAACCTTATTCTTTTATGAACTTGATAATCGTCGGAGAGCTGCTCTGTTAGTAATTAGCCTAGGCGCTTGCATGCTTTTTTAGTCTGGTTGCCGCTCTTAATGTCGCTTTTTAGCCGGGCCGCCTGACATTATCTTTGTTTTCTCGTGCCCACCTTTAATCCTATTTTAACGATTCCTTCGTTTCGTCACCGTCATTGGTGAAAAGCGTGATAACGTCCGCAAAACGCAAGTTGCTGAGATACTCTCCGTTGTGAGATACCACATTCTCGATCAGGATTTGCATGCATTTTTGAGGAATATGGGGACTTGGGATCATTTTAGATGTTGGCTGTGGTATCTACAGATGTTTGGGTATTCCTTTATGACAATTATATTCAAACTGCTGGCGTGTGTCTAAATGCGTGAATAAATTTGTGTTTATACCTTGCAAATGTGTTGCTCCTTCATTATCCAGGCGCATGTGTATTTCGTGCAGTTAGCCTTTCATTTTTTTAGTTGTGTTGGAGACAATATTAAAGGAGCACTGACACAAAATTTCGAAGGCGAGATAATGAGTGAAATAGATGTATGTGGAGCCATTCACAATGTCTACGAATATCAAGGGCCAATATAGCCTAGAACATATTTAAAATCAATTTTAAAGTGCATGGCACGTGACTGAGCGAGATGCGAGCGCCTCGCGACGCCGACATCAACGCGGCGGATATGTAAACAAACCTACGTCACGAGTTTGTGTTGGCTGGTGGCTGGTTGCTGATTGTGCAGTTGCGCTTGTGAGCTGGTGCTACCTGCCATTCCTTCCTCCGTGCCTGCGGCTTTGCGTGTGCTGGTTGTGCTCCCTTCCGCTGTTCGCTCGTCGTGCCACTTGGCAGATGTTATGGCGCGCTCACGCTAGCGGCAAGCCTGCCACAACAGCGTGGTGCTGCAGAACATCGGCCGTCGCCGCACGCGCGAGAGCTGTCCAACGTGCACGGCAAGTTTCTCCGGCGAGGCTATAGTGAACTAGAACAAGCTTCCTAGTGGCGCGAACGAGAGGGTTCAGGCGTTCCTCTTGGCGAAGAAAAATCCAGGTGGCGCCAGTGCAACTTTTTCTAGTCGCACCGCCCCTTCTGCTGCAGGCGCTTGCGCGCGTTTCTTGTGTGCATTTCTCCGCGTTCCGCGTCGTTGTAGCGGTGCCGTGCATTAATAGACAGTTTTACTCTTATATTTTTCTTTACATTTCACTACAGCTGCTTCGACTAAGGCGCAGCTACCATATTTCAGACGCCAGTGATACACCAGCTCACGGCGTCCCATCGTTCTTCAACGGCGGCGCCGAGCAGCGCTGTCAGCACTGGACACTTGTAAAAAAAAATAATAATAACTGCGGGGTGGCAACAAAAAGAGCAACGCATAGTGAGTCCACTATAGGCGAACGCATCGGAGCGCTAGAAAAATGTGCAGCCGCTATCCTTGCGGCGAGTAGACGCGTTCGGTTTCAGCCGCTGCATTGCCGGGCTCCTCCGTTCGCACCACTAGGATATATGTTCTAGTTCACTATAGGTAGGGTGGCTAGAATGGGGAGGTGTGAAAAGCGAGCCGTGTTTCCCTTGCCCGAAGGTGCTGCGTTGCGCGATCCCTCGGCTAGGTCGAGATATAGCGCGACAGTCGGAGGCGCTAAAAAGAAGAAACTCAGCGACCATCTTAACGGATTCGTGCAAACGCACGGAGACAAAGAAGATATACACAAGGACCGTGTTTTGTGCCAGGCGCTGCAATTCGGTGTGCAGAACATGTGCGGAAAAAGCGTCACTTTCCCGTGCGCTGGCATGCAGACAGATTAGCAGTTTGGAAGCGGGCAATTCCAAAGGCCGACAGAGTGATACAGCGAGAATTCGGCCATCTGTGAAAAAACATTTTGACACAAGGTAAATGTACTGATGGAGAGTATCTCAGTAACCTACGATTCGCTGATGACATTGCATTGATGAGTAACGCGGGAGACGAATTACAGCTCATGATTACTGAACTGGATACGGAAAGTAGAAGAGTAGGTCTGAAAATTAATATGCATAAAACTAAAGTAATGTGGAACAATCTTGGCAGAGAACAGCGCTTTGCGATAGGTGGCCAGACACTGGAAGTTGTAAAGGAGTACGTGTACTTAGGACAGGTAGTAACCGCGGAGCCGAACCATGAGAGTGAAATAACTAGAAGAATAAGGATGGGCTGGGGCTCATTCGGCAAGCATTATCAAATCATGAATGGTAATCTACCACTATCCCTCAAGAGGAAGGTATGTAACAGCTGCATCTTACCGGTATTTACCTACGGAGCAGAAACCTGGAGACTTACAAAGAGGGTTCAACTTAAATTGAGGACGACGCAGCGAGCGATGGAAAGGAAAATGATAGGTGTAACCTTAAGAGACAGGAAGAGAGCAGAGTGGGTCAGGGAACAAACGGGGGTTAAGGACATCATAGTTGAAATCAAGAAGAAGAAATGGATATGGGCCGGGCACGTAGCACGTCGGCAGGATAACCGGTGGTCATTAAGGGTAACTGACTGGATTCCAAGAGATGGCAAACACGTGAGGGGGAGACAGAAAACTAGGTGGGTAGATGAGATTAAGAAGTTTGCCGGTATAATGTGGCAGCAGAAAGCACAGGACCGGGTTGATTGGCGGAACATGGGAGAGGCCTTTGCCCTGCAGTGGGTGTAGACAGGCTGATGATGATGAAATGTACTGAACCCGTTCAAGTGCTGCAAAGGTTTTTGCGTGCGTCTGTGACAAGCACGGGCAAGTGATAAATGAAATAACCTGAACGTTTTATTTTTTCTTCTGTTTTATTTTATTTATTATACTTTCATCGACTATAAAGAGCAACGCAGCGATGCTCACCTTGTGTATTTAATAGCGGGCTACGCAGTTACAAAGCGCATTCTGCTATCGGGCTGCACACACTGCAAAAATGCGTGCATTGTGCTAATAGAAAGCACTGCATGACAGCTGCAAAGTCAGATAACTAGCAAATGGGATATTTGAGGGCTGCTGTATCCATCAAAGTTACTATACAACTTGACACAGATATTATATGTAAAGCAGGCTGACACTTGTGTTCAGCAGAGTGCGCTTGCATTCAAAGATAGTAGGCAGCTTGTTGCAGCTCTGTAAGGAGCGTGTTGCAGAAATTGGCTACGTCGAACATGTGAAGAATGGACAATATCAGTGGTCAAATTCTCTTGCATCACTATCGAGGGTTCATTTTCCTTTGAAGGGGCTCAACCAGGGATAAAGCGAGGACAAATTTAAAAAAAAAATTGAATACATGCGCATCACCTACAAGAGTATCCACCAGTGTATTGCTCACAAAATGATGCTAATTAAATTTTGTTGAAGCGATGAAACTAATTGCTGTCTCAATTTCTATTCAACTTTGAGCATACTGGCTCCGTGACGGCGCGACCTCGAGTGTAATGCAAATTCAGCATTGAGTAAATGGCAAGCAACAAATGGACAAGGCAAGGCGCACTCTGGAGGTATATTTAGTAGTGCGAGTAACTACAATGTATCAAAGGTTATCGCTCCTGCAGGAAGAAGCTTTCTCTTTTACTCCGTAAATGTCTAGATAAATCTTATGAAGATGAAGATAATTTTGCCTTCATCAAACATGTAAACATTGGTTGATTCGAAATAACACTTCATCGAAGAATGGTTTGATTATGGAGGCTCGAATTATGCCTGGTTGTTGGCGGCCGAAAGCTTCGCACTAATGCCGTGATGCTTGAGTGAGTAAAAATGTTTATGTTGATAAAGCTCTTTCACTGGCGAAAATCTAGTACCGACGCGAGTGCATGGTCGTTGGCAAGGGGCATTTCCCCCGCCTCCCTGAAGCCACACCAGCTTTCCCCCACTCCACCATACGCGATGCAGCACGGGTTTGCACCCCTGAAGACAAAATCCTGCCGACGCCCATGCGCGAGTGCATTACCACAGCGCAAGCTGGCAGCGCCTCCGACTACAGCGCCACCGCTGCGGGATCGCGAATGGGGGCCAACTTAGAGCGGCCGGTTTTCACACCTCCCAATTCTAGCCACCATACTATAGGCGTGGCATTCACGCCTCCGAAAAACATGGCCGCACTGCCAAAAGCGGTTGTCGTCCACTTCGAATCTATCGAGTGGCCGCCGTGCGCTCTGTAGCGTGTAAGCTCCGAACTGATGCTTCCATTTGCTTTAGATTCATGCCCTTAAGCTTCGACAGCAACGTATTCGTCCCGATTCGGCGCAGTTTTTGAGAGCCATAGTCAAATAATCGATGCTGTAGAGTTAACTAGTCGAAATGGGCGCTTCCGAATGCTCGGAGGCATAGATTACGCGTTTCTTAGTTGTTTCTAATCCTCCATAGCTGGCGCCACTTGACCTAGTGCCACCTTGGAGACACTTTATTTGGTTTTATGTGATGCCTTTTTTAATGCCGGGCAGACTAAAACGCTCTACTGACTGCTCGAACCATGCCTGGCAACGACACGGGCGACGTCCGCACTTCTAGCGTGAAAAACGCGGATCAAAAAGCAAGCAGCTCGAAGCGTCCCGCGTCAGACGAACTGGCGTAGCAGACGAACCGCTAGTGCGGCGCCCGCCGCACCCGCTCCCGTGCGTCGCCTACGTCACATTTTTGCGTGGTCACGTGGCCAGCAGTGTTAACCCGTCCTCCGGAAGTAGTGCTGCCTAGCTCGGTGCTCTTTGAAACCGAAACTGCGACTAGGCGCTCTAAAAACGCCACTAAATAAATAACTGTCGCGCACTCGCGCAAACGAGGTTTGCAGCCGTGATAAGTGGATCATAAGCTATCTATTTCAACAAAAAAAAAACAAGGTGCAAAATTTTTGTGTCAGTGCTCCATTAACTTTCCTTCTCGGCCTTGCGCGGTTCCACGGAATCCTCTGTATCATTTGCGCATTAGGATCCCAGCACAGCAGTCGTTGTCATTACGAAGTATTTTCCGAATACAGGGCCAATGGTAGTCGATGAATGCCATTGGGCTGCCAATAGGTTATTTTAGCACTGCTGACTTACAGTACAGTAAGTATAGTAATACCGAACTACCAGTGGTTGGCACGCAGTCATTTTACTTTATAACACGTTTATCAGCCTTTCTAATGAAGTACTGTACGCGTCGAGCAACTATTCCCGGTGTCCCTATCTAAACTAGCTACGTGCAGAGCACGACGGTACAGTACTCAGTATAGTACTCACCGCACAGTAAACCACCACTGCTAAAACACCATAACAGACAGTTATAGTTTAGTGTTAGCGTGACAGCGGGGGGTTAAAGGAATAGCGTTACCGCGCCGAGAAGGTTGGTTGCGGAAAGCGTGTTTTAATTTAGCGGGATAGCGTTTAGGTGCCCAAGCCGGGACGGTGGCTCCACCTAGTGAAGGGTGAATGCGTTAAAAAAAAAAGTGAAAAGAACAAAACCGAGAATGCTCGCCTGTATCTCCGCACGCAGCAATATTACTCCTTTTTTTAGTGAAAATAAAAGTAAATGAATATGAACTAAGCACCAAAAGCGAAAATTTTTATGTTGGAGCCTTGTTTATACCTTAACTGGGGAAAACTGCGCAATAAAGGACGAGGACGCAAGAACACAATAGACTGGACGAGCGCTGAACATACAACTGACATCTTTATTGCACCTACCGCTCGTTTTTACAACGCATCAAACCGAGCACGCCATTCCAATCAAATTGCCAATCAAAAGCATCAGCTATGCAAACTACATATTCACTGAAAGCTAACACGTGTACATGAATTACACAGTGCGTTCGCATCTTCCACACTCATATTAAAAGAACAAAAGTGGCAAACCGATTAAGGCACTTCTTAACAAGGATGAACAAGCAACAGAAAAACCGACAAAAAGCCAGCAAACAACCAACAATCCATGTTCGAGGCGCAGGCTCACCTGACTGCGATAACGGTGATTGAGAGTGAGTCAACGGAACGTTAGAGGAAGACCAACAAAAAACACGGTAAAGGCAATGATTTAAATGAAACTTTTGAGATATTGAATCTCAGCGTCAGTGAGCAAAATAGATGTCTTGCTGATGCAATTGTCTCCTGCTTCCCTGATAAAAAACGCTTCCACGATTTCACGTTCTGTTTTGTCGTTTGCCTTTAAAAATTGCGTGTTCTCAAACGTGGGCGCACATCCGCACTGTTTGCAATGTCCTGCCAGAAAGCTTCTCGTTTTGTTACGCACATTCAGATTGTGTTCCTTCGCTCTCCTATTGAAACACCTTCCGGTCTGCCCTATATACTGGCGTCCACAAGTAACAGGTATCTTGTAAACCACGTTGCAAACGCATCGTGTGTAGCGCGTTCTGTGCTTCCTAGTGCATTGCCATCCTGAATCTTTTTTTGTCATCGCACATAATTTAGAGAGCTTGCAGGGTGCAGAAAACACCACTTCAACGTTGTGTTTGGACGCTATTCTTTTTATGTTGTGGGACACCCGGTGAATATATGGAATCACATGGACGCTTTTTGTTTTCTTCTCTGCTGCAGTGGGGCGTTCTAGTCGTTTAATTTTCCGCAGCAGCGCTTCACAGACACTTGAAGTCTCCATCGAGGGATAGCCAGCTTTCTTGAGCCGGGCAATTTGATTGTGAAAGCTGGCTGACATAACATGAACACACGACTTAGTTACGGCTGAGTTAAGGCAATTCGTTATGATGCCCCTCTTAACTAGCTTGGAGTGAGCACTATCAAAAGGAAGCAGCGCCTTCTTTGACCTTGGAAGGTACTCCCATGCATATACGGTCATGCAAGAAACGCAGCCTAATATCCCAAAACTGAAGTTCATCATTCTCTGGGACTTCAAATGTATATTTTAATCCCTCGCTTTCATCGTCAAAAACACTAACTACGTTAGCAATATATCGGTTGATGTTCTCGCCTGCAGCTCCTTTCAAGACAATAAAAAAATCATCAACGTATATACATATTTTCACGACATTTTCGTCTTGCAACCTCGATCTAATGCGCGCGCTAACCACAACAAAAAGATCTAGGAGGATCTTCTGGGAGGTGCTGTCAGCTAATAAAGCACAGTTGCTAGTCCAGTCGTTGTGTGTGTCACTTCTTCCCCTTGTCCGGCGTGTTTTCGACTGGTTTTTGCCTCAGCAGTCATGTACCAACTGACCCAGACTTCAACGTTAGAACAAAAAGATGTCGCACAGGATGGGTGCCACCGAGGATCCGATACATATACCATTCTTTCGCACATAGAACTTGTCTTCCATCTGTACAACCGTAGAATCCAAATCAAAGTTTAACAATTCCAGGAAGTTGTTGTTTGATAGGCCCACATCATATGAAAAATCTAATTCTCCAAAATCGTCACACTTGCCTCGAACCGCTCTGAACAACTCTTGATGAGGGATTGAATAATAAAGGTCTTCATTGTCTATAGAAAAACCACTGTACGAACCCTGGCTCAGGTGTTCTAAAGACGCTACAACTTCAAAAGAGCTACGCACTACGAACGGGTCATTGCTCACCAGGCCTTGAAGGTTCTTCTGCAGGTACCGGCTGACAAGGCGCTGCCAGGTTCCACCAACGTTACTAGAACAAACTCAGTTTCAAAGCTCCGTATCTCCGCCAGCGGAGGAGGGTGGTCCGAACGGCGGTCGCGAGAACTAGCGGCGCTGCAGTTCCGTCTTGCGCCACTATCGGCGCGTCGTCTGCTGCCACGGCATAACGCTGCGTTCCGCCGCGCAGTTGCTCGCGGTAACTGCGCGGCAACTTTCTTATTGTACTAGTTAGGTGGATACTTAGGTGGATATGCATAAGGTCGTCTGTATGGATTGGCCCGCGTGCGTTGTTCATTGATTGGCTAAGAATCAATGTTCGGTCTATATTGCCACGCCCACTTCTTGTTTTATTTTGATGTATTCGGGTTTGACCAGCAAGGACGGTTATCAACGCTCAACGCTGTCCGCGAAGCAGTGTTCGAGAAGCTTCGCGATTGTAGTAGATCGTTTTGTTAAGATTGCGCGCCGCACGCGAATGTTCTAGCTTTGTCGAGAGATAACGCCGCCACCAGCGATATCGCTGGAAAGTTCGATAGCGCCTGTATAAAAGCCGACGCGCTTGACCGCTTGTCAATTGATCGACGGTCGATGCTCTGCTCGCCGCTATCAGTGTATTGCTGTAGTTTGACTTTCATAAAGAGTTTCATCTCGGACCTGCTGACTGCTGCCTTCGTCGACGTCACGACCCTGTGACAATATTTGAGCTGTCTACATTGCGCTTAACTTCCAAGCATAGCAGTTTCTAAGCGAATGAGGGTTTTCAGCATAATTTTGATAACTACCGCCACAATTTTAGTCGCTGCCGTCTTATCTAGACCAAGAACAACCCAACACGTTTGTGAAAGCCTTTATAGTGTACAAAGAAGCGTACTTACTCGATATACAAAAACGTTCTAGAAAAACAGTACTCATGTTTCTACAATTTATTGAAAAAAGCTTTCTCGAAAAACATCACCAATGCTTTGCAATGTTTACAAGACACGTTTTCGCGACGGTTAAATGGATACTGACCCAAAATCGGAAAATTTTACGAGAACTCGGTAAATGAAATCTCAGTCTGCGATTACATCGAATAGATGTCGTCTCTGAGCAATTTTTTCAGCGGATAGTTGTATTTTCGGTGTCTCATCTTTCTACGTCGCATCCTTCTACGGTACCTTAAAGAATTCGAACAGATCGGCCGTGATGTGAGCACCGAGCAGTTATTCGCGCGTGCTCTGTCGCTAGAAGGGTCGTCAGTATTCAACTTCAGTTTTTCAACTTCACCGAGCAGATGTTCCATGCCCGTAGCACTTCTTACACTGTACGACAGCCGTTTGCGTTTCGTGCTGTAGCCGTTCACTACGCAGTTAAACTGCTCGTCAACTACAACTATCTTTTGCACAAGGAAGTCTCCGTTCCCGAAGCAAAGTGTGGGATTGGGCTAGTTGGTGTTCCATTATTAAACTGCTGAGCGCAAAAAATTTGACACGGTATACATATAGAAATGATGAGGACCAGCGCTGGTCCTCGTCTTTTCTATGTGTACCGTGTCAAATTTTTGCGCTGAGCAGCCCGTTCCCGAGGCGGCGAGTGTAAAATATTCCGCACATCTTGTTCGATACCTCGTCGTAAAATCTCTCGAAAATCCACAGCTTTGAAGGCATAGCGACAGCTGACAACTGGCGGCACCTCCAAACTGGGCACTGGGCTTTCGCGGGACGCCGTGCGTTTTGGGCGGGATTTGCGCCTAAACCCCGAACAGTTTGGCTTTGAAATGCGGGGTGGAAGTGCCGGGAACAAGCGCGGCACGGCACCGGGCGCGAGTTCCAACTTTCCACGTGGGATCAAAACTTCTTGTCCCGCAAGGACACGACGATAGTGCTTTACAATGTCATCACTCTCAAAATGAACGTCACAGACCTTGCATTTCGCAGTAAGCTTTCTATCTTTGCGATGCGGAGCTTGAATGGCGTAGGATCTTTTGGAGGTCCGAAGAAGTGTCATGAAGCGGAGTCGTCGTTGCGGTAGCCGCTCTTGCAGCCCGGCGCAAAGCAAGTCGGCATACCGCACTGTGAATCTGTTCGCCCTCGTTACGCTTCGTACATCATGCACGTGTCTTCGCACAAGACGCTAAGCCTGGTCAAGAGCAGTCGCAAAAATGACGAGCTAACAAAGCGCAGGCGACGCTATAACCCACGTGCGCTCGTACATCGGCGGCGCAGATCACAACAAGCGCCAGCCGCGGGAGCTAGACGTGACTGCAGCGCCACTAGTTCTCGCGACCGCCACGCGGACCGCCTCTCCGGCGGAGCTTTTAAACTGAGTTTCTTCTAGTAACGTTGGGTTCCACTCTCAGACACAATGGCTCGAAGGGGGGTTCCAGGTTAATGAGTCTTCACAGAAAAGAACACTCCAAGGAAGCCTTTTTCCTCTTTCTTTGCTTGTAGTGCGAGGTTGACTAAATTGAGGTCATCCAGGAATTTAAGAGCACGGCGTTTCTGCTTCTTCGGATCAAATTCAACCGGCTTCAAATTCTTCTCCATCGTGCGCATAGCTTTTTCCTTGAACAGTGTCTTCGGCAACACTGCGAAACCACCTTCCTTGTCAGCTTGAAGCAGAACGATGCCGCGATCCTTGAGGGTGCTGGACACTTTTTCAAGAGGCGGCTTCTTCATGGTGTTGACGGCAGAGCATCGTTTCAAACACTCTACACCGTCCACAATGGCGCTCTCTCTCCTTTGTTCACCACACCGATCAGCAACCTGCCGGACCATGGCCAGCATACTCTGACGTCTGACAGAAGGTGGAGCACAGAACTTTGGCCCTTTGTTTAACACTTTCATGACATCGTCTGGAACGTGGACGTTTCCAAGATCCGACACGTTGCTGCTGTGGATACTTGTCTTCATTTCCCGAACTCGAAGAGATGAAAGGGCTCGATGCCAAAGGAACTCAGTTGAAGCGGCAGCTTGTCGCTTCAATTCTTCCAGGCGTTTTGCTTCCTTCCATGGCTATTCCCCTATTACCACGAGATCACGAAGCCAATCATGGAGCAGGCGCACTTGTCTCCAATGCTCGAACTTCAGTATTTTGCATACGCGTCTGCAATGGCCCCATGATGGCCTAACTAAGCCGAAGAGCGCTTCGACTTCGTTTGGAACTAGTTTTTGCTTGATGCAGTAGGTTATCACCTTTGATTGGCAGGTGCAAATGGCGATCAGGTTCGCACACGTAATAGCGAAGTCGGAGCGAATATTTCTGACTCACTCTCAATCACCGTTATCGCGGTAGGTGAGCCTGCGCCCCGAAAATGAATTGTTGATTGTTTGTTGGTTTTTTGTCGGTTTTTTCTGTTGCTTGTTCATCCTTGTTAGGAACTGCTTTTATCGGTTTGTCACTTTTGTTCTTCTTATATGAGTGTGGAAGATGCGTGCGCACGGTGTAATTCATGTACACGTGTTAGCTTTCAGTGAATATGTAGTTTGCATACCTGATGCTTTTGATTGGCGATTTGATTGGAATGGCGTGCTTGGTTTGATGCGTTGTAAAAACGAGCGGTATGTGGAATAAAGATGTCAGTTGTAAATTCAGCGCTCGACTAGTCTACTGTGTTCTTGCGTCCTCGTCCTTTATTGCGCTGTTTTTTACCAGCTAAGCATGTACCAGCTCGCCCAAATCAAAGTCTTGTTTACACCGATCTTCTAGATAGGCCTAGGAACGTTCGGAATGGGAAGAGATCTCATAAACTACGCTAAGTTATCCGTAATACCGTGTCGTCAAAGCTACCTGAAGGCAAGCGAAGCCATTTCGCACAGTTGTTTGCTACGAAAGAAGTGGATCCGTTCACATCAACGCTAAATTCAGTCCGAAGCGGGCGTCCAAAACCGCCGCCATGTTTTACGTACACTACGTTAACCACGCAAACACGCTAACGCTAAATCTGAAAAATAGCGTGCGTACGGTAAACGCTACGGGTCGTTTACGGTACTGCGCATGCGAACTTCGATCCCGCTATTCCGGTAAGCCCGTAAATTATAACTGCCTAATAACGGGTTGAAACGGTGACACCGGGGGCTTCCCAACGTCCGCTGGGCCGACACCACGCCAGCACCGGCTAGCTTACATAGTCCCAATGACGGCTTGTAAAATCGGCTGAATAACGGCAGGCCCGTCTCAAGACCGGCGCTTGCTAGCCCATATCCGCCCAACGCCGGCTAGCCGACATCGGGCCGATTCGGGTGAAAGTAGCGCGAGCGTGCTTTGCCGGCGTGGGGCCAATATTGCTGCCGGTAGTTGCCAACGTTGGGCCAAGATCGGCGCAGCGTCGGCGTGCTGCCTGGGCTATTGCTATATTCTTGAGTCGGGTCTGAGGCTAATTTTCCATAGTGGGTATTGTCGCTGAGATGTCTAATAGCTTCGTTTTATTGCGATAGCAATTATATGGACAGTTTGGGTTGGTTTTTGCCGCCGCCGTCATGCGCCGTATATGTATAAGTATGTAAATATATAGAAAAGTCCAAAAGAAAAATAATTCAGAAAAATGTTTCCGAAGCGCGGTATCGAACCAGCGACCTCTCGGTCCGCAACGCGTGGCGCTGACCACTACGTCACAAAGCGCGTATCCTTCAGGTAGCTAACGGCGAGCGTTATGTACACACACCCTTCACCGCTCGCAGGACTCGGAGACGGCAGGCGCTTGTAAGCGTTTCTTTATTACGAGCGAGATGGCGCGAGGAGCGCAACGGGCGCATTTAAAGGGGTACTGACACAAAATTTCGCGGCCGAGATAGCCTGCTGGATCGATTCTCGTGTACGTGCGTGTACCATCTGCAAAATATCGACAGCGAATAAAGCTGGTAAGGTATTATATATGAATTTTGAAGTTCGCGAGCGCGATCCAGCATTATAGGCCGCACCTAGTGCATTGACACCCTCGGAGGTGACCCGAGGTGACCCCCCTACTTCCCCTACGTAAACGTTTCAGCCGTTACAAGTTATGATGACGTCGTAGGCGCCATTTCTGTTTTGACGCGCTTCCCGACGAATCGCTCCTCGCCAGCGGGTCAAACCTGAAGTGATTCGCCACGTCGAAAATTCCTTCCATCCCCGCCTCAAGAAAATCGTCGCCATAAGACGACAATGAGCCCAACGACGACAGACCGCGCGGAAATGCGTCACTGTTCTGTGTGCTGACGTGACCGAGCGTTTCACTCGCTAGGTGGTGATAGTTGCACTAGGACGGCTTGTCGTTTATAGAGCTCTGTCAAACCGAAACTGAGGCTGTGTCGGTAATGAGGAGCTTGTAATTAATTATCAGTCGCGCGCTGCAGCAAACGATGTGCCGTGTTATGACTAACAGGACCCCAGCAACACATTGCAGCAAAAAAACGCGGGGCAAAAATTTTTGTGTCAGGACTCCTTTAAGAGTCGTCGGCCAGCTCGCTCGCTTCTTCTAATATTTGCGCAGGGAGAACTTTCCCTTCTGCTGTCCGCTCGCGCGGTAGTTGCTGCCGGGGGGTAGATGTTCATCACGGGCCGCTTTTCTTGCTATCGCATTTATTGCTTCGCCCTTGCTGTGAAAATGTGACTTTGTTATATTTTTAGATGCCAAGCATCTTACGGCGGAGTTCAATCAGGTGGTGGTGGTGGTGTGCGGCGGGACCACCCTCACTGCGCATGCGCACACCCTCTCCATACACCTCCTCTCCACACACCTTCTCTCCGCTCCCTCTCTCCCTTCCCCCTCTCGCGCGCCTCAATCGCTCCTGCGACGAGTATGCAGCTGCGACGCCTCCGGCGTCTTGACGTGGCACGAGCGGCTGATGGCCGCCTCTGCTTCTGTGTGTCTAGACGCGTGGCGCTCGTGCTCTCCTTTTCTCGCTGAAGAATCCCACGACGACTGCTTGGCATGAATTGCAGAGAGGCTCAAGCTAATCATCTCCCCGCTGCTTCGCATCCTCACATGGTTCCCTTTAGCGGGAGATGGTGTAATTTTTATACCCTGATTACTATACTATCACCCATGTCCTCAGGTTTAACAACAACATCCTTTCTGTTTGAGAGTTGTTTCATGCCCTACTCCTACTTTCCATGTTGACCTCTCTGCTCCTTTGTTTGGATTGGAAGAGAGGGTACAAAGCATATACACGCCGCGCTAAGGAAATCAGTTCCAGCCTTGAAGAACAGATGTCTACTTGTCTAAACGTCGGCTCGAGCACCCACCCCTGTTTGCGGATGTTTTCATTGTAAGCTTCCATCTTCCACTTCCTGCCGATTTTAAGATAGTATCTAATGTACAGGTATCTTCGATACTGCGCAGCACTATGTGGGCACTGCTTCAACCCTGCGTGCAATCCTGTCCACGCAAGTGAGCAAATACGATTGGCCATTGCAAGGTGGCAGGAGTCATAAAATGTCCAAATGCACGTGATCAAACCGCGCGTCTGGTACTGGGAGCCTTGCCAATGGCGTCAGCGTCTGGCGCTGAACTTTTGAATGTTGGCAGGCGACGCACTCTCGCGTTCACGGTCTGACGTCTCGATTTATACCTGGCCAGACGAATCTCGCCGTTACCAGCTCTTGTGTGGCCTTAACACACGGGTGTGCCAGCTTGTGCATTGACTGGAAGACGTCACGACGGAGGTCCGATGGGCGAGGGTCGACGGTTGATAAGTCACAACACAAGTGATCGTTAGAGTCAGGCAAAAGCAGCCATTGCAACTTTAGCGCGGATTTCGCTGATAACTAGCGTCTCAGTTCATGATCTGCTTGGTGAGTTGTCACCAGCCGAGTCAAATATGTTCCCTCGGGGATGCTAAGGGCATTGACACGACTGCGTGATATAGGGCGTCTGCGACCCTATTGTTGGTCCCGTACACGTGACGGTTGCCTGTAGTAAACTGGCTAGTAGCATAGCGCGGGAAGACACAAGGACAAAGAAGAAGTACGAGACGAACACAAGCGCTATCTTTCAACGACGAAAATTTTATTTTCATAACATAAAATTTTAGTTATTGAAAGATAGCGCTTGTGTTCATCTCGTACTTCTTCTTTGTCCTTGTGTCTTCCCGCGCTATGCTACTAGCCAGTTTACGATAAACCAACAAGACCATATTCGTAAGCCTGTAGTAAACTCAGATATGTAAGCCATCTGACGCAACTCCCGGGCAGTGTGGGCGCCTCTGTCCGATGTCGGGGAACTCAGGGTGTACGTCACCGGTTTTTGGTCCGTAAGTACAAACAAATTCACACCTTCCAAGCAGTGACAGAAGCGTCGGGTGGCAAGTAGTTCTCGGCCAAAAGTGCTGTAACGCTGTTCGGAAGCGGTCAGCTTTCTCAAGAAGAAAGATGCCGGGCACCAGACTCCGTTGTTCAGCTGCTGCAGGACTGCGCCGATGGCTCCATCTGAGGCGTCGACCATGATGCATTGTGGTATGCCTGGCTGTGGGTACGCGAGCAAAAGAGCGCCCGCCAGAGCTGCCTTTACTCGATGGCAGGCGTTGCGTGCTTCGTCGCTTCACGTGATGGTGTCCGCCCTGCTCTCTGCATTTGCTAGCAGTCAGGGTAAAGGAGGCAAGGATTCAGCGCACTGCGGCAGGAAACGACGGTGGAAGCTTACCAATCCAAGGCATTCTCCAAGCTGGCGCTTAGTGTTAGGCGTCGGAAATTCCTGCACTGCTTTGAACTTTTCCGTTCGGGGTTGAATTCCGCCGCTTGATATAGTACGGCCCAGGAAGAATAGCTTGGATACCCCAAATTGACATTTGGCCACATTGATTACGATCCCATGTGAAGAGAGACATCGGAAAACGGTGCGCAGATGTTCCTCGTGTTCAGAGGAGTAGGGCTGGCAACAAGAAGGACGTCTAGGTAGACGTTGCAGAAGTCAAGGCCACGTAATACCCGTACATAAACCGCTGAAATGTTTGCCCGGCATTTCGGAGTCCGAATGGCATGCGAAGGAATTCGAACAGGCCGAAAAGTCTTGCTATGGCGGTCTTTGAGACGTCCTCTGGTGCCAGTGGTATCTGGTGTTATGCCCTAACAAGTCCACCTTGGAGAAGATTGCAGCACCGTGTATGTTTGCCGTAATGTCGTGAATGTGAGGTACAGGATAGCGGTCCGGTACCGTTGCTCGGTTTAGGGGCCGGTAATCTACATATGAGCGCCAGTCATGTGATGTTGGCTTTGGGACCATGTGGAGCAGATACGCCCAAGGGCTTGATGACGGCTGGATGATACCGAGCTCGAGCATGTGATCGAACGCTTGGCGGACCAAGCGAAGCTTTTCAGCAGACAGGTGCCGTGGTCAAACATGGACGGGGGTACAACCTGTATTTACATGATGGAATGCGTTATGCTATAACGCAGTGCCCGCTTGTGGTTGGCCCATGAGTTCTGGAAGTTCGCTCAGTATGGAAACAAAGCGTGATGTTCCTGTCGCTCCGACCAAAGTAGGGCTTAGCGGCGGATGGCTTGCGCGCTTGCCTGGAACTGCTGTTTGCGACGCAGAATCGTACAGCGGTTGGTTGCCTGCGTCAACCAGCAGACCAAAAGGGCGGAGAGAATCGGCTCCGAGGATTGCAAATTTTACGTCGGCAAGACTGAAAATCCAGGGAAATGTTCTTTTGATCTTTAGGTGGAGCCACAGCGAACGATGCCCGTATGTAGCAATCGCTGTCTTGCTGACTGCATGCAATGAAGATGAGCTCGGGCACCTACGTTCAGCTGAAGACGCAGGGACTACTCTAACCTCTGCGTTTGTGTCAACAAAAAGCGGATGCCACTACTACGGTCGGTGAGAAAAAACTAAGGGTCGAATTGCCATCGGTGTCGCAGCATTGGCCGCGCTCAATGCTGACGTCTGACATATTCCGGGTAGTCACAGGTGCGGTGCTGTCGTGCCACAACAGTAACACTACAAAATGTGCGAGACGCATCGTGATGCTGATAATGCAGCTACCATTCTAAATTATAGCTCAATGGTGTGCTCCAATATGTGTTATAGCACGGCATATATGGTACATTCGTGGGTAGGAGCGACTGGATATGAACTGTAACTTCTATGTTGCAAGCTTTGTATGCTGCCACAGATTATAAGCTGAATTGAACTTCATGTGAACCGTTTTCACGTTTATCTTGTTTGTGGCTTTCGTTGAGCCGGTGAACAGTTTGTGTATACCGTGTCTTTTCTGTTTGAAAACGGCCTCTCTCTGCTATGAACTGTCAGCGTAAGAAAGAACGAGTAGCTGTCATCACACATATCGCCGACGCCCAGAGTTAATAACAAATTATTAGTTAGTTACCATAGGACCCACGAGACTGTTTGGCGTAGCGCACACCCACAGGGACAAAGGACACAAACACAAAGCGCTAACTTCCAACTAATGACCATTAGTTGGAAGTTACGCTGTGTGTGTGTGTCCTTCTTTGTCCTTGTGGGTGTGCGCTACGCCAAACAGTCTCATGGATCGTAACCAACTGGCTCAACAACGCGCCTTCAGCAGTACCATATGACATGAGATTTTGGTAAGCATACAAATGGTGGGGGAAAAATCTGTGTTAGCAGTGAAAGGTGTAAGCACGAGTAACAAAAAAAGAGCTTTTAGTCTGTAAAGCTTTTCATAAATTTTCGGTACTCTTGCGTCGTCGTCAAAGTTAGCTTGTGAAAACAGGCGCTGCGATCTCTAAGCCTAAGACTGCTTCGGAATTACCACGATTATCGGTAAGACCCGCTCACGAAAATCTTTTTTTATTGATACCCCAATAGCGGGCTGTGCCACCCGAAGCCTTTTTGGGCTATGTGAGAACGCGCTTATACCCATCAGGGACTGAATTCTTGACCGTGCAGCTGTGAAAATGGCGGCCAGCTGCTTCGAAAAAGCGGCATGCTAATCCCCCCGTGGGCTTCCTTAAAAGCACCGTGGTCAGCCCTGGGCGCATTGTCCCGCGGCGAAGCCAGCATGTGCCTCCTCTCCTCCACTGGCCGTTACGGCTCGGGGGACAAACGAAAGAGAAATAGAAATGGAATGCATTAAAGCGTCCTTCTCGCATTTCTTTAAGCGCGCTGCGTAGAGCTGGATCAGGGACCGGATCGCGTCCTCTGTCGGCCTGATTACTGGGCCCCGAGAACTAGTCGTAGGGCGTGAGGCGTCGGCTCACTTTCCAGTGAAGAAAGGGTCGGGGAAGCGAGCTTGAAGGTGTCGACCTTCTTACTTGCGTTTTAAACTTTCAGATTGTTTATTGTGTCACGTCCTCTTCTTCCTTTCATCGCTACCCGCGTTTATATGTACTGAAGTTAGCTTCCACGACTACCACCTGTGGTCGTCCGTAGGAGGTTCCCCACCGGCAGTTACGTTGAACTGACGAGACACTGCGATAAATACTGTTCCGAAAAGCGTTACTGCTTTCTGTCTTTTTTGCAGCGGATGGATTTTAAATGCGAAGCATTTCTTAGCAAACCTTTGGCACTTTGAGCGTTTCTGTCTGTCTATCTATCTATCTAGCCGCCTACGTCTGGGTGCTCTCACGATCGCCTCCTTAACTTGGTGTAGACCAAGATTGGCATGTGCGGTTGAGAGGATTGGACGAATATGACTGTCGGGTCATGACATAAAAAAAATTCGGCAGATCCCACATACCGTGGGAGTCGATGTTATGCGAAGCATGCGGCGGGTAGGGGACTGTGGCGTAACTTTTTTTACTGAGCGACACGTTACGAAATGATCTTAAATGTCTGTATATATTTTATACGCACACATATATATGTTGAAGAGCCGCATATGTGTTATATAACCAGTTGTTTACGGTTGGGTAACGTTGCCAATGGCAACGTGGGTATCACCAACACCAGAAGCGGTAAGCTGATATGTAGTGCTTATACGTGACCCGAGAACGCACGCACGTTTCACGAACCCGTTTGCATGTGTGCAAGAAGTTATTGACAGTTCTTGAACAAGGGCATCATCACCGTGTTCAGTGAACACCAGCACCTGGGCATGACAGGATCCGGTCGTGATCGTGGTCACGAGGGTTCCATGTGTAGTGAAGTATGTGGTATAGTAGAGCTGTTGGAAGTCGTGGATGCCTCGGTCATTTCGTCGACAAATTGTCTGTCGACAGAGCCGGCGACATGTCAGAACCTGAAGCCACCCTTCGCGTTGGTGAGGCATAGGCCGTCGAGGCTGGTAGGCCTGGATAGTGCTACGTAGACCAACATCAGTGGATGGTGTTTGTCGTATTCGTAGACTACCTGGGCGTATGTGGCCTATGTAGCCTAGTCTACAAAGCGGCTGTCAATCAATCTGGCATCATCCTCGGTCAGCACGAGGCCATCGCCAAGTCTCGTAAGAAATGAAGAGGACGCTGCGTCGTTCTGGTGGACGAAGTGCACTTTACGGTGCGGTGATGTGGATATCATACGTAACTTTCGTTAATGTGTTCCTCCGGGGTCGAGCAATGCTTCAATATAGCTTGCTGAATCATAGGAATAAAACGTAATGTTTATTAGACTGCTATAAAAGCTGAGCCAACACTGGAACTACAGACGTTAATCTGATATGACGCCTGTATCGTAGGAGTATCATGCAGTGTTTATTGCTTTCTTGTAAAATTAGATAGCCAGCATCACAACCACAATTGACTTTGCACCGATATTACGCCTGCGTAGGCTGTTTTTCCAAACCAGTTTATAGACCTCACGTGGCTCAGTGGTAGAATACCTGATTGCCACGCAGAATGCTTGGGTTCGATTCCTGCTGGGATCCTAATTTTCCTTCTTTCCATTCGTTGAGTCAACGCTGCCGATGTTGGTTTTCCTTAACGCTCTAGCATTTTTAAGTTACCAATGTCTGTTCTCGCCGTTCCTGGGTAGATATAAACTGTCAATCACCTGTGGCGCATACCCGTACACCTTGGCCCGTGGTAAACGGGTATGTGCCACACGTGTCTAGTGGAAAGGGTCTGACGACGTACACGGCAGGATTTTAACGTTATTCATGTCATGACCCGGCAATCATATTCGTCAAATCCTCTTACCCTCCCATGCAAATTTCGGTCTACACCAAGTTAAGCAGGCGATCGTGAGAGCACCCAGACGTAGGCGGCTAGATAGATAGATAGATAGATAGATACGTAGATAGAAGCGCTGAAAGTGCCAGAGGTTCGCTAAGAAATGCTTCGCATTTATTAACGTGAAAATCCTGTCGAGTACGTCGTGAAACCCTTTCATCCAGACACGTGAGGCACATACCCGTTTATCCCGGGCCGTAGTGTACGGGTATGCGCCACAGGTGATTGAAAGTTTATATCTACCCAGGAACGGCGAGAACGGACATTGGTAATCAAAATGCGAGAGCGTTAAGAAAAACCGATGTCGTTGACCCGACGAATGGAAATAATGCAAATTACAGTCCGAGCAGGAATCGAACCCAAGCATTTCGCGCGGCAATCAAGTATTCTACCACAGAGCCACGCCAGGTCTATAAATTAGTTTGAAAAAACAGCCTATGCAGGCGTAATGCCAGTGCAACATCGATTGTGGTTGTGGTGCTGCTAACTGACGTTACAAGAAAGCAATTAACGCTATATATGTACTCCTACGATACAGGCGTCATATCAGTTTAACGTCGCTGGTTCAAGTGTTGGCTCCGCTTTTATAGCAGCCTAATAAACATTACATTTTTATTCTTATGATTCAGCAAGCTATATTGAAGCATTACTCGACCCCTGAGTAATACATTAACGAAAGTTACGTTTGATATTCACATGAATGCACCATAATGTGCACTGTGTTTCGGTAATACTGACGTATGTACTGTAACGTGAGCGCCGACGGTACGTAGCACCATCAGTTGCCCTTTAAGCGCCAGTGTTTTCGTTGTCGACGTGCCTGGTAAGCCCACAATGTGCACACAGCTACTACCCGTAAAAGAACATGTCGAGCTACATTGTAACGCTTGGCTGACAGCCATAAAATACAGCATAGAAGTAGTCGCTGACTGCTTCGCATGAAGCCGATTCCCACAACGCGTGGGATCTGCCGAGTTTTTCTATTACGTGGTGACCTGGATTATATCTATGCTTCAGTAATTTGCGCGCAGCATCGCCATGTTTCCGGTGGTACCACCACCAACGTTGGTGCGGCCACTGTGATGGTACGGAAACTTCCTTCGAAGAGCGCGGGGCGCTTGCCTGCCAGGCCAGTACTGTGTCGGTGAGGCGCGCAATCTCTTCATTGGGTACGAGCATAGGCGTGCGCATGGGCGCGGGGTCAGGGGGGCGGACGCCCGCTCCCTAGTTACTCAAGAAGAGGGGTCGCAAATTATGCCCCATACATTGACTTAATAGGGAGGGGGGCGCCAGGAACAACCTTCGCCCCCACCCCCCTCCCGAAGGGAAACCCTTCGCACGCCTATGAGTGGTTAGGGGTGGCGGCGGAGGTGTGTTCGAGTTGCACGGCTGCCAGGGATGGTGGTGCCGCCGCCATGATTGTGTCAGAGATGGCGGTCCTCTTGCCGAGACCCGGACGTTGTCGGGACGGCGCTGAAGAAACAAGATGGCTAATCCTTCCATCATAGGAATGAGTATAACACGAAAGTGAAGCGTGTCGTCACAGGCGTAGTTGATTGTTTATAGTGCACTGGTATATGAGAGCTAGTACAATGTCTATTGTTGTTTGGTAGATACAGCACCGCTTGATGTGGACGCACCAACGTTGACGCCTAGTGGCACATCTCCGTACCGAAAACTAACGCCTATGTTCATAGTTTAACCTTTGCGGTAGCGGAAATTGTCAAGGTATACCTGGACACCGCATATGGTGAATCCCGCGCAAAGATGGCATCAACAAGCACATAGTAAACCGTGATACTTGATATGCACTGCTTCAAAGCGTCGTGTGTTCCCTCTAGTCTGGCTGTCAGTTCTGACAGGGCGCGCGGGGAACGCGGTGCGACAGGGAGGCGAGAGACAGAGAGCTATTTTTCGATGTGGATGGATGTTATGAGCGAGGCTTTGGCTAAAGCCGCCACCTCGCGGTGTGTTAAAGCTTTGACCACATTAGACTTCTTCTCCTATTGGAAATATGAATTTAACTTGGTAAAAGACTTAGATGAATTCGCGCGAAATATGAGATTAAGCGAACTTTTCCATCAACGATCGTCTTCCAAGAGCAATATGTCTTCCCGTCAACACTGGACGCCGCCAACACAGCGCGATAAATTCCTCGATATGTACATTTCTGCTGTCCAACGCGACATACTACAGGCTTATGGGAACCGCGTTTCATTCAAAAGGAACCTGACCCTCAAAGAACGAAATGCAATTAAAAACTTACAAGAACGCCCAGACATCGTAATTAAACCCGCCGATAAAGGAGGCGCAGTAGTGATAATGAACACGACGGACTACATTTGTGAGGCTCGGAGGCAACTAGATGATGACACATTTTACAAACGACTCGATGACAACCCGACCGACAACTTTAAGGACATTGTTACTGACACAATGAAACACTAAATATTTGACGACAAACTTCCAGATAAAGCAAAGTATTCACTAGTCCCTCTCAGCCCTCTTCCAGGAAGGTTTTACTTATTGCCTGAAATACATAAGCCAGATAACCCCGGTCGCCCTATTGTGTCAGGCATTGGTAGTGTCACTGGACTGCTTTCAAGCTATGACGATAGCCTTATTAGTATGCTTCCTCCCACTTTTCCATCTTATCTTAAGGACACTTCCCATTTCCTGGCTGACATCATCAACCTAAATGTGCCTGGTGACTCACTGCTGGTAACACTAGATGTCGCCTCACTTTACACTAAAATTCCGCATGACGACGGCATTCGTGCAGTGGTAGATGCTTACGACGACTCATCGTTTGACAAATCTGTTGATAGCTCTACATGAGCCAAATTACTAAAACTCATCCTAGAGCTTAACAATTTTGAGTTCGACGGTGTACACTACGTACAAGTCAGTGGCACTTCAATGGGCACCAAAATCGGTCCCAGTTACGCGAATATATTTATGGGCCAACTAGAAACTCGTTTTCTTTCAACGCGTACATTACAGCCCTACTATTATAAACGTTTTATAGACGACATTTTCCTCATCTGGCACCATGGCAAAGCGGAACTCCTGACCTTTATTGCAGATTTCAACAAGGTTCATCCGTCCATTTCCTTCTCGCAATCGTACTCGAAGAAATCCATATGTTTCCTGGATGTCACAGTATCGCTATGTGGCGAAAAAATAGCTACGAAGGTATACAGGAAACCAACCGACGTTCACCAATATCTTCATTTTAAAAGCCGCCATGTTAAACATTGTAAGACTAGTATACCCTACAGTCAAGCACTTCGCTTCAAGAGGCTGTGCTCTGAAAATGCGGACTTTGCTAAAAACTGCGATAGGCTTCGCGATGCCCTAACTGAACAAAAGTAATCCGCCTCAGATAGTGAATGACGCGATCATGCGCGCCGATGCGATGAACCGCAGGGCGCTTCTAAAACCGGGTGAACAAACTGCGCAACGAAAACACACCAATTTGGTTTTGACACATTCTGCGTCGATTCCAAATGTTAACGTCATCCTTAAAAAGCACTATAACCCACTAATACCCCTGTCAGACTGAACGTTTTAATGTCATTCGAATGGAATGAAATTCGCATCTAATGACATTATGCGGCTGCTACACAGTGATATTTAATGTCATTAGAGACGAATGACTTAAGCAATCGAAGGAGTTCGAAAAACACATTCGCTGTCGAAGTCGAACCGAATGTATCGTCTCTACACCAGAGACTACTTAAAATGTGTCATTTAGTATTCTCAATTCGACACGCATTCGTGCAAACACGCTATTAACGTTGCTTTTTTTAAAGGCGTCTGTGATTTTAACGAACACAGGCGTACGGAAGGCTGTCGCAAAATGTTTTTACTCTCCACCTCAGTGGTGTCTGGCCGCCGGCACTGTCGGCCATAATGTAAACAAACAGACGCCTGTGTGCATGTGTATCTGCAGCGATGGAATGAACTCCACGAGCGCACTGGACCGAGGTGAAGATGTTTGCTCTCATAAGGCTATGAGAAGAGAATTGTGCACAGTTTCGTTGAAAGCTGTTTTCCTGCATGGACGCGTCCGAGACCGCGTTTTGAAAGCGAACAAACGCGGAACGCTCTGAGTTTCCGTCAAATCTCTTCTTCTGGCTTATGCGCGTTCCTTGCAACGCCATGTACAGAGCAACTAAATGTTTTACTTGCTGCAGCTTAGCGTCGTCGTTCAGCGGTACAACAGTGCCTTGAATAGCGGCGCTGACATGTCAGCCATTCTATCAGCTGTGGCTACTGGCTAAGCGTCGTCTTGGCTTATGGTGGCCAGATATCCTGCGATATGAAATTTTTATCCGTGTTTATCTAGCGATGCGACTTCCCACATGCCTTTTAAATAAAGAAGTTCGCTTTCATGCCACTCTACATTTACCTTCCTCAACTTTTCCAGCCATTTTTTTCTGAAATATCGACATTGATATCATGAACGAATGATATTACTTTTTCCTGTGTAGCACCGCCACGGATCGAATGGCATTCGTTGCGCCGAATGACATTCGAACCTAATGACATTAACACCTCCAGTGTGACAGGGGTATAATGCACAGTAATCGCCTCAAAGACGTCTTTCCGGAACCTCCACGAGCAGTCTATCGACGATCGAGAAACCTACGGGACATACTAACATCACCTAAAGTAACAACGCCTGTCCATGTGGGATGTCATCCGTGTAACAAGTCACGTTGCAAGGTGTGCCCCCACATGACGACATCGCAAATAGTTAAGAGCGCTCCATCAAAGTTTACTTCAAGAATAAAAGGCAATTTCGACTGCTACCTGACCAATGTAATTTACTTGCTAGAATGCTCAACGTGTAACCTTCAATACATTGGTCAAACGGAAACACTTTTCCGATTGCGCTTTAATAATCATAAGTCGCATGTCTCGGGCCTGCCTAGCCTTCCCTGTCCAAACACGTCGCTACGCCAAGCCACTCTTTTGACAACCTAACCGCCACAATACTCGAATCCGGGTTTAAATCGCACTACGAAAGGGAGGTTCGCGAATCTTTTTTGATTAATAAATTTAGTGCCATAGCATCTGGGATCAACGGAAATCCGGGCAGGTTAACATTTTTGCCAGTAAAACATATAAATTAATCATCGTAGTGCGCGTGCACGGTTGTTTGCTGCCGTAATCGAATCTTCGGTGACATCAGCCCACTCATTGAGGTGACTTGAATGCGCATGTAAACTTGCTATCATAATGTAACGTCGATGCTGGGATTTTGCTATTGTACATTGTGTTGCAAACAAATATAACTTGTCAACATTGTATAAGTTTTATTTTTATTTTTTCATTGTGTCACAAGTGTGGTGATAATTCAACCACCCTACATACTATCTCTATTTATGTTTGGGTTTACCTTGCTTTGTCACATTTTCAATATGTACTGCTTCTCCGCTGTTTATGCTATCACCATACAAAATCCTGCGCATGTCTGAATATCTGTCTGTTAACAGTGAATGCCTCTGTGTAAAAATTTGTTAGCAGTGAATATGCACAATGGGGGCGCCCCCTGCCATGTCCTTATTTAAGACGTACGCATTACAGTCATATGCATGTGTGACCTGACGAAGGCCGGTCCCCGGCCGCAACGTTGGTAATAAAGCATCGTTTTTCGTTCGTTCGTCCATTTCACTTGAGCATCTATAATTCTACCGAATCCAGGAAGACCTTCTATATATATATATATATATATATATATATATATATATATATATAAGTGTAGATATAGTTCAATGGGCCAGTTCTTCTTGGGTAATAGGTATAATACAATGGAGGCGTTGTCAACAGTGATATAAATATTTAATTCCCAACAGTTTCGGGAGGGGTCCTCCCTTCTTCGGGGGATGAGTTAAAACTGATGTCAAAGTTCGGTCTTGCTTCTTGCCGCGTCGCTCTCTCGCCTTCAAGGACATTTGAGAGAGTGGGGGAGATAGATTACGAGAAAAAAAGAAAGAAAAGGGAAAAAAAGAAAAAAACGAAAAAAAAGGAGAGAGAAGAACACCGACGAAGTCAGAAAACGAGGCGAGGGAAAAAAAAAAAAAAAAAAGAACAACGCTAACTGTGTTGGGAATTAAATATTTATATCACTGTTGACAACGCCTCCATTGTATTATACCTATATATATATATATATATATATATATATATATATATATTTGTAATAAGGCTTGAATGCGGAAGAGTAACTTTGGTTGCCGCAAGGTTATAAGTAGAGGCCGGATTTTTAGGCACTAAAAAAGCTCGTTTTAGGCGCCGAAAATATCCAGGCAAAACAATGTTTTAGGCTTCCAAAATCGTAAATATAGGCACAATAAATGTTCACATAAATGCAAATAATTTCAAACGAAGACATGCGCGACCTCTATCTACGATAGGAAAACAAAAATGTTATTGCTTAAGATGCCACAAAAGCGCCAACATTTGAACATAGCGTGCTTTGCCCCGCACGGTTCGCACTGCCGTGTTCTGTAGAGTGAGTCAAGCGTCCACTGTCGAATCATCACTCTCCTGAGTGTCTTTCCGGCATGACTGAGAAGTGCAGAGCAGGAGCAGACAGCCAGATTCCTGAAAGCCCAGAAGGGAGCGATTCCTCCTATTGGCCGAATGGAATTGCGTAGAGCCCATTTCTCCCCTGGCAGTGAACCAGTGTGGCGTCGGGGGGGGGGGGGGGGGTGAACCTTCTCCCCTCCCCCGAAACTTACTTTTCAGTTTTGCGTGTGTGTATATACACGCACACATACAAACGCGTGCACGAACATATGCAAAGCATGGTTCCCCCCCCCCCCCACCCTTTAAAAAGATTTCTGGCTACGCTACTGCAGTGAACACCTTAAAAAGTAAAGTACAACCAAAACAAAAGCTGCGTGCACATCACAATTTTCTTTCTTTCTTTTTGCTCTTCACACTCCTTTCCGCTGACGGCTCTCCGCGGTTTCGCATTCGCCAACCGCCTGGGCATGTCAGCGCGGCGGCGCATGCTCGCCGGCGTGTCCCGCTGCACTGCTGCTAGCGGTTGTTGGTTCCATGGTTCAACTAGAGGACTAGGTTGAACCCCATAGTTCCCAACAGTCAATCTTACGTGGTAACACGAATAACGGTCTGAAACAGCACCCGGGAGGGAAACTCGAGTCTAAGTAGCATTCATGTAAGCGCCAATTTTGAAAATAGGCATTTATAGGCATTTATGAGCGTTTAGGCACGCATGCCAAAAATAGGCATTTAGAGGCACTATAAAACCACTATAAAAGCCCTTCTTAACCTCTAATTCATGCTCATATATCAAAATGGCGCGATAGGAGCGCAAGGAACAAAATAGGCATTTGCCTGAAATCCGGTCTCTAGTTATAAGTATTTTAAGAGTATATGCGCCTTCATAAAAAACAACTTTATTGTCGACGTTTCGATCGGAGACCGATCTTCATCAAGTCTTGATGAAGACCGGTCTCGAATCGACACGTCGACAATAAAGTTGCTTTTTATGAAGGCGCATATACTCTTAAAATACTATATATATATATATATATATATATATATATATATATATATATATATATATATATATATATATATATATATATATATATATATATATATACTTTGGGTATGAAGATCGATGGGTCCGGTACGATAGATGAGTGAGAAGAAGGACTCACGTACGAAATGTAGTTTTATTAACGTTTCGACTGGTGGGCCAGCCTTCGTCAGAATGAATGTACTGCCCGTGACAGACACTATTTATAAGTGTGTAGCACAATAAAACGTGCTTAGGTGCAACACAAGAGCAACAGGTGCAATACAATCAAAACGTGCATCGACAGAAACATGTGCAACATAGTAAAACGTGTATCGAGTGCAACACAACAGGTGCAACACAAAAAAACGTTCATCTAGAGCTGCAGGTGCAAAAAATTGCATCCAGAGCAACAGGTGGAAAAATGTGTATCCAGATCAGCAGGTACAATGGTGCAGCACAATAGAACGTGCATCGAGTGCAACACAACAGGTGCAACACAAAAAACGTTCATCGAGACCAACCGGTGCAAAAAAGTGCATCCAACAGGTGCATCCAACAGCCTCCAAGTGCATCCAACAGCCTGTTGGATGCACTTTTTTGCACCAGTTGGTCTCGATGAACGTTTTTTGTGTTGCACCTGTTGTGTTCTTTGCACCTGTTGTGTCCTTTGTATCTTTGTACCTGCTGCTCTGGATGCACTTTTTTGCACCGGTTGGTCTCGATAAACGTTTTTTGTGTTGCACCTGTTGTGTTGCACTCGATGCACGTTCTATTGTGTTGCACCATTGTACCTGCTGATCTGGATACACATTTTTGCACCTGTTGATCTGGATGCAATTTTTTGCACTTGCAGCTCTAGATGAACGTTTTTTTTTGTGTTGCACCTGTTGTGTTGCACTCGATACACGTTTTACTATGTTGCACATGTTTCTTTCGATGCACGTTTTGATTGTATTGCACCTGTTGCTCTTGTGTTGCACCTAAGCACGTTTGATTGTGCTACACACTTATAAATAGTGTCTGTCACGGGCAGTACATTCATTCTGACGAAGGCTGGCCCACAAGCCGAAACGTTATTAAAACTACAATTCGTACGTGAGTCCTTCTTCTCACTCTCTTATATATATATATATATATATATATATATATATATATATATATATATATATATATATATATATATATATATATATATATATATGTAGCCCCCCCACTTGCGAACCAGTTGGTACGCCACTGGTCTCGGACCTGTTCTCCGAAATGCAAAGAATGGCAAACGGCGAGCGGCCGTGCCGCTAGCGTGAGCGGGTCAGAACAAAAGCTACGTCACCGCTCCTGGGTTTGGTTCTCACGTCTACTGAACTTGTGTAGTCCACCCACCAGGTATAAGTGATAATGAGGTTCCACATTTTTCGATCACACTACCCTCGTCACCGTCACGCAACCGTTTTAAAACTATTAGAGATTATAAGAAAGGGAACCTCGCAGCTAATAACAGTGAGCTCTCAAATATCAGTTTTTGAATAACTTTGACAACCGTTTAGAAATGAACTGGAGAATGTTTACGACTAAAATAAGTAAACTACATAGTCAGTTCATCCATATTTACAAGCTTTTTCTCAAATAACAAGGCACCATGGCGTAACAAATCAATAAATCGTCTTTCTAACGAGAAAAAATGTCTTTTTCGCATTGCAAAGCATTCGCAATGCCAGTATAAATGGAAGGCTTATAAAAACGCTGCTTCCGCTTCAGAATTGTCGCGGATTGGGCCTGTTGGTTGTATATGGGAAACGATTTGTAGCGCAGGAAACGCAGACGCAATATAAGACATGAGACAACATTGGAGCGCTAGCTACCAGCAAAGATTTATTGAACAACGCACATGTATATACTGTGCACACCGTCGCACATGCGCGCACTACTTTCTAAGAAAGCACATCTTTTCATCTGAAAAGTTTAACGACGGGGGCTGACACAGGCTGAACCTAATGTAGAATTTTTTTCTCCCTTTGTAATCTCGCGAGTGAGTCACCACCTCTGCTGACGACAGTGCACTGTGAAAAAAGAGATTCACAGCCACAAGAACGGCAGTGCATTGCCTACCAACCACCACGTGCCGTTTTCTTTACATTCTGCGCACGTTCGTTCAATCGTTCATTTAGACATCGCCCCTTCTGCATATTTTGTTCACCACACGAATACATTAGTCGTGCAGACAGCGAATGAACCTTTGTGCTGCTTCTTGCAGCGCTCGTTGCACACAAGCGCTCCTGTGATTGCACAGTTTTATGAGCTTCTGTGGTGCTGAAAACACAATTTTCACTTTCTAGCGACCTGCCATCGTATCGCCGTCTGATGTCGTCGCGTGTCTTATTTTGTGTCTGTGTTTCGATCGATGCGCAATGCTAGAGGCCCTGTGATTTCAAGACACGTTAAAGAGCAACAGATGGTCAAAATGTGCGGAGCCCTCCACTACAGCGTCCCTTAAAATCGTGTCGTGGTTCAGGAGCGTTAAACCCCACGTGTATTGTGTCTCTGTTTCCTGCGCTACAAATCGTTTCTACTGCATCCGCTTATTTAGCTTCACTGAAAGCTACTAAGCATTCATTCTTCAACGCTACACATGCTAGAAAAAGTACCCCTTCTTGAAGGCTTTTTGTTGTAATGACGCACAAACCATATTCCTAACCACACCTAATGGTGACCCTGTAACCAGTCTTGGTGGTTCGGGAGGAAAAGGAAAAAGGCACCTAATTTCTGTCTGCCTTTAGGCGACACGGCGCGGTGCCTTATAGGGGTGGTGTAAGGGGGGATAAAAGAAAAGTAGAAAGAAATAGGAAAGGAAGTGATCGGAAGTCGACAGGCGCGACGAAGAGAGAAGAGGACAGGAAAGATTGGGGAGCCGTTCACAGGAGTTCACGGACGGGACCACGATTCAGCCAGGGGCACGATGCACGTCGGTGACGAGGCGGCGAAGGCCCCGCCGATGAGAGGCGCACGGCATGGCGGCCAAGGCAGCCGTCACAGAGCGTCGAGGGCGAGAGGCACGAGCGCGTCCTGAACGGGCGAGCGGGGCATCGCGGGCGACACGTCCGTCTCGAGTGAAATCCTCCGAGCAACTCCCTGTAACCAGTCAACAATGCGCAATATCCTAAACAATACATTCATCCAGTCATTTTCGTAGTCGAAGCCCGTCAATGAACATGTGACGCGTACTCATTTGTCTTCAATGAACCTTAATATTTTTACCCCACCGGCATAAAAAAAATTAAAAACCTAAAGCTTAGCTCGTCTTGTGAAACAGATGGTATCGGATTAGAAATTAAAAAAAAAAAATACCGCTGAGTTCCATAGTACATTTTCGCTCATTAACTTCAGTCTGCCTCATTACCTCAGGAGTGGAAGATAGGAAAGGTTGCGCCAATCTTTCGTCGAAACTCTTACGCGCTTAACTATCGGCCCATATCCTTAACTTCAATATTATGCATGTTATTTTCACTGATCTGGCTAACTTTCTTGAAGGTAATAATGTCTTTTCTCATTTTCACCATGGATTTCGCAAATCTTGCTCTTGAGAAACCCAGCTGCTTTCAGTTACTCACGATTTGCACAGGCTTACCTTGGTTCTGGCTTTCCTACTGACTGCATATTTCTTGGCTTCCTGAAAGTCTTTGAAAAAGCTAACCACCTGATTCTCTTGCATAAACTAAACATACTAAATATAGACCCTACAATTCTTAACTAGATTCGAGCGTTTCTTCTTTCTCGGCTTCAATTTGTCACCACTAATGATCGCGTGTCTCACATGGCCGCTGTTGAATGCGGCGTTCTTCAGGGCTCCGCTGTAGGTTCTATTTTTTTCTTAATTTATTTAAATGACTTACCCAATAGCATTTCTTCCCAACTTGGTTTATTTGCTGACAGCTGTGTCATCATAGGCTTGCGCACGACGGGGGCAGAGGTGTGCTGACGCAACACCCAATCAAACTTTCTTTGATTACCACGCGCACATAGTTGAGCAGTTTGATGGCGCATGCGCACAGTGGTCCTTGTCTTGAAATGTACGTACTTGAAAAGAGCTTTTTTTTACTCGATGTGAAATAAGCTATTTCAAACTTGGCTCCCGTCCACTCATTGCGTTCGTTTGGGTCCCTGTTTTAGCTTGTGCCGAAAGCTTGCCGTAAAATATGAATCTTCACCGACTAGCTCAAATCTAGATCCTGGGTGCTATTCTGGACATTGTCAAATTCCGAGATGTTGCTGATTTGATTGGTCACGCGAGGTCGTTCGCATTGTGGCGCTGCAATGGCGTTACGACACAGGAATCCGCGATGACGTAACGTGACAAAAAATAGTAATTTTTTTTTCAGAAGTAACGCTTCGCCATACTCTGCCATGTAGAAATAAAGGTTTCGGCTGAACAACCAAACCGAAATATGGTACTAAGCTGTGCCTCCGGTCTACTTGCGGTTTATCGAAACTACTGCTCGCTTGACGAAGAGCCGCCATGCCTGCAACACGATTGGACATTGCACTTATGGTTAGGATAGATTTACCAGCGCAAGAGAGACAGGACATTTAGGACGGACACACACACATAGCGCTGCACTCACAACTGATTTATTACTTCGAACGCAGGTTCTTTTTGTAGGCACGCGTCGAAGCAACAGAAAGATAACATCAAGAAAATATCAAGAAAAGAAGCGATGGGAACCACGTGACACTGCTTGCCGAAAAGACAATCTACCGACGGTAACCGCGCAGTCGAAAATTCTTACACCACAAGGTACGCCCTCGATATGAAAAAAGTGATAGTATAATTGATCTTAGAACCAACCGGCAAACACGTTAAAGCCAGAGAAGCAAAGGCAGCCACACAAGAAGGATAAAAAAGTTATAAAACGTTAAAAAGTAAAATGAAATATAAGAAATGTGTAAAGCACATGGTAAAAACTGTTGTGTAAAGCACATGGTAAAAACTATTAAAAAGGCATGCGCCGTAGGTAGCTTACTTCCTTACTTGAGAGGGAAATGGAAGGCCTGCTGACACATTTGTCACCCAGCCTCTGGATTTCGGCTGCCTCTAAAATCTCTCTAACGATTTGCTCGCTATGCCTGGCTAAGACAGTGCAACCCTCGAAATGCGGGGAGCAGCCGCAGTCTCAACAGTGCATCGCTAAATGACTGCAGGCGACCGCTGACAGGTTCTGCTGGTGCTCTCTGAGACGTACATTGAGGCACCTGCCCGTTTGTCCAACATAGTAGTTGCCGCACGAGAGTGGCGTGGAGTAGACAACTCCTTGCTCACACGACACAAAAGTATGGCGGTGCTTTGTTTCGCACACGTCCTTGTTCTCAGAGGGAGCGTTCACCGCTCGGCACAACCTGGAGAGCTTATCAGGGGCTGAAAATGCCACCCTGATGTCGCACCGCTGGGCTATCTTTTTCAGGTTGTGTGACAACCTGTGCATGTACGGCACCACCACGGTCCTTTTCCTTTGAGTTGGCTCCTGCTCCTGCACCCGGTCAGCACTTTTCACGCCTCTGAGCATGCTTTCCGCTACGGCTGATAGCACGTGGGAAGGGTACCCTGCCAAAGCCAGGCGCTCTGTTTGCTTAAGAAAGCTTGTGCCAATAGAGTGCTCGCACGACTTACGCAAGGCGTTTGTGAAACAAGCCCTCACCAATGCCCTCTTTACAAGTTTGGAGTGCGCTGAGTCCATGGAGGAAGGAATACGAAGGAGAGGCCCTATCGTATTTCAATGCATTGCGAAAAGTGTGGCGGAAGTGACGTCAGATTTATGGGGCAAACAAACCGGTATGGGGCAAACAAAACAGCAGACGCTCCGCGGCGTGCTCTCCGCGGTGGTTAGCTTCTGCGCAGATTTGTAGTCCCGGCGTAAACTTAGCGCGTATTGTGCGGTTCGCACGCAGTAAAGTGTTGCAAGCAGACGTTTACGAGGCTGTTCGTGCGTGGCAGGCCCGAGCGCGGCGTGCTGAAATTCTTCGTGGAGCGTTTTTGTGCAACAGTACAGAATACCGGTACGTGCCGTGATCAAAAACGTTCAGCCCCTGCATCATCCTATTCGAACTCACCTAGCAGCGACTTACGCGTTCTGCTGGGCGTTAGGCCTTCCCTTTCTCGCAGCCCGATTTCCCGATCTGTTGCTGGATTAGCGGTTCTTTGTTCGTGTATATGGAGTGAGCGTAGTAGCTATTCAGCGCAACGCCAACCTATAGTTGACGTAACTTCACGTCGTAAAGAGGACACCGCTGTATTGTATACGCGATCGTGCACGTAAAGTTTGTAATTCCAGTACGCACACAACAAGCACGCAGCGAGCGCACACCGCACAATACATACATCACGTAGTCCGATAACAACAAAAGTTTATTGCCCTTTCGTTGAACGACACAGCCTCTAAAAACGTACGATGCCTTCGGCGCATGTTATGTACGGCGCGTCAGACGCCAAAAACAAAAGTTCACGCGTGTTCTGAGTTGACGCAATGAGTAATAGTGATGAGCAATGAAGCGAACGTGTACGTACACATGAAAAGTGGCACTCGGTACTTTCCGCAGTGCACGCGATTTGCACCGGGTATACGCAAACATACGAAACAGCTGGGCATTGCGTAGCTTTCCTAAAGAACGCACACAAGGAGCAGAATGCGTGAATCGACTGCGCCGCGGCTCCGCTTGCACGGCGAAAAAAAAAAAAGGCTCGAATCGCGCATGCGCTTGCAACCGACACGACGGAAATCGCGAAATGTTTCGAGGCTCTTTCGCTAGGAGGCGATGTGGGTGTTTGCGATGTGGAGGCTTCACGAATGTGACGTCAGGGCCTCTCCTTATTTTTCCTTCCTCCATGGCTGAGTCAAATGGCAACAAGGCTTTCCTTGTGCGTCGTTCATACGACCAACAGACATGTTTGGGCTCCAGTTTTAGCTGGAGGTCCAAAAAGCGGATGCACGAATCTTGTGGCACTTCACACGTCACCACAAGAGGCGCTAGACATTCATGGAAAATGGTCTGCACATCATTAAGCACTGGTTCAAATTGTGTATGATCTGTATCGAACAGAACCAGATAATCGTCTACGAATCTAAATACTCGTTGCGACCTTTGTCTCCTGTAACCGCTCGTGCAACAATCTGTCTAGACTGGCTAATAATAATAATAATATCTGGGGTTTAACGTCCCAAAACCATGGCATGATTATGAGAGACGCCGTAGTGGAGGGCTCCGGAAATTTCGACCACCTGGGGTTCTTTAACGTGCACCTAAATCTAAGTACACGGGCCTCAAACATTTTCGCCTCCATCGAAAATGCAGCCACCGCGGCCGGGATTCGATCCCGCGACCTTCGGGTCAGCAGTCGAGTGCCATAACCACTAGAGTCTAGACTGGCTAAATACAAGTCGCTGAGGACAGGCGCTACTGATGACTCTATACATACACCAGTCCGCGGTAAATACAAAACATCCGCACATTTTGAGAAGGTTGACTTAATATAAAACTCCAGCAGTTCCAGAAAACCAACACTGGAAACACCCGTTTCATTCTGAAAGGCTATAGCGCCATAGCTATCAATGCTGCTTTCGATACAACTTAGAAGTTGTTCGTGCGGCAATGAATAATAGAGGTCCTTAATATCAAAGGAACAGGCCAGATATCTTTTCTCACTATTTTCTTTCAAATAAGCAATCACTTGCTCAGAATTCCTAATTATGAAGGGGTCATCTACTTGAAGAAGACTTAACTTGCTTTGCAAGAACCTAGCTACTTCTTTCTGCCACGTTCCATTTTCGGACACAATTACGCGTAATGGGCAATCTACCTTGTGTGTCTTGGCACTAAAAATATCTCTTAGAGATATTTTTAGTGCCAAGACACACAAAGTAGACACATTTCTTATATTTCATTTTAGTTTGTAACGTTTTATAACTTTTTCATCCTTCTTGTGTGGCTGCCTTGGCTTCTCTGGCTTTAACGTGTTTGCCGGTTGGTTCTAAGATCAATTATAGGCGATGCGCAAAGCGCCGACGACGCCATCTGCCGCCATGGCTCGGAAGCGCTCGCGGGGCCCGGCGAGCAGTGTTCCCGCGAGCGTCTATACGCGAGTGCACGGATGGATGTGTTTTTCATCGTGATTTAACGATTCTGGCGGCCCTCAGCGATGTCGAAAAATACCTGCTGCGTTGTCGGCTGCTCAAACACACACAAAAAAATCGCCAGGAACGCACATCTACAGGTTTCCGGTGCTATTTCATGAGCGAAAGCGACGGCGGCGGTGGATTGCGGCTGTACGACGTAGAAGCTAAGCAATCGCGCTTTGTTTACGGCAGTGTTAGAAAGATTACCGCGTGTTTATTTTTCTTTTTTGTCGCTACGTTTTCAGCGAACGCTACTACGTTTACACTTGGTCGCCTCGCCTGCATTGTAGACACTACAGTTCACATGAGGTTGTTATTACATGATAAGACGCGATACCTTGGCTCACTTGAAAAACGAATGGCGCGAAGCGCAATGCGAGAGAATGTAGGGCAGGTGACGGCTCCTTTAAAAAAGCGCCGTGGAATCACACGTGTGCTGTACGAAATCGGCTGCATTCTACCTATTGATGGCACTGGAATGCGATCATCGGTGCAGAATGTTCGCTGTGCGCTTCTGCACCGATGATGACAAGCTTATCGTTTATTTTTTTCACAAGTTTATCGTGCTGGTTTCAAAGTTTTACCAACGCTGACCCTTCACGTGCCCGACCCTGTGAAATCTATACGCCGGTGCGACAGCGCTCCCTCAAAATCTACTATATCAGCACATGGCACGTAAACGAAGCTACTGTGTCGAGAAAAAACATTGGTTCACGCGTCAACGCATGCAGGCGTTAGTGATCGGGACGTTATAAAGAAAGCGGTGTACTTACGATGAGCTCCACTTCGTAGGAGAAGCTTGTTGTCGATTGTCTGTGACAAACACTTGTCGCGTATGGGGACATTGTCGTCCCACACAGCTGTGACATCGGACACATGTCCACTATTATAAAGTGCGGCTCCTTTGCGCACACTGTTGCCGCAAAAGTAATTATCTGGGACGCGCACAACCGGCGAATCGCACGCGCGCAAATGAGGCGTCTGCTACGCGACCCGCGAGCGGTTCCAACGGCCGCCGCTACGCGGCTTTCAGTGGCGCCCCTATAGGCGCTGCGCATCGCGGATACTATCACTTCTTTCATATCGAGGGCGTACCTTGTGGTGTAAGAATTTTCGACTACGCGGTTACCGTCGGTAGATTGTCTTTTCGGCAAGCAGTGTCACGTGGTTCCCATCGCTTCTTTTCTTGACATTTTCTTGATGTTATCTTTCCGTTGCTTCGACGCGTGCCTACAAAAAGACCCTGCGTTCGAAGTAATAAATCAGTTGTGAGTGCAGCGCTATGTATGTGTGTCCTTCCTAAATGTCCTGTCTTTCTTGCGCTGGTAAATCTATCCTAATCATGAACCAACTCGCCCAAGGAGCCGTTTTAGCACTTATGGCGCTCATTGCGTCACAGGACCTCACTCTTTTTAGCGTCAATATGACGTTGCGTGACGTTGCATACTGCCAAATTTGCAGCTTAAAATGTGAGAACGATGAAGTGCCCAAAATTGACCGCCATATTGTTGTAAATTGAGTTGCTTGTTCGATGTGCAGCCTCACTGACGTATGGGCACATATCATTCCGTGAGTTACTTTACAAGCATGTTTTCGGTTAATAATATTATAAAGTGTTTTACATGAAGCTTGCTTGTAAAAATAAAAGGTTATTGTTTAATTTGGCCTGTTCGAAGTTGTGGTTCTCGCCGCAAGAGAACGCTAGATTAGCGAAGCAAAATGGCGCTGCCTATTGTCGTGTAGTGGCTGAAGCCGCAGGAAGAAAGAGAATTCCGATAGTACCGCGATGTTTTTGTGATGACCGATCAATTGTTTCAACTGCGGTGCCGGCTGACGACGGACATTGTGCGATGGCTGTGCGGGGAGCTTCGCCAGGACCTGGAGAGGTGGCGTACGGACACGAGAACAGCCCCGACCGTTGTTGTTGTTTTTGTTGAGCTACAAGTGCTTTGCGCCCTTCGCTTGTTTTGCCACCGGCAGTTACCACGACGCGATCGCGAACAACGAGGTCGTGGCGACGAGCTAGTCCAGTGTGGGTCTCACAATTCATGCTGTCATGGAAGCGATCGTCGAGCGCCTCGGCAATGAGTGGATCGTCCTCCTTGCCAAAAGAAAGGCTTTGCCCACATAGATGCAAGGTTTGAAGGCTGCGTGGAGGTGGTCGACGACACGTTCGTGTGCATAAGTGCGCCGTATGAAAAGGACGATGGCAACAAGGCTGCTTAATTTTGCCGCAAGAACTTTTACGCCCTCAGCGTCATGGTGGTGAGAACAAATTTCATCTTATTCAATCTCGCGCATGCCCTTAATTGAATGCAAAGGAGGAACGTGAAAGACAGCTTTTCGCCACTCTCCAGTATTTTAACGACATTTGCCGTGGCTCCAACTGCAGTGATAGAAAAGAACGCAGTAGTCGCGGTAAACGGAGTTTCCGTCACTATTTAGTTTTCGCAGGGGTGACTTGACACCATAAACAGTTCATCGAGCTTCATATTTGATCGTGGCAGCTTTTAAGAAAAATAATGCATGAAAGGAAATCAAACGTGCTGATTGCGCTTTAATTTCATAAACAGTGATATGCAGACATGCAGTAACTGCCACATATGAAATGAAAGATACAGCTGTCGAAGCTGCGCTCCGAAAGCAACTCGAGAGAAATAAGTGCGTTGGACCACACAGTTACAGTTGTTCTGCATGTAGCTGGTTGTATTGCTGTTGCCGACTTCCTTCCAATACAAACAACACTCTGCAGGTATTGACCAACCCTGCCGATGACTGCCCTCGCACTCGGGGCCCGTGCACGACGCCTTTGTGTGGAAGACATCCACCGTGAGTCAGGACTGGGCAGTGGACGCCGTGGGCCAGGTTGGTGAATAGCTGCTTGGTATGCAAGCGCGAGAATGCTTGTGTGGTGTCTTAGTGTAGCAAAAACATTATTCATGGTAATTTTATTACACGCTGCATGGTTCTTGACTACTCAAGTCTCTTTGCCCAAATTTCTGCCCCGTATGTTATTACTGGCAGCTACCTTGGTCGAACACTATCTACTTTAGTGGCACTCGTGTTCCCTTGAATGAAAATTCTCTCATGCACACATTTGAGAAAACAAGTCATACTGAGACCCGAGGCGGCACACAATAATCCGACTTGCTCTCAGTGTATAATTGGAACTCATCTTTGTATGGTCATGGGAAAAACTACTAGTGCAATAGAAAGGTCAAGCATAAAATAAAGTTTCATGAAGACATTGTATGATCCTTTATTACAAAGCGGTGAAATAATAAATATTAAGCATGCGATGATACAGAAAATGCTACACTCTGAGGCTATGTTAAAAAAAAGAATACATCTGCCATTGATGTTGTACATTCATAAGTACAATTATGTGTAGAAAGGACAACTTGTATAAAAAATACAGATAAGCAAGTACAGCCACGTGCTATACAGCAATAAACTAAGTCAACTGACAACTCAAAGGTATTTCAGTCATGGTTCATAAAAAGCACTAACAAACAACTCAAACGGTTGCAAAAGAAACCTGCTGTCACTTTTTCATTGACGGCCTCAGCACAAAAAAACTAAGGGAAACCGAGCCTTGAGTGTGCTGGCCGTCTGTAGCCGCACATCAGTCCCATGCAATCAAAAGAAAGCACAACACCCTTACCACCAAGGAAGATGCGCCTTCTGTCACTCGCCCCTTCTTTTCTATGAAAGAAGTTAAAGGTTGCAGTTCAGTAGCTTCGTTGTCATTCCTCCTGACGAAGGAATTGAGTTGATTCCAAACCACGTGGAAATAAAGCCATTTTTTCCTTGGAGCATTTCAAAAGCCGTAATTATGTAACCTAACCAGACAAGCAATTCTGTCAATATGTCTAGCTGTAAAAAAAGGAAAGCAGTGCATATCAGTGACACGATGTCTTCGAATAAGTTGAAAGAAGTAGAAAGGAATAGTACATATTCATGTATACATTCATATTATGCTAATTGGAGCACTGTCCTCCACAGGTGATAGTGCATACTCGCTTCAACCTTGGCTGCTTGACCCCATCCCTGGAGCACATCCTGCAGGATCCTCTGCTGCCCGGTTCCACCGCACCCACTCTTCACTGCGGTGCGTCGTATAACTGTGCACTGGAGTCCTCAAGGCCCACTTTCGCTGCTTGCACAGGTACAGAACACTGTACTATGGCCCACTCTTCACAGTCGAAGATCATCGCAATTTGTGTCGCGCTTCACAACCTCGGTGTTTAGCAGCAGCTGCCTGGGCCAGACGACATCCCTTGCACTGAAGAACTCGAATGAGAAGATGCGGACCTTTACAACAACAATAGCGACGATACGGCTTCAGTAGACATGTACCAGGCGGGTAGGCAAAGGCAGGATCACGCTCTGTAGTGGTTCACAGCTGGGCACGACTTGATGTAATGGGGTTTACATTCCCGCGAGATGTGCACAGAAACTTGAAACACAAGAAGCTCTTGCTTTTTCTCATGACAAAGTAGCCACTTGCATTGTGTTCGGTTCTGTACCTATCCCCTGTACATGTGTTGTTGCAGGAATTGTATTCTGTGAAAAGCTTCATTGTGTTCGTTCATTGAGAGCATGCTAATTGTGCCAAGCAGTTAGGCAAAAGCATGCTCAGCTTCTGCCGCAAATCATAGCAGGACTACTTTTATGAGACCATAGTGACTCTGTAAACAGCCTATGTTATTTTGCAGCAGTGCATGCAACATTGAATGCCATTCCAGAGCATTGTTTTCCGCACTTTATTCCCAATGCGAACCCATGTGATGACTGTACGAGTCTGGCAGGTGTGTACAAAAGCTCTATTCATGTAGTAGCCACTCGTACATGCAAGAGCACACAAAACGAACCAGTACCGAAAGGGGCAACGTGGGCACAGCACTGTGTAGCTACTTTCTGTCCAGGTTTCTCTGGTGGACTATAAAAGTTTACATGCAAGAGTAATACGTGGTATTTCAGAATGCATTGTGAGTCAATTGATCTTCTTCTGTCAATTCATCATTGTGAGTCAATTCATCATCCTTGCAATAATAAAAAGCAGTCAAGTTGTCTCATTGCTTACATCATTGTCTTATCATTCACTGCTGCCAACAACAACAAAGGATGCCTCTAATATTGTAACAACCAATTTTGAAAGAAGCGCATTTGCATAAAAGACATCTCTTTGAATGCAGTTTGTGCACTTCTTAGTGCTGGCAGTCCAATGTAACATCAACTGCGTGAAATACTACAATTCTTCTTCTTTATCTGTGGCCAATATGCACTTATCCGTATGTTGTAAGCAACGTGGAAGTACCTTCCACAGTTCACACCTTCGGAGATGCATCACTTCTGTGGATTGAGATACGCCTAGACTTTATCTTTCAGATTCAACTGATCGCGCGTAACGTGAGGTCCCGAAACTTAACTCTTATTGCTTCTGCTTATGTATATTTACATGATTGTAACTTTACTTACAGTAGTCCTTACGCATCCTCAGCAAAACATATAGCACCATCCTAATGATCACGACAGTTCAGGAAGATACTTCGCGCATCGGAGACGTTATAAATAACTCAGCTGGCTGTTGGGCTAGTTGGCACATTACTTAAGCAGCAGCTGCCTGAGCCAGACTAGACGTGGAACAGCCACCGCAACAAAAAAGACAGAAGGAACAGAAGGGGCATTATTAATACTTACAATGCTGTGCAGCTCCTTATCTCTATACTATCGGCAGCGCTTCTGGACGCCGCGGGCCCTGGGAACGAAGGGCCACCGCAGCCCAAGACGGGGTCGACGCGCATACTTGTAACGATGCGGGCGTCGTCCACCGAAACGTGCGTCGCCAAATCAAACGGCCCTCCGCCTGTTCTCCTGCAATAAGCATGTGCATAGCTGAAACGTCAACACCACTCGAGTGAAACGCGAGCTTACTTGACTGCACTGTCATTCCGCGCCTCGAGCTCGAGCTGCCGCCACTTTAGTTCGCCATAGCCACCGCCATTCCGGCGGCGGCCTGCTGCTGGGGCCCAGGCGGTAAAGGCGCTCTGTCATCGTCTGTCACGGCTCCCGCCGTACCTCCGGTAGTAAGTCGCAAACCACCCTCGCCATACGGGGATGATCGGTAAAAAAATGCAACATCGCGGCCCACTATTCGGCGATCTGCCGATATAACCACAGGACACCTACACAAAACAACCAGCGCAATAACGATGTCGGCAATGTCGACGCTGGCTTGGCTGGCTCGCTTATTGGCTAAAAAAGTTACTATGGCTTTGTCGCTCATCTCCAAATATGGCGCTAAATTGCAGACGGTATCGTCTGCTTCACAGTCAGTCAGTCAGTCAGTCAGTCAGTCAGTCAGTCAACTAACTTTATTAAGGTCCAAAGGAACTACAAACTCGTAGCTGCGGGCCGCGTCCACGTTGGAACCGGAAGACCATGGTCCTCCGCCCGTTCGCGGGCCCTTTGGACAGCCCTTAGTTGTTCCTGGGGATCGCCGCTTTTGAGGGCTTCCTCCCTGTCCTCTTGTTTATTAAAAGGCGCATTTCGTAACGCACAACATTGCCAGAGCATGTCACAACTTTAAAACTAAACGCTTCACTTTTCTTTTATTTTTTTGTTGTTGCATTAACAATTTCAGATACAAAATACTATTTAATTGCACGTTTCTTTGCATCTTATGTCCCCTTCACGTCACGTTTCGCAAGCATTTCATGCGTTTGCGTCATCATTGTGTACACGTCACGCCTACGTCAAATTTGACAGAAAATGGCGGAAGCCCAGAATAGCACCCTCTGCTTGCGCTTCGCTTTCACGAGTTGAACGCGTTCGCACTCAATCGCTAGCGTGTCTTGGTTTCTCGGTGAAAACCTCAAACATGCTGCAAGAAAAGGAACACGAGTGCGCGTAACATTGACCGCTTGAAATTATCCTTGAATGCCTACTCCAAGTACAGTTGCCAAGTGACCACTACGCCAAATTTCTTCATTTTGCGAATTGGCGTAGTACCCACTACTCTCGTCCGTAAGGCCACACGCGTACCTGTGCACTTTGCTGATAATGATAATGCCTTTGCGCTTTGCCATTGGTGGGCCTTTAAGCCAGCCACTCGTCACGCAATTCAGATGTTTTGAAGGCAGTTTCAGATGACACAAAACGCAGCGATTTCCGGGTTGCGAATTCACTCGCAGCGATAAGAACGGCCGTTCGCTGTCACTGCAGCGGCGAGCGACCGACCTCTTGGAAATGTTTCACTCTGCTCGCAGCGGCGGAGCGATTTTTCGGTCGGGAATCTTCGAAATTGCGCCGACGAGTTTGTTTTGGTTAGGGCAGCAGTTGCGTATTCCGAAGTGAATATAAAATGGAAAATTGTTGCTGGTGTAATTCCTCAGACATTTGGCGCAAGATACACCGGGGGACCGGCCATGAATCGGACGGTGCCTTACGAAGTTAGCTTGCTGGAGGAATAGGTTTAGAAATGGATAGTGTTCTTAAATCACAAAACATGCGTGCCCTTCGCTACCGTTCATGAAAAGTTAACAATATCATAACGCACGGATGTTTACATTACATTTGAAAAATTCTGCAGTGTCTGCCACAAAGAGCTGCAGCAGGCAACTTCGCGCGCCGTGGCAGTGCAAAAATCGCAGCCCATGTGAAACGAAGCAAACAAAGGGAAGCAGCCTTCTTGCGATTATTGTACGCTTGTGCGCCACGCAGTATTATTTGCGTTAAGGAGACTCCTAGGACTACATGGCATTCGTACTGTGCTTTTTTTTTCGAAACAGTTCCAAGTAATGGCGTTGCTCTGTGGCAGAATACGTGGTTGCCACGCAAAAGTCCTGGGTTCGCTTCACACTCGAACAACGTAATTTATTATTCATTTATTTGCATTTACCTCGAATTTTCACTTACAGATAACGCTCATTTTTGCTCACAACATACGGCGCCGAAGCCGACAGCGGCATTTCAGCAAAACGAGCTCTTTAAGGCAATCACGTTCACAATTTTGGTTTCGATGGCACACAGGCCGTCCAGGTGGAATAAAGGGGGGGGGGGCACCGCTTTCTACCCTGGAAACTGCGCTTACTCGCGTTACGGCGGGGTGCCGCCACCCTCAACGGAACATGCGTACGAAGCCCGATCGCGTTATCGTTATTTACTCCGAGATGCGAAGCATAAGCGTCTAGCCAAATTTAATGCATGCAGACCATTTGTTGTCCTAATTAGAACGTTTGGCGTCTATGTGCAGAGGAAAAAATTTTTTTGTCGCATTTTGATTTTTCTCAGTAGTAAGCAAGAGCACTAAAGAAGCTCGAAAAAAGCCGAATTTCTAAGCTTGTCCACGCCATAATGACCCTTTACGAGCGATGCTTTCAATTTACCGCACAGTATTGGGACGACAAGTTGGCTGAAGTTGCGCAAGCCCATGCGGACCAGTGCTCGGAGAAGCGTTACGCCGAACACGACAAGAAGCAGGCGAGAGCCACAGGTGAGCCGTGTTCATTGCGCCATAGGTTTCTGCGGCTATAGCCGATACGTTTCCCGTATTCGTGAAGCACACGCTAGAGCACACCGCAATGGTTCTGCTCCAAGCTTGCTACGGGCCACTACAGGCCGAGTGAGCAGGCAAGGAGAATTCGCTCTCCCGCCTCACTTTACAGCGACGCTGTTTATGGCCAGGAAGTGGGAAAATGTGGCGGTCCGCGAGTGCGCAGACACTATAATGAAGAAGCAATGTTGGCACACGATACCTAGTAGGGTTTCCGTGCTTGCACAGGTTTCTGTTCAGGTTTTCTCAGCATGCCGGGGGCTTTTTCTTAGAAGATCCACACTTTCAAAAAAAAAAATCCTTCCCTTGCTTTAGGTTTATTTTTACCCTGGTGCTAAATGGGGGCTATGGCGGGCGCCAGGTAAGAGGCCCACTGCTTTAATTAGTTGTCTAATTAATTAAAACATGTGAGGAATAGCGACGTACTGCACGATTAACTGAGACGTGTCTACGCACTATAGCACGCAGCGATTTGCGCAAACCTCGACGACTACTTATAGTGCGAGGATAGCAAGTTACCTCGCATAGTCACGTCGAAAACGAAAGTTATATCTTCCGATTCGGTGTAACCAAGCCTTCCTTCGCAACTCGTTGCGCTTCCCGGACGGTATCATGAACAGGTTTCTGCCTTCACTTGATTTGTTTCGGCATCCGAAAGCGCAGCAGAAGCCCATGGCAACCAACCGTGACGTCGTTCTTGTGTGCAAGGTGTCTCAGAGCACAACGCACGCGGAATGGAAAGTGCGTATCCATAAAACACATGCGCTGAGAACCAGCGAGCCCGCGCTTCGAGAGCAAAGATGGCAATCGCGAGCGACTGTAAACAAACTAACGCTCCGAGCGGTCCCATGTGACGGCAGTTGGCCAAAGCCGACGCGGCGTCAGCCTCGGAGAGGGCAGAGGAGGGAGAAAAGAGAGGAGGCGCGCTTTTATGCACGTATGTCGCTACTTTACGAAGTTTCAGGGACTTTACACTCTTTGAGCCCTTCGCATTATCTCGCTAGTGATAACGAAAACACGCTGAAGCGCCACCGATCTCTGAGTACAGCCAAAGGTAAATAGCGTATATAAATAGATCGCCGTTACAATGCTGAACAACGAGCTGTCTGTGGCCGAGTCGGTTCGCGCCGCGCGATGCGGAGCGAGGGGTCGTAGGTTCGACACCCGGCGACGACACCTTTCTGGTTTTTTCCTTTGTCATCTGTTATTGTATATTTTACAACCGTCATATCCTTGACGGAGACACGTCAGTGAAGCCGTGGTGGAGCCCGGCTTAAAACACTTTCCTGTTAAAAATTTTCATGAAGAATTTTTTTCGCGTGTTACAAGCGACAAGTCACCCTGGCGGGCAGCTTCACATCATAACTCAGCGGCAGTGAGCGCCACTGATGTAGTTCGCTCCACCCTGCGCTTTGCGTCACAAGGCTGACGTCACCTTAAGCACAGATGGGCGGGCGGCGCTGTCGTTGCCTCTTTGAATTCACTCCGCGGCCAGTGACAGTGCGTTTTGTGTTCACACCCGGCATAGAGTTTCCTACAATTCTTACTAGAGGGAACTCTGGCGCTAGTGTCTATGGGAGCTGCAACGCATGACGCTTCAGCCAGCATGGGAATGATGGGTAGTACACAAATTTGTCTAAACTTCGTAATTTCGGCTCCGTTTGGCTCCGCGTCGGCTGCATCCGCTTTGTCGCAAAACGAAGTTCAGCAAAAGTCAGCAGTTTCACTTCACCACTTTAACTTCTTTAGGCTCAGCGATTCAAATCTGATCACGAAGTTCACAACGATCCATTCTTTTATCCGAAAGAAAACCAAAACATAGCAATAAACAAAGCCACAAGTACGTTTGAAGCCGCAAGCATGAAGACTAGGCAAATTTGTGTACTACCCATTATTCCCATGGTCGCTGAACGATCGCAGCGCCAGAGTCCCCTCTAGTTAATTTTAGGAAACTCTATGACACCTGGCAATTCACGAGGCTACGGAGCGAAGCGAAATAGGCAGCGATACCGCCAGCCGCCCATCTCGGCCTCAGGTGACGTCAAGTGTGTGACGCAAAGCACCGGGCGGAACGAACTACGTCGGCGGCGCTCACCACCGCTCAGTTATGGTGGGAAGCTGTTTGCCTGGGTAACTTTTTGTCGCCTTGTAACACGCATTTAAAATTGGTTAATGAAATTCTTTTTCTTGGCTGGACTGTTTTGAATGATGATCGCCAATTCTGGTAATACAACATGCCTCAAAAAATTATAAAAGGTATACAATGTGTTTGCTTAATTAGCCAACTAATTAAAGCTCTCTGTCTCTTACCTGGCGTTAAATCTAGCTACATTACTTAAAAATTTTTGTGACCTTCTAAGAAAAACACCCGGTTCAGAGCTAGGGATCCATAGAAACCTTTAGGTGTTCTTAATATCCTTGAAGTCACCAAACGCAAAGTTTGAAACACGCATATTTTAAATGTGGTGATGGAGAATTCAAAAGCTGCAACAGAAGATGCTTCGATAGATCGCAACTGTTGCGCACGTTTCAGCCTCGCTGGGGAACCATCTGGCCACCCCACACGGTGGTCTAGTGGTTACGGCGGCGCTCGACTGCTGACCGACTGCTGGTCGAGGGATCGAATCCCGGCCGCGTTGGCCGCATTTTCGATGGAGGCAAAAATTCTTGAGGCCCGTGTACTTAAACTTAGGTGCACGGTAAAGAACCCCAGGTAGTCGAAATTTGCGGAGCCCTCCACTACGGCGTCCCTCATATTCATATCGTGGTTTTGGGACGTTGAACTCGAAAAATTATGAACCTTCTGGCTGGGATAGCGATTTTAAATGCGCAAGCATTTCTACGCCCATTGAACGAGGGAACTGTGCGTCCGTCGCGTAAGAGGATCACCGCGATAAATTAACAAATAAGGAAAATTCAGGCAGCTGCCACTCGTGGTGGCGAGCCTGAAGGAATTGCAGCGCTGGGCGACCTTCTTTAGCTTTCTCTCTGATCTCTCTATTTCTTTCCCTCTTTATGTATTCCTTTTTCTTTCTTGCCATTCTCTCTCCGTTTCTCGCTTGCCCTTTTTGTCTCTCTCTCTCTCGCTCTATTTCGCTCTTTCTTTCGATGTTCTGCTTCACTCTCTCCCTTTCTCCTTTCCGTCCACCTCACTTTCCTCTCCCAGCCCTTTCTATACTATACTATACTATATACTATACTATACTATACTATACTATACTATACTATACTACACTATACAAGGCTACGTTTTACTCTGCAAGCGTGCCTGGATAGGCGTGGGGTTACAATGCTCGCCTTCATATCGTGGGTACGCGGGTTCGAACCCCGGCACGTGGAGAACATTTCTCGCTAGAATTTTCCTCTTTTTTCTCTCTCCCTGTAGCTCGTTCTTTCGCCCATCAGAGTTATTGCATCCCACGCCGGACAAATCGGCGCACGTGTTCTGGGAGCGAAGCAGAAGAAAAGGAGCGCGTGCCGGTTGATGATGATGATGATGATAGTTGTCTCTTCGCATTGCACCGGCTAACGGTCGGCTTAAAGAGCTCCGCTGTTAAAGAAACATAGCTTATCCCTCCGTAGTAGGAATCGGTATAACAACGACGTATGTGTCTTCACAGTTGTAGTTTATTGTTTATTGCACATTGATATATGCGAGCTTGCACAGTGACTATTGCTGTTTGGCAGCTATATCACCCTTTGACGTGGCTGCACCAACGTTGACACCTGGTGGCGGATTTCCATCCCGATAACTAACCCCCAGGATCACTCTGTGGTAGATGTAGTATCTAACATACACCAGGACAGCGTACACCTAGGTACAGCAAGCGCATGATAGCATGACATCACAAGAAGGTCATTAAGGTCCTGAAGAGTTCACTCCCGGGATGAGCCGATGGAAACACTGGTAGTCGACATGCACTCATTTAAAGCATCGTCATGCGAGCAGATAAACGGCAAGGCGTACGCTCCCCAGTAATCACACATCCCTTCAGGAACATGAGAGGCCGAGTTAGTAGCTTCAGCCGCCACCGCGCGAATGCGTTCCACTTCCCGCTGGTGTATCTCTCGTGTAGAAGGTGTCAGAGATATGAAGCGCGTTTGTAAAGCCTCGTGTGTGTGTTTCGGTAACCCAGTGAGCGAGAGTCCGGCACCTATCGACAGGACCCAGAGGTCGTGGGCTCGACACCCAGTCCATCCGCGTCAACAAAATATTTTCTTGTAGTTGTTTTCTTTGTCATCTGTTCATGTGCATTTTAGCAACGTCATTTCCATGACGCATATAGCGCCAGTGAAGCCTTGGTAGACCCTGGTTAAAGCGCTTTCGTGTAATAAAAATTTGGGGAGGGGTGAAGCACGTTGGGAAGGGTCTTTCAGCTCCACTAACACGAAACCTGTGGAGCGGCGAAGCATGCACTGTGCGCCGGTGTTTCCCACAGCAAAATCACTGCTAATGCGCAATGAGAGAGAGAAGAATGATTAGGCATAGAGATCCGCAGTCCGCTTTTAGTTAACGTGCACGCTGCGAATCTTTATTGTTCAAGTACGCACAAGGGAAATCTCTCACCGGTACTACATTGCAGGTCAAGATGCAGGTCAAGATGCACTACATTGCAGGCCAGTGCCTATATAAACAGGGTGGCCGGTGAACGGTTGTGCAGCGCGAGCAGTCGGTTTTTTCAACCAAGAAACTCGCTATACTTGCGGACAACTTTTCTTGGCAATGAAGGGAAAGCTACGGGGGCGGAGCGTCTGCACATGTACTGCTGCGCGAAGTAGTCCGGTTTGGCGCGCGTCTCGTAACGCCGTCGAAAGTGATGGCTAACGTTGCACTTCGACGCAAACGCTGCTTAGCGTCTAAGCTACGGGTAAAAGGCGCGACTTTTTCACGCACGCAAAAACGCAAGGTGACAACGTATAAAGTAAACGAAATACAAATATCTCGCTTGTGTGCGCTGCGTTCCGTCTCAAAAAGCTACATGTACAAAATGAAGGAGTATTTTATATATCTCACGCAGAAAATGCGGAGGAAACTATGGGACTACATTCATTAGCGGTAGGATACGTGCATTGTGGCTCTGTAGCCTTCGCTTCATTGCCAAGAAAAGTTGTCCGCGAGTATAGCAGACACTGCCTCGCACCGTTCGCTCTCTCTCGCCAAACAGCGAGCGCTGAAGCGGTGGCACTCTATCTTGCGCTCAAGCAAATAGAGCAGATGACGATGCACACGCGGCAGCCGACAATGGCACGATGCACGACGACACGCCGATACCTTAAGGTGCTTCGCCCCTAACAATTCAGGAGCCCTAACAATATCGGGGAAATTATTGCAAGTGACGTGCCCTTCCTTTCTTCCTTTCGCATTGCGCAATGCTCCCTGCTAACGTAAGCGTTCATTCCTTAATGGCCCGCTCACGCTAGCGGCATGGCAGCTCGCCGTTTGCCGTTCTCAGGCTGCCGTGCGCAAACGGTTTCGTTCGCGCACGTCAGCCGTTCTTTGCCGCTCAGAGAATAGGTCCGAGATATATTTTCGCGCCGTTCTCCGGCTGCCGGAGAGCGACGTGGCTAATCAGCGACAGAGGAGCGGTTGCCATGACTACGGCGCGCCACGTCGTCCGCTTTGGGCTTTCCGCGTCGTCCTCGTCTGCCGCGGGACGCTTCTAGCTGCTTGCTTTAGATGCGAAGCATCTTATGGCGTAGCTCAAACGGTGTGCGGCGTGACCACCCTTACTGCGCATGCGCATACCCTCTCCGCTCACCTCCTCTAGATTCCCCCTTCCCTCTCCGCACTGATCTCTACCCCTTTCCCTCCCCACTCCCTGTCCGCGTTTAGACAAAAGGCTCGCGTTAGGTCGTACACACGCTCAGTCACTGCGCCGGTGTCATGAGGTCCAACGTCAACGTCGGCACCAGTTGCAGTAATACCTTAACGCCTGCCGAGATCGCGGAGCAGCGGGTAGAGCCGTGGAAGGCTTGACGCGCCGAAGCGCAACCCAAATGTCGGCAAGCGGACCCCGAGCTCCGGAATAGGAACGCCCAGTGCAAACGGCAATGTCTGCGGGAAACTGCTACGGGATGAAACGCGGGCTTCACATGCCGAAACGCAATGGCAGCGTCGGCAAGCAAACCCCGCCGTACGCAACGCCGACGTCGAAGCCAACGCGTCGGCTGCAGACAGACGACGCGAGTCCAACGCTCGTGCAGAACGCCTCGCTAGACAACTTCAACGCCCGGGCTTCGACGGTACCGACACCCGGTTCCAGCGCTAATTCCTCGACCAGGGCTTCGAGCACAGCTGGAACGTGTGCGACCGACTTTGGTTCAATAACAATCTGACCGATGTCGGTAGCATGTGAAACGAACGCCAACGGAACGCGATCGTGCAAGTGCTCCGGCTTCGCGTCGCCTCATGGTCCCCATTAGCGGGAGATGGGGTAATTTTTTGCTCTCCGCTTTTCACGCTAGAAGTGCGGATGTCATCCGTGTCGTTGCCAGGCATGGTTAAAGCAGTCAATAGTCTGTTTTAGTCTGTTCGGCATTAAAAAATCACAGCATACACTCTAAGGCAAAAGGGTGTTAAAAGGGTGTGTGGTTCGTCCTTTTGGGGACTAATGGGGCTGCCACAACCATTAATCTCTTTAAGGACTAACGGCACCGGGTCTAACAGTTAGTCCCCACAATAGACTAACATTTAGTCCTCACATTTACACCTTACCGGGCAACTGTTAGTCCCCACAGATCACCTCAATGGACTAACATTTGGTCCTCACATTTACACCTTACCGGGCAACCGTTAGTCCTCGCAGTTGCACCTCGCAAGGACCAACCGTCGGTCCACTCAAACGCTCCATTCGGATGAACTTTTTATCCCAGGGATGATTTTCTACAGTTACTCTCCGCAAGACTTAATACTTTTTTCGCGTGTTTCTTTCCGCGGTGACCAACAAATGCCGCGGAAAAGAACACGCAAAAGAATAGTCATGCGTATGTCACTGCTTTCGCATTCAATGCGACAACGAAAGACAAAAGTGAGACAATGAAACGTTTTATTTTTTCTATACATATGAAGTTTCTGCTTTCTTCCATAGAATTCCTTACAAAATGTCCAATACATGTTCAGCCGCGTTGTCATATCTCGTACAGTCCTTCCTGTGAAGCTGCTCCAACGGAAGCGATAGATGGCAGGCGTTGTACGCGCCAGAGCACACAGCATTCTGCTCGTCGTGGGCAACGGCTGCATCCTGCAAAGCACAAAAATATAGCAAATATTTAGTCACGTGACAGCGAGGGTGAAGACGCACGAACTGTGCAAATACGTGCAATGTGAACAAAAACACGTCTAAAACATGGCACGCAAATAATTTCACCCCTGCGAAGCACAAGAATATTGCAAATATTCTGCGACACGTCACAGAAGGGATGAAGACGCACGTACATGACAAATATGTGCAAGGTGAAATCAGAATCAGAAATCGTTTTATCTAGTTATCGAATCAATTACAAAATTTGTGTATACAGAAGCAGGTCCCATAGTCAGAGACTGAATCGGGACCTCCTACAGTAGTGAATATAGAAACAATTAATTGGTGCAGCAAACAGTAGTGCAGAAAACAGGTAATAAAATACATCGCAGGTAAAAAAGAAAAAAGGAGTTCTACTGAAGAAAATCATTAGCAGAAAGTAGCAACAAAACTGAAATTAGACAACATAAAAAATAGAGGTAATTCAACTCTCCTAAACAGTTTTCAGATAATTACCATGGTAAAAAATGTTAAAAAATAAACTACGAAAAAGAAAACTAAATAGAGACATCTGATATCAGCACTATAGGATGATGATGCGATGCTGCGTTAACATTAGGTTGTGAGAAGGCACGAAAGGGAGCGGGAGTAATAGAAGTGACCAAAACTATCCAGATTATGGAGTGGATGAGAGGAAAGTTTTCATATCTTTTTTGAATATGCCGATTGATTCAGAGGTTTTTATTCCTGAAGGTATAGTATTACAGAAATAGATTCTAGTGAAGTGGGCTGTTTGTTTGCCATAGTTAGTATTAACTAAGGTAAGATAAAATTGTGATTTCATGCAAACCTTGTCAAGTTTGTATTCTCTAGACTTGATGGAGGGATTATAAACAAAGGAAGCTGATTTATTATTTGCTTGAAAAATAGTATTCCTAGATTATATTTGAAAGTGTTCTCGATTGTTAGGATATTGTTGGCATGCAGGAGTGCTTTAGCATCACTGCGATAATGACTGTGGGTGAGTATTTTAATAGAGTGATTTTGCATAGTTTTAAGGGAGATGAGATGACTGCTGTAGGTATTGCCCCAAGATGTGATACAGTAATTAATATGAGAATGAATAAAAGCGTAGTACAATGAAAGTAATGTGGGTTTGGAAAATATATCGCGGGATTTAATTAGAACACGTATGCCGTAAGCCATTTTTTTTTTCGCAGGTATGCAACATACGAATGAAATTTCAAATGACGGTCCAGTTTAATTCCCAAGAAGGTCGCCTCATCGTCTGCTTCAATTGCGAATTGATTTAGAAATATTGGCGGGATATAATTATGTTCACGTTGGTGAGAGTGGAAAACAACGAATTTCGTTTTAGTGGGACTTATTTGTAATTTATTATGGATACACTAAGCAGCCAAGCCTGAAAGGTCATCATTTAGCTTCTGTGTCAGAGATTGGAGGCATTTATCAGTGTTAACAATTGTTGTGTCGTCTGCATACAGTAAGCATTCTGAACTGGTAAGGCAAGATGGCAAATCATTTATGTAAATAATGAAAAGAAGTGGGCCGAGAATAGAACCTTGAGGTGCTCCTATATTTGTTACTTTAGGTATAAATTTATGACCTAACAGACTGACAACTTGGCTTCTATTGAGTAGGTAGTTTTTTATTAATAATAGTGCAGGACCAGTTACGCCTATTGCTTGAAGCTGCATAAAAAGAATGTGGTGGTTGATAGTGTCGAATGCTTAATAAAAACACACGTCTAAAATATGGCATGTAAATAATTTCACCGTGATGTCATACGTCATCAAAGACGCATTTCAAGCCACACAGCGCAACAAACACTTCAAGTGCGGCGGCCGCAGCCATCACGCCGAGGCGCCGCCAACCACCGTGCCCCAACGAGCCGGCGAGTTTTTTGCGAGCGGCGTCGTACAACTCGAGCAAGCCCGTCAGCCGCAACGCGAAGCCGACGCCACGAAAGGCGCCAGGCTGCTAGCGAGCGAGCGAAGGGGACGCCGACGATAACGGCGTCCAATTTCCACGAAATTCTTCGAGCGCGCACTAGTAATGTGCAGCGAGCGAAAGCGGGGTCGACGCCTCGAACGGCGGCGGACTACTTACGAGCGAGCGTCGAGGAAGCCGAAGGTCACGGCGACCAATTTCCGCAGAGTTCCGAATCGCAGCTAATAGGCGCTTTTAGCTGACCGTATTTCGCCTCCCGCTCCGCTCAGCCAGTCGGTGGTGGCGTCACTGCGCATGCGCCAGACGGTCAGGCGCTGAGCGTGTGACCGGACCGTCGAGCGAGGGATCACGTGACACGAGGAGAAACAACCAAAATGGCAGCCTCTTGTGCCGCGAGTCCGCGCTGCTCGGAAAACAGCGGTTATTCGGCCAACACGCAAAACATGACGGCACTTCACGATACACGAGGATCTGTGGCTTCTCCGAGAAGTCGTCGCGGCCAGTCCCTTTGAATATCCGCGCATGTGGGATGACGTTCTACGAAGCGTCGTTGCAGCGATACATCGAGAGCTGACACTTCGGGCCATGAAGGAGCGTCTCGAGCTGCTTCTTTGGTGCTTCCGTCAACAGGACTCCGCATACCTTCGCAAGTAAGCGATTTCATGTACAATAGTAACAATTTAGCTTTTAACCGCAGCCACTCTCCCGCCTATTCAGAAACGCTCTTTAGTTTGACTTGCCACAAGGCAACGCGCTGAACGCTATGTCCCAGGGCAGCGCGTTTGAAACGCGTTTGTGCTGCTTGAAAGCGGTGTCTAAGTTCAAGCGTTTCTGAATAGGGGAGTAAGCGTCCATACTGCGTGAGCTCATCTGAGCTAACTCGTACTTTGCATTGCTAGGTCTGAAACGGAAGAATTTTCACCAACTATAACGCCGGCCTTTCTCTGCTGCACTTGGTGATAGGACTCTGTTATTGCGTTGCATTGCCTTCGTGATTGGTGCACCGATCACAGAGGCAATGCAAATGGACGATGTTATTTGATGAATTCGTAATGTGACGTGATGTAATAGGACAACATAGTGACGCCAGAGAATTTGGCGATGTGTGATGTCATGTTGATGTTCTATTCTTGCGAAAAACTGCTAACGTTGTGTTGTTCTCATAAATGTTTTTCAGTGTTGTAGTGCTGGCTGCATTCTCATGGCTGTGGGTTATGTGAGCATTACGTTTTGCTTCCCATTTCGTGGTGCCTGTTCGTAGCAGTGTTCAGAGAGTCGAAAGCACTCAATCTAAATTTATGGTTTTTGAAGCGCCGTGAGAAAGGGGGACGAGCAAGTGCGTAGACATTGTTCATTCTCACTTGCTTTTCTCAATGTTTGTCAAACTCAATATCAGCTTAATGCGTTATGCGAAACCTAAATTTTCACACCAGCTCCACACAGGACGAGAAGTATGTTGTACCGGAAGTGATTTCCTCATTGCGAGATTTCATCGCTTATTAGCAATAGTGTTCCGCTGGGTAAGAATTTTTTTTTATTTCACTGCATTGCCCTCTATTTTGCTGCAGAAAACCAGTCACCGGCATCACTCCTCTTGGAAATGACTGGAGATGAGGAACCTGAGCCACCAGTCCAAGGGAGTGGTGACACTGCAGTGCCAGTGGGCAACAGACAAGATGAAACCACTGTGCAAGAGCCAGATGATGTCCAGGCATTTGTGCCGCACCGTCACCGTATCTGTACCCTTGTTCACAATAAAGAAAACAACACCTTTGCATCTCCGGGTTCACTCCCACTTTCAGTGATGTCATTGATCGAAGCAAATTAAGTCCAACTTCTGGAGCAGATAAAACACCGCTTTGGAGCGGAAAATGAGCCTTTTCCAGCATTATTAATCCAATACCTTCGAATGTAAATATTTATTTCTGTAACATAAGCAGCTGCTCAATTTTTAACGAAATGGAATACCCTTCTACCTGGATGCATGTGCACTTCAGGCAGAGAATGACGGGCCTGCTGTATCTCAGCAGTTAACAAAATGGGTTCAAGAGTTTATAATCGTACTGCTCAGTGTAATTAACGCAATAAGTCACACAAGATGCTGTCGTTAAATAAGAACTGTAGTTGCACGAAGTATTATGCATAGTGCCTCTACTCCGAACAAAGCTACCCTTTTGGCTGTGTGGATTGTATCCGGTATGAGCAATACAGCCTTCAGTCTACGAGTACTCGCTATACACAAAGGGTGCAGGAGAACACAGCGGAACTTGGGCGGGCACAATGTATACCTAAGAGCATGAAGACACCATGCACATAAGATTGGATAATTGTAGCTTGCATTGCAGTCCAGCGCTAAGCCAAGGTGACAAAAAAAATAAAAAGGCTGATGCGTCAAGCACCACCGTAAATCGAAAATAAATCAATTCACTCTGTTTTAAAACAGAATTTCCTTTCTTGCTGCAAGACAAGTACAATTTTTTATTTCCATTTTCAACGTTCTCTGACTTTCATGCACAGGTGGCGTCGCGCTTGCCTTGACCGAAAGACGCTTGGCTAAAACCAAAAACGCGCGTTGCGCTCCGGTAACGTTGAGCGTTTGAGCGGAACGGGGAACGGACCGCAGAATCGGTCAGCTAAAAGCGCCTAATGTCGGCTAGCTGAAGCACCCGCCAACCCATGCCGGTGCATTTCAAGCGCGCGGCATACAATCGAGCTCGTTGCTACCGCACAGCGTTTCGGACGAGTCGCAAAACAGCGGCGAGGCCTCTGCCTAATATTGCTAATATCGCGAGCTTGCAGCTCATCACCACGGTGAATCATCGGTGAGCGAACATCCGGCCAGGCGACGACAACGGCGGCCAATATCCAGGCGGTCACAAAGCACAGGCGAGCCACGCCCAAGCCGGCCCTCGCGGTACATTTCGTGCGCGCGATATACAACACGATCGAGTCCGTTACCGATAATCGCGATCAGTTTCGCGCACGCGATCAGTTTACTGCATCGCACGCGATAGGTACGGCAGAATAAAAAGCGATCACTTACTTGTGAAAGAATCCAGCGCCGATTTGTGCCCCGAGTCAGATTGAAGTCCGATAGGCCTACAGTCTTCTCGGCCGCCATTCCTAGCCGGTGGCGACGCAGTGCCGTGACTGCGCCGGAGATATACAGCGCGGCGTCGCGACGTGTCGAGAGCAGCTCCAGACTTCGTGGGTGTGGCGAAACGTAAAAGCAGCACGACACACTCATCCACGCATACGTCTGTATCAAAGGAAGCGAGCCGTAGTTCCTAGATCGGCGAACTCCGAGCGCGACACAACCGGCAACACGCCAACTCAAACACAAGATGGAAGACTGACCCGAGCGAGGAGGACGATTAGCTCCCTTGGCAACGCTTTGCACACGGAACGTATCCATGCACACGGCCTGCATCTCCCGCGCCGTTCATCCCTTTGCAGACTAACTGAATTGCACACGGCACGCATCCCTCTCCGCTTGCTCCTACGACGGTCTAACCGTTCATCTGCGGGCCTTTTGGGCTCCGTTACTCCTCGTTCGGGGTAATTTTGCCTTAAAGTGTATACACGTGGTGAAGTATGATGAGTGGGGCGAAGCTCCGGACGGAATCATCGGTAAACCGTGAATCTTCCGTGTAACGCATTGTGACTAGATTGTTTGAAAACCACAATCTGTCGGGCACACCACAACTATGGCCGAAAGTATGGGAGACCAGCGCTGGATAGGTGGCGCGCCGAAAAAGTGCGCCTGGCGGGAAGTCGCGGCATAAGTCCGCCGCTCGATCAGACGACATTTGTTGCAGCTCGCATATGTTTCGGCTGCGCGCGTTGTTTCGCTGCGGTTCAAGCTTCTGAGAGAGAGAAAATAAAAGATTAACAAGCTTCTGCAAATACTCATTCAGCTAGCGCCATCAAGCGAAAGACTACTGAAGAAAATTTGCAAAGCTTTATATATTTTTCGCAGTGTGCCGCGGCGAGCGCGCCTGCGTTAGAGTGCATCCTAGCCTGCGTAAACCCGCGTGCGTGGTTCCGGGTTCGCGGTCCCGTGCTTGTTTAAGTTGACGGCAGCTATGGCGCCAGTTGTGCTCCGCTATGGGTTTAGTAAAATAACATGGCCTGAGGACCACTTCCGCAGAAAGGCGCTTGAAAACGGGGCGAAGCTGTGCAAGGCGAAATAAGTGTACGATGTGGAAGAGACGGTGTCGTGCCGTGACAGCGATTCTCAAGTCGCAGCGAAATGTCGCTCGCAAGTACACCAAGCCAGCTACGATGTCACGCTTCAGGTAAGCGAGCATTTGGTGCTAGCTCGGTTATTACGGCGTGTTCCTGTCTTGTTTCTTTACGGTGGGTGTAGCTTTGTAAAATAAGCGCGACGCTGTACGCAGTAAATCGCACAGTTGGTTTAATCGTACAGCGAGTTGACTTCCGTGCGTGATCGCAGCGATGGCACTACATGTTTTCATTTCGAACGAAAACGTGTGCACGTTTACTTAATGCAGTTTTTATGTGTTCACCTCTAGCTGTCGTCTCAGCGCCTGATAAGTCGGGCCACCTGTTCATGAAAGGCCGGCAGCGACGGCGCCTGCAAGCAGGTCGCAGCGGTAGCACTCGAGCTCAATAACTTAGCCCATGCGACGTCGTCAACTGACGTGCCTCAAGTGCTCCCATAGCTGGCCGTCTTCACTGTTGTATAAAACAATGAAACACGCGAAATTCGCTTTAGACCCCAGCTCGACGCCGCCAGAGAGGACCGAACTTACCCCGCTCGCCTGACAGCTTGTATCTAACGTTGCCTCCGTTCTTGCTCGTATGGTTTCGCAGGAAAGACGTAAAAAGATATATCACCTCTCATTCCTACGTAGTTATGATCCTTATATACGCTGCAGTACCGTCGGCCTCTTTTTTTTTTTTTTTTTGTTCGGCGTTCAGTGCCCGCACCGCCTTCGCTAGTAGCTATCCTTGTGCGTGTCGTCCGCCGGAGCGGCTGAGAAGTGCGCGCTTTGACCGCCAGGGCGGCACGGAAACTCCAGCGCTGGTTCCCTATTGTCAAGGAAGTACCGCTGGAAGCGCGCGTCGGCGCCTTCGGCCAGAGCCCGCCTGATGCGTTTTGCAGCCACCTCTCGTGCTCGCACATCCTCGGGCTCTGCCTGCCCGTACGCGCACTTTCTCGCCGCTTCACGGTCCTTCACGTTTTGAAGATCCGATTCGCGCCGCAGCCGTGCAGCTTGTCGAGCAGCTTCGGCCTCGCGGACTCCAACGGCGGAGTTTTCTCGCCGCAGCCGTGCAGCTTGTCGAGCAGCTTCGGCCTCGCGGGCTCCAACGGCGGGATCTGCTTCGCGGCGTCGACGTGCAGCTTCGGCCTCGCGGGCTCTCACCTCAGCATTCTGTCTGCGTTACTTCTTTTCACCTCTCACAGACGGCGGCACCTCCCGCGTTGGCTTAGTCGGTAGGGCGGCGGGCGCTTGTCTTCGCGGCCGCAACGTCGTGGGTTCGATTCCCAGCGGGGTATCTTTTTCTTGGTTTTTTTCTTTCTCACCCATTGGCGTCCATTTTATCAACGTCATATCCGTGACGGATGTACTTGGTGGACCCCGGCATAAAACACTTTCGTGTTAAAAAACTTACGTTTTCAGCTCCGTTCTCTGCCCTTTACGGCAGAATGTCATTTTTTTTTCAATATTTATTTTTGTCCTTTCTCTCTAATTTTCTGCCACCAATACTCTAACCGTCTCTTACTTATTTCAATCGCGGGTATGTTCAGCTTTCCATTGTGTCTAAAACCCAAGGCGTCCTGTAGGCTCGTGCCCAAACGTACACCTGGATGGATGTCTCCACATTCGATCAGAACATTCTCCGCCGTTCCCTTATCTTCCCCGCAGCACGTGCATTGTTCTTCTTCTTTACTGAATCTCGCTTTATGACTTAGGACAGGCGCTGACTCTCAAATGAATTTTTATCCCGGATCAATACCAACTCACCCAATTTTCTATTCTGTGCCATAAAATCGCCTGCTGGGTGATTCCACATAAGGTCGAACAAACGATGGCTGGTCGACCTCTCAAATTTATTTCAAAATTTTATATATTATTGCCTGATGAGTGGAAAGAAGAGATCCGCAATTTGTTTTGCCGCGAAAAATTTTTTCGAAACACAGGAAATCAATAATGACGAAGAGGTGGAGTGGAGCGCTCATCCGCTCTGCTGTTTTGGCCAACTTTCGTTATGAATTGCACAAAATATATTAAAGTTAGGTAGCTGAAATATATTTACCTAATTATATGCATGTTTTTGCTTCTGCCCAGGTATTTTTAGTTTTTATGTGTAGTGTAGATGTTTTTATAAAAAACCTCAAAAATGACCCAATCGGCAAAATTTTCTTTACTTTGAAGGTTTTTATCTCAAAAAAGCCTTGTAGCAGAGGTACAAAAATTCCGCATTACGTTCTTCGCATGCGTATCTACCAAACTGCCAAATCTTGTATTTATATAGCTTTTCAGTAAAGAGATATGATCGGGCTAAGTTCAAGAAAACACCGAACAATGAAAACTTCTGACGACAAATAAAAAAAAAACCCATTTTTTAAATTTCTTAAACTTTGTCCACTTATTCTCCTCCACATCAGCTTTCACAATCATTAAAAACATGTTGCATAATCTCGTTGCACTAATAGTTACGGCCCCTCCAATGAGACCCTTAGGCAAGGATGGGCAATTCCGACTTCTTGCCCAGCAAGTGTATAAAATGCAGGCAGGATTGAATTTCTTTTTATTAAAAGGTCAGCAGGTACCTAAAAAGGGGTCGCCGGCACTGAAGACGTTAATTTTGAAATTATTTGGTCACTGCAGCGGCCACGAGCGCGGAGCTACCGAGTAGGCGCGCGCGCACCCGAGGTGCTCGTTGTAAGAGACGGCGCAGTGAGAGCTCGTTCTCGCGTCCTCAGACCGATTGAGTTGGAAACAGCAACACCTCTTGGGTGACTTGAACGCACGTGCACTGGAGCTTCGCTGTTCTATCCGCCCTCTGTTCGCATCTCAGCTAGGTGCTGATAACACGGCAGAGATGGAAGCAAGATGAAAACTCTATAAGGGAGCTATGAGCGCTCGCTTCACGCACGCTGCTGCCACAGAAACTGCGCTGCGCCAGTTGCGATCAGCGGAAAGCATGAACCTGGCGCTCCAGTGGCAAATATGGATTGTCAAAGGAAAGAAAAGCAAAACTATCGGTAACCGGATGCGCTTGTCTATATTAGATGTCGGCAGCAGACGGCGTGAACTGGCCGCGCGTTCCGTGCGCTGTTCACACTTCATTCGGCGCGGATAGTTCTTGTGCTTTGCTCTTACTCTACTCCTCCTGTGCGTCTCATGACGAGAAAGTATAGCTCTGAATGAGTCTATTGTGGAGACTACCTTTGGAAGCACAAGAAGCTTAAAGGAGTACTGACACGAATTTTTAAAAAAATTCGGATTGTTGCTCTAAATAAAAATACTGGTGACGAGAAACCTAAAACGACTATTGTGGTGCCTGGGAATGCATCCTATATATTTTAATTAGCGACACCTTAAAAAGGCACTTTCGGTTTCGATATCGAGGGGGTGGCTTCTCAGTGTCGTTTCATAGCAGTGTGACGTCACGGAGATACAGAAATTCGCGACGTACTAGCAGGAAATCCGTCATCTGCCCGTGGTGCAATAGACAACGATGAGTGAATTGTCATCCAGTGACCCTGACAGTGATTTCTACGATTTAGGCTACATGCAGGACGCAGAACTCGCAAACTCGGAGTCTTGACTTGTCGGGATAATGTCCTTGCTGTGTGGCTGGCTTGCAAATGCTCAGCGACAAAAACTTCAAAGTCAAATTAAAATATTTTATACGTGTTCTCCGACTCAAGTGTGTGGACAGCGTGGACACTGCATACCAACGAAGCAAAAAATGTCCCTTTTGCGATGTCTCAAAATCGTGTCAGTACTCCTTTAATTATTGCAAAGAAGCCAAAATTTCGCAGAGTTACCGACCTAGACATAAATGCTTTGAAGGAACGTTTAACGCCCGAAAGATCAGTGACTGTCAGTGATACGGACTACCACTGCAATGAAAGATCTCCACGGAACGCACAGTTTAACGATGACATTCTTATGCCCCCTGAAAAAGAAATCGACGCAATTAACCAGATCACTGCGACTACCGGTGCACGTGCGTTCAAGTCACCCGAGAGGTGTTGCTGTTTCGAACTCAATCGGTCTGAGGACGCGAAAACGAGCTCTCACTGCGCCGTCTCTTACAACGAGCATCTCGGGTGCACGCGCGCAGGGGCGTAGCCACGTTAGGGCACACCCGGGCCCGTGCCCCCCCCCGAAATTTTTTTTTGCCATAGCATACAGAGCAGAAAATGACACTCGACCACATCTGCCTGCTCGTCCCCACTACAGATCAAGGAGGTGCCCCCCCCCCGAAAAAAATTTCTGCCTACGCCCCTGCACGCGCGCCTGATCGGTAGCCCCGCGCTCGTGGCCGCTGCAGTGACCACATATTTTCAAAATTAACGTCTTTAGTACAGGCGACACCTTTTTAGGTACCTGCTGGCCTTTTAATAAAAAGAAATTCAATCCTGCCTGCATTTTATACACTTGCTGGGCAAGAAGTCGGAACTGCCCATCCTTGCCTAAGGGTCTCATTGGAGAGGCCGTAACTTTTAGTGCAACGACATTATGCAACATGTTTTTAATGATTGTGAAAGCTGATATGGAGGAGAATAAGTGCACAAAGTTTAAGAAATTTAAAAAAGGGGTTTTTTTTTAATTGTCGTCAGAAGTTTCCATTGTTCGGTGTTTTCTTGAACTTAGCCCGATCATATCTCTTTACTGAAAAGTTATATAAATACAAGATTTGGCAGTTTGGTAGATAAGCATGCGAAGGACGTAATGCAGAACTTTTGTCGCTCTGATACAAGGCTTTTTTGAGATTAAGACCTTCAAAGTAAAGAAAATTTTGCCGATTGGGCCATTTTTGAGGTTTTTTATAAAAACATCTATACTACACATAAAAACTAAAAATACCTGGGCAGAAGCAAAAACATGCATATATTTAGGTAAATATATTTCAGCTACCTAACTTTAATATATTTTGTGCAATGCATAACGAAAGTTGGCCAAAACAGCAGAGCGGATGAGCGCTCCACTCCACCTCTTCGTCATTACTGATTTCCTGTGGTTCGAAAAAATTTTTGGCGGCAAAACAAATTGCGGATCTCTTCTTTCCACTCATCAGGCAATAATATATAAAATTTTGAAATATGAGAGGTCGACCAGCCATCGTTTGTTCGATCTTACGTGGAATCACCCTGCTTGTTACACGATGTCACAAATCTGCGAAAACTCGCGCGTAAAAATGGCGTGTGCACTCTAAACACCACAGTATTATCTGAAAAACTGGCCTAAACTTTTTCACAGTAGCCGAACTAGAGGTGTGCACGGGCTCCGGGTAACCCGAAAGCCCGAGCCCGACCCGGCCCGCGGGCCGGGCTCGGGCGGGCTGACGTATTTTCACCTCGGGCCCGGGCCGGGCTCGGGCTACTTGGAGTTTTATCGGGCCGGGCTCGGGCCCGGCGCAAAGCCCGACTCAAGCCCGAAATATAGAGAATGAGCGGGAATTGTTTTCCAGCACGCATACAGCGCCTTTTCCGCGACTGCCGTTTGCCGCTTTTCCTTTCCATTCGCTACTTTAAACAAAAGGGGAGCAGGTAAAGCACTGCCTCTGTTGCACTCCGACGAACAGAGAAGTAACACCACCTGAGCTAGTGACGGCGCCACCCGACTGTTCACGTTAGATTTAAGGCCAAATCCGATATGAGTGAAAATGCACGCGACAGCGACGAGCGACCCGATGTAGATCGCCTTCGTGCAAGCTGACGCTTGCATGGGCATACCCCATACTCGTGACGGCTTTGGCGAGCGAACTCCATTGTTGCTGGCATGAGGCCGTCTACTTGTATAGCAAAAGTGCCGCGCTGTCGCAGGTATGCAATGCAAATAAAATATTTGTTGCATGTTGGTACGTAAAACGTTTACCGTTGTCTCGCAGCACTTTTTATATGCACGTGGGTAATTATTACGTTATTTGTTGGTGTACAGCTGATGTGCTTAGTACGTCGCTGATGTACATCTGGTTCGGGTGTTTTGTGACTTCCGGGTGATGAGCGATGGTTTCCAAATGTGAAAAAACCGAGCGATCGCGCGATTTCGACCACGCGATACATCGCGCGAACGGCCCGTTTCGTCGCTCGTCGCTGTCGCGTGCATTTTGGCGCATATGGGGTTTGGCCTTTACTCGTAACTACTCTACGCGAACTCTGGCAGCACGCAAGAAGAGTGGATGTGACTCGCCGGCTGTCTCGCGTTCCGTTTTTCCTCTGCCAGCCAAGCCCGGTAAAAAGGACAATAAAAAAATTGCCTTCATTCTGTGAAAAAATCGCTCGATATAGAAATGCATTACCTGCTCGTTCAAATGTCGTTCAAAAAGCCGGGCCGGGCCGGGCCCGGGATTGTGTTTTCGTACGTCGGGCCGGGCCGGGCGGGCTCGCAGCCCTTTGCCGTCGGGCTCGGGCGGGCCTTCGACAAAGTCAGCGGGCCCGGGCCGGGCTCGGGCTCGGAAATACAGCCCGTGCACAGCTCTAAGCCGAACAGCGTCGCATGCGGAACCCAATTCAAGAAGGCTGGCTGGCCGCCGATCACTTTGGCAACGGCTGCATATGGCTGTTGTGGATTCATATGCGTACTATAAATGTATTCCTTTGTAAGCGATGTCGAGCCGCTTGTGCTGTTTTTTATGGGAAGAGAAGGAGAGATTGAAATGAACATTATCAGTAGCAGGCAGAGCCATCCCAGGTGGGCATTCTTCTTAGTCCACAAAATTCCTCACCATCCAGTATTACAATAGCGCTAAACGTAATAATACTTTATTGGCAGAACTTTCCAACCTAATGTCAATTTATACCGTTCTACACTCGTACACCAGAAGTGCGGAAGGTTCCGCACTTTAGAACAAACTATGGCTATCAAATGCTACGTATTAATCTCCCAAGACCAATGAAAATTCACAATAGAGGAGGCTCTAGTTTGCAGCACTTAAGACTCTCATAATTTAAAACGGTATAGCATTCCCCTTTTTAGAATGTGTCTTGGAAGTTATTAATGCGCGTTATGTTTTTTTTTGCTGTCTTGCATGTTATAAAGTACACATAATTTGTCAGTAGTGTAATGCCTTGTGCAAATGTTTTTTTTAATTCATTGTATTATTCATGTAGTCGGGGGTTGCCCATAGGACGGGGGGGGGGGGGAGTAGTAGTCCTGCTCCTCTGTCTTCGTTGCTGAGCCCCAGCTTTGGACCTCAGAAACGGCTTGCAAGTGCCGGAAATGAACCAGCAAACCCAAGCCACAACAGAGAGCACCCAACTGACCTTGAGAAATGCCAGGCTACATTCTCTTAGAAAATTACATTTACCCTCTCGCTCGTGAAAGTCACGGATCAATTACCAAAAGCCATAAGAAACGCAGACATGCTAAACATGAACAGAATCAATACCATAACGTTTTTGTATTATTTCCAGAGAAAACCACATCCTCTAAGGCACGCATGTGCTACGGGCGATACAAAAACGAAAGGAAGTGATTTATAAAACACACTAAATGCATGTCATCGACACAAAACGCAAATAAAAGTTGTCTAGAGCTTTGTTGTTAAACTGGAAAGGCATTGCTGGGTCAACAGCGCTTCCGCTACTTGCCCAATATCGTGGTCCAAACAACACACCTCAGCTTTTCACGTTTCATCTCAGGCGAGGACTTAAAAGCCGTCGGACACGTCATAGCTTCATCCGCATGGTCACCAAAACAGAGGCCCTTAGGCAAAAGCATCTCCGAGTGACTCGAAGTCAAATAGGGATAATGCTTGGGCAGGTTTTGTGACAAGGCAACCTCCGTTGCTAGCACTCCGAAACGTCGCTCAATCTCCACGCGCGCTACCCGCAAACGCACACTGACCTCTTCGACTATCGTTTCTGTCTCGCCACCCACGCGTTAGCCGTCGATCAGCAGCATTTAAGACTTCCCGAATCGCGCTGCTCTTCATCTCAGGAGCGGACTTACAACCGTCGGACGCGTTGGAGATTCAACCGTACGGTCGCCAAAACAAAGGCCCTTCTTTCTCAAAAGCATATCCGAGTCACTCAAAGAGGGATAATGCTTGGGCAGGTTTTGTGACACGGCAGCCTCTTTTGCGAACAGTCCGAGCGGTCCCTCAACCTCCACGCGGCTATCAACTTGTGGATCAGCAGCGTTTATTTAACGCGTCCTGAGTCGCGCCGTGTTTCACCTTATTAGCAGATTCACAAGCCGTCGGACGCCGTAGAGCTTCAACCGAATGGTCGCCAAAACAAAGGCCCTTCTTCCTCAAAAGCATATCCGAGTGACTCAAAGTCAAATACGGATAATGCTTGGGCAGGTTTTGTGACCCGGCAGCCTCAGTCACGGACAGCCCGAACGGTCTCTCAATCTCCACGCGGCTATCAACCTGTGGATCATTAGCGATTTCTGCTCCCTGAATGTCGCTGCTGCCCACAAATAAGAGAACATTTCTAGGCTTTCGGCAGCCGGTAGAAAGGTGACCAGGCTCTTGGCAACGGCGGCAGACGACCGGCTTTCTAGCCTCAAACGCCTTCTGTTTCTCTTTTTCTTTTAAGCTGCTCGCTACGGTTGTGGTCTCAGCAAGAGTGTGCTTCAATTTCTGGCTGCTCTCCCGTTAATCGGGTTACTTGATGCCTGATAAAATCCCTAAATCTAATCTTATTTTGTTCATTTTCTTGTCTTCCTTGGGCCTCGGCCCTTTCTTGGTTTTTTTCAACTTCTTTCCAGCACTCCTCAATTTCACCATCCTCCGCACCGCACTCCTGCATTGCCTTAATCAGCTGCGGCTTTCTCTAACTTCTCCCCGCCTCAATTCCCAGCTGTTCACACAATAACAATATTCTGGTTTCTTTAGCTTGGTAACTAAATTCATGGTGTTTACGAGCGAGGACTTTCTTTATAGCTGTAACGTAAGAAAGCGGTATAACGAAGCCTTTACGCACAGAAAAATTAGTGGCGGTTTTAGAAGTGGAAAGCTAAAATCTGGTAAATAGCTGTGACGTATGGAAGCGAGATACGAAGCCAATGCGCCCAGAAGTTTACAACCAGTTTAGAAAAACACAAAAGCTAAAACCTGGCACATCTCAAAGAAAGTCAAGCACTCACCATCGCTGAAGCCCGTCGCTGCCAACCAGTTGATGTGATCGGGGGTCTGCCCATAGGACCGGGACCAGCCAGGCCTCAGGGAGAAGTACAGAATCAGGAGCCGGAGCTGATTACAAGATCGTTTATTTACATGACGATTTGGTAGCGTGTGGTAGCGTGCTTTTGAGCGTTTCGACGCTCGCGTTTTAAAGCCTGGGCCTTCCCAGGATTCCCTGTTGGAGAAAACAATCAAGTCCAGGACAGTCCGAGGAACACGCTGTCTTCATCTCCGCCCCCTAAAGGAAAAGTCAAGCATCGCCTCCTTCCCACACCAGGAAAGAGAGAAGCGGCGCGCCTGGCTCAACGGACGGTGCCCGGGAGGTGAACAAAAGACACAATAGGGCACTATAGTCCAGGGTTCGACGGAACACCGTCTGGCGAGGGGCATACATTTCTTGCGAATAAACAAACACTCGCCAAAGTTGCAACGAAAAAAGAATTTATGATGTTTCGAGACCACTACGGGTCTCTTGTTCACATAGAAGCGTAAGAAGTTGAATGATCTGGTGTTGGGCCGTGCCTTTATATGCGTGTAATGATCTGGTTTAAGTATCGGGTAGCTTTCCACGTGTCCGAATAAGTGTATGAGGCGTCAATTATATTAATTATGATTCCAAAAGAAGGCGGGATGACAGTGATTTTTCGGTGCCGATGACAGTCGCTGGATTCCAATCAATGTTGTGACCCGTGTTAAGATGACGTTCGGCTAGTGCGTTGGCGGCACCATGTCCCTTAGCTTTGTCATTCTGGTGCTGTCTGATTCGCCGCTTGAAGTTGCCCGATTCTCCTACGTATGATGTGCGGCAGTCTTGACATGCCACCTTATACTCCACTCCAGGATAGCGTTCACGTTTCAATGGATCTTTAGCGCGGACCAGCTGGCTTCTCAAATTGTGCGAGGGCACGTGTGCGACTTGCACGTCATAGCACTTGAAAATTCTTGCGAGGCTTTCGCTTACGGCGTGACCATATGGAATAGGTGCAGTTTTCTTGCGATCGCTTGGTTTGTTTCCAGGAGGTTCTCCGGAGCGGAGTTCCTCCTGACATAGTTGTTGGCGAGTGTAGCCGTCGCCTGTGAGGTCTTGTTTTACTTTAGCGTATTCCCGCCTTCGCGCTGAATCGTCTGAGCAAATACGGAGCGCACGCTTGAAGAGGGATGCCGCCACAGAGCGTTTGTGGCCTATGGGATGCGCCGAGGCAAAGCTGGGGTACCTGCCCGAATGTGTGGACTTTCTATGCGCCGTTGTAGAACAACCACCGCAAGAGCGCTGAACAAGGACGTCGAGGAAGGCAATTCGTCCGTTGCTTCCTTCGTCTACCATGAATTCAACAGATCGTTCAATAGAGTTCAGGTGGTCCAGAAACGGTTGCACTTCTGAGTTGTGGATTACGCAGAAGCAGTCGTCTACGCACCGAAGGAAAGTCTGGAGGGTGCTCGAAACTACCGAAAGCTTTGCTCTCGATGAATTCCAAGGCCAGGTTTCCACATGTCACAGAAACGGAAGCGCCCATCGCTGTTCCAAAAACTTGTCTGCATTAGTTCCCATTAAACACAAAGTAAGTGTTACTAAGGCAGAAATGCAGAAGATGACAGAGACCTCCAACCTCGAACGGCGTTCTTCAACCTCGAACGGCACGTCGAGTGTCGTGAACCTTTCGCCGTACAACTTGGAGCCGGTGGAGCTGTCTGTCCTGAAACGGGGCGTGAACTTCAACCTTGGCTTCGGACCGAACACAAGAAAGATGAATTGCGCTGTGGAGCAAGCTGTTCTCCAAGTTGAGCCTCTCCTTCGCGACGAAGCAAGGACACGGGCTATGGGCGCGCTCTCGAAGCTTTCGCGAGTGATAACGACGAACACTGCGCAGCATGAAAGACTTGCATTGAAACGACTGCAATGAAACGAAATGATTATTACCATGCCCGCCGCTAAAGGCAACACTACGGTTGTACTGGACAAGGACGACTACAAAAAAAAGATGTCAACTCTGCTTCAAGACACGACCACCTACGCCAAGTTGAACCGGTATCCAACCTCTTAAAGGGGTCATGAACCACTTTTCCAAGTAATGATCTAATGGCCTCAGTATCGGAGTGTACTGCTTCCCGAATCGATTGCCGCAAAAATTTCTCGAATCCGTCAAGAATCAGCGGAGTTACGGGGGTTTGGCGCACGCTCCCAGCGCTTTCTCTCTTTTCTCGTGCCGACGAGCGCACTGGAAGCTAGACAGGGAGGGGTGGCATGGGGGAAAGAAGTTACGCCAGCGCGCGTCATGAAACGTGGTCGCTCTCCCGCTGTGATTCGCTTGCGCGAGTGCGGCTACCGTGTACTGAGGAGTGCGGCGCCGGCAAGTGGCGGCACCCCGCGGCAAGAAGCGCATCTGATCCGAACGCCGCTCTCGATTTACGTCGGCTATCGGCCAATAAGCATGCTATGTCTCTTGCGACGTACAGCGGACAGACGCCCCGCCCACCGACGAGAGTGAGAACCGGCCTCTGTTTGAAAAGAGGGTGCCTGGGGAAACGGCAACTTCGCGCTCCGCTTGTGGCCATTACGCGGCGCGCACGACTGTAATATTTGGCAGAGCAGTTCATAGCCGTGTCAGCTTTCCGCAGGATGTGTTTTTTCAATCAGCCCAAGGGGTGCTTCATGACCCCTTTAAGAAGGTACAGTCCGAGCTTCAAAAGCTTTTTACTAAAGTTTTCAAGTTTGTCCCTCCCGAAAAGAACAAGCTATATTTTCACCTCTTGTGCCACAACGTGTCTGGCCCAGCGATGTACGGTGTACCGAAGATACACAAGCTCAACACACCTCTACGTCCAATTGTTGCCATTACGCGAACCCCGCTCCAGAAGTTATCAAACTATCTGCATCAGGTGTTACAACCACTCGATGGGCACACTTCTTCTTTTGTGAAAGATTCGGCACATTTTGTCGAAATTTTAAAAGAAAGTTTTTTGGACGACGATGACCGGTTGGTTTCCTTCGACGTGAAATCGATGTTCACATCAGTACCAGTAGATTTCGCTGTGGAATGTTGCAGACAAGTGCTCCAGAACGACAAGTCCCAACCATCAAGAAAGCGTTCGAGGTTGAAGATCTCTGTCACCTTCTGCATTTCTGCCTTAGTAACACTTACTTTGTGTTTATTGGGATCTATTACAGACAAGTTTTTGGAACAGCCATAGGCCCTTCCGTTTCTGTGACATGTGCAAACCTGGCCTTGGATCGAGAGCAAAGCTTTGGCTACTTTCGAGCACCCTCCAAAAACTCTCCTTCGGTACGTAGACGACTGCTTCTGCGTAATCCGCAACTCAGAAGTGCAACCGTTTCTGGAGGCCCTGAACTCTATTGAACTGTCTGTTGAATTCGCGGTAGACGAACAGAGCAACGGACGAATTGCCTTCCTCGACGTCCTTGTTCAGCTCTTCCGGCGGTTGTTCTACAACGGTGCATAGAAAGCCCACACATTCGGGCAGGTACCTCAGCTTTCCCTCGGCCCATCCCATAGGCCACAAACGCTCAGTGGCGGCATCCCTCTTCAAGCGTGTGGTCCGTCTTTGCTCAGACGATTCAGCGCGAAGGCGGGAATACGCTAAAGTAAAACAAGACCTTACAGGCAACTGTTACCCTCGGCAACTACTACGTCAGCAGGAACTCCGCTCCAGAGAACGTCCTGGAAACAAACCAAGCGATCGCAAGAAAACTGCACCCATTACATATGCTCCCGGCGTAAGCGAAACCCTTGCAAGAATTTTCAAGTTCTATGACGTGCAAGACGCACACGTGCCTTCGCACAAATTGAGAAGCTAGCTGGTCCGCGTTAAAGATTCATTGTAACGTGAACGTTACTCTGGAGTGGTATATAAGATACCATGCCAAGACTGCCGCGCATCATATATAGGAAAATCGGGCAACATCAAGCGGCGTATCAAGCCGCACCAGAATGACCTAGCTAAGCGACATGCTGCCGCTAACGCACTAGCTGAACATCATCTTAACACGGGTCACAACATTGGTTGGAATTCAGTGACTGTCAAAGGCACCGAAAAATCACTGTCATCCCGCCTTCTTCTGGAATCATTATTGATCGAATCGACGCCTCATACACTCAATCAGACACGAGGAAATCTACCCGATACTTACACCAGATCATTGCGCCATCTACTACGCATATAAAGGCAAGGCCCAACTTCTTAAGCTTGTATGTGAACTAGAGACCCGTAGTGGTCTCGAAACGCTATAAATTCTTTTTTCTTTGCAACTTTGGCGAGTGTTTGTTTATTCGCAAGAAATAGGGCACTATACTTACAATGAAGGGATCGCGGCGCCGCACATGCCTGAAAACTGGTCGTATTGTGAGGTGTGTTGTCAGGTGCAGTCTTTCCTTGCCTCGATAGCGTCGCCGGCGCAGGTGACGGCCAGGTGCCGGTCGGGTCACAAAGGAAGAGACACGGCGTAGTGTGGGAAAGGTGCCCGATGAGGAATCTCAAGCACTCGGCTAATTGTCCGGTGCATCTCGCGGAATGCTGAACAAAGCAGTGCACAAGTGAATGCCTCTTCCGAGCAGCCTCGACTGCAAATAGTTCATCTCCAGGCCATTACACTGTCACACTCAGCCGAGTGAGAAAAACTGACAGCTTTGAAGGGTTCGGGACACAACTGCAGTGTTGTCGCCGCATCTGATGCGTTTCGGGGAACGTTGACGATGCAGAAAGCAGAGCAGATGCCGCCAAATCATTTCTACGATCCAGCGGCACGAAGCCGTGAAGTCCGATTATAACAATAACTGTCATAGTTTATGGTCACTGTGTTAGTGTATTATACAAAGTGTATTAGGCGCGTTGCCATATGTAGCCATACTGTTCTGAAGGGGGTGAGGTTTGCCTCAAGCCGCGCTTGTACGGCTTTTTTCCCTCATCCACCTCCATTCGCCATTATGTTATACATGTGAGTGTAAATGGTAATCAATAAACCGAATCAAAATCTCCCTTGTCCGATCGATCAAGTCGCGGGGAAAATTTGAAAGCTGGACAGTGGGCTTCCCACTGTGCTCGATTTGAGCGCCTTATTGTTGACCTTGTTGCAAGCCGTCGCCATCGTTGCAAGCTACCAACTGATAAGCAAGGCGAAGCAGGTTAATCGGATTTTAAAGAGGAAACCTTTTTCTGCATCGCAATGAACTGCGCGAAAAAAACTACAAAAGAAACACGCTGTTCAATACTATGCATCCACAGCCCTGTTTTAAACCTTTTCTAGCTATCCCGCCTCGGCCACACTAGAACACTCACCAGTTAAGCGTATTCCTTTGCCCGCAACGACTGTGGAAATAGAGCAGAGGTGAGAATTTGTTTATGAAGAAGAAAAATTCGGCAGATCCCACGCACTGTGGGAATCGATGTAATGCGAAGCAGCCAGCAAAGAGCTGCATACATCGCCTTGTTTGTCTTTGAGCCAAATGAAATCATTCATGCCATGGCATCTAGTCCACCATATATCGCATGTTGCCATGCACGCATGCATGCACAATCTAGTGTATACTATGCCAATGAAACGCATATTCTGGTATATAAATGCATGACCTGCCGTTTATGTTCATCACGCACTCGTGTCATGCCATACCAATTTTGGTATATACACGTTAACAAAACGGCCGGAAGCGCACCATGACAGTGGCATGTAAATCATAACGTACATGACATGCATAACATGATTCGCATGTTAAGACCTCTCATTTATGTTCGTCATACAGTCACATCGCGCAATACCAATTTTGGTGTATAACAAAGGAGCGAAATAGCCGCGAGTGCACCATGAGTGGAGCATGTAAATCATGCCATACATGACATGAATATTATGGTTTTTCATGTTACCACCTGTCACTAATGTTCATCATACAGTCTCATCGCGCAATAGCAGATTTGGTGTATATCAAGCTATCGAAACGGCCGCGAATGCACCATGAGCGTGGCATGTAAGTCATGACATACATGGCATGCATGTCATAGTTTTCATGTTACCACCTGTTGTTCATGTTCTTCATACAGTCACATCACGCAAAACCAATTTTGGTGCATATCAATCTAGCGATACGGCCACGAGTGCGCCATGAGCATGGCATGTAAATCATCTCGTACATTTCTTGCATGTCATGATTATAATGTACCACCTTTCATTTACGTTCGTCATACAGTGGCGTCGCGCAATACCAATTTTGGTGTATACCAAGCTAGCGAAACGGCCGGGAATGCACAATGAGCGCGGCATGTAAATCATGACATACATAGCCTGCATGTCATGATTTCGATGTTACCACCTCTCATTTACGTTGGTCATGCAGTCGCGTCGCGCAATACCAATTTTGGTGTATGTCAAGCAAGCGAAACGGCACGAGTGCGTCATGAGCATGACATGTAAACCATGTGCATGTCAAGCATGTCATGATTTTCATGTCACCACGTCTCATTTATCTTCGTCATACAGTCGCTTCGCGCAATACCAATTTTGGTGTACATCGAGCTAGCGAAGCGGCCGCGAATGCATCATGAGCGTGGCAATTAAATCATGACATACATGACATGCATGTCATGGTTTTCATCTTACCAACTGTCATTCATGTTCTTCATACAGTCACATCGCGCAATACCAATTTTGGTGTATATCAATCTACTGAAGCTGCCGCTAGCGCATCATGAGCGTGGCATGTAAATCAGGTCAGTACATGAGTTGCATGTCATGATTTTCATGCTACCACGTCTCACTTATGTTCGTCATACTGTCGTGTCGCGTAACGCCAATTTTGGTGTATATCACGCAAGCGAAACGGACGCGAATGCACCATGAGCGTGGCATGTAAATCATGACATACATGTCATGGATGTCATGGTTTTTATGCTACCACCTATTATTCATGTTCTTCACAAAGTCACATGGCATAGTACCAATTTTGCTGTATATCAATCTAGCGAAACCGCCGCGAGTGCGCCATGAGCGTGGCATGTAAATCATGTCATACATAACATGCATATCATGATTTTCATGTTACCACGTGTCAGTTATGTTCGTCATACAGAAATGTCTCGTCATACCAGTTTTCGTATGTATCCCTTCATTTAAACGGCCGAGCGCCCCGACACCATGTCATGTAAATCATGCTGCACATGACATGCGCGTCATGATTTGCATGTTAGGACCCGTCATTATGTTCGTCATGAACTCTTGCCACGCCGTACCAATTTTGGTATATATGAAATTAACGGAACGGCCGCAAGAGCCCAAAAGCCGTGGAATGTAAATCATGCTGTTCATGACATGCGTGTCATGATTTTCATAATGTGACCTGTCATTTATGTTTGTGATAAGGCCATGTTATGAGACACCAATTTTGGTACACATCCGATTAACGGAACGGCCAGGGAGCCCAAAGGCCGTGGAATGTAAATCATGCTGTTCATGACATGCGTGTCACGATTTTCATGATATGACCTGTCATTTATGTTCGTAATAAGGCCATGTTATGACACACCAATTTTGGTATACATTCGATTAACGAAACGGCCAGGAGAACACAAAGTCGTAGGCGGCTAGATAGATAGATAGATAGATAGATAGATAGATAGATAGATAGATAGATAGATAGATAGATAGATAGATAGATAGATAGATAGATAGATAGATAGATAGATAGATAGATAGATAGATAGATAGATAGATAGATAGATAGATAGATAGATACGCTCAAAGTCGCAGAAGTTCGCTAAGAAATGCTTCGCATTTAAAAATGAGTTTCCTACATTAGGAAGAACGTTCAGATTGGTCCATGAAAAATTTGATGGTCTTCCTTGATATTTACGTCACCGGTGATGGGACCTTTAGGTCAGGCAGAGCAGAAACAAAGCGCGACAGAGTGCTCTAATGTCACAGAGCCCTTGCTCAGCGGTAGCCTAGTGCTGGAGCGTAGGGCGCAAAAGCATCGCATAGCCGGCCCGCAGCACAGAGAGCCTACAGGGCGCACTCTTGAGACACGGAAGGCAATCTTGACAGCACAGTTTTCTGATCAAATTAATCGAGCGCTAAAATGCGCACATTCACACACGCACACATCTCCACATTCCGGCAGTTAAAACACGTCGAATAATTTTACACGAAAAGGAACCAGCAACTTTTTCCACAGCCGAAGCGTAGGACAGATACATACGTCGTAAAATTTCATTATATAAATACGTCATTGCTCTATTCAAAGAAAACTTAGCCTCGGTTGTTATTTTCCCAGTGTGCAGCCGACAATGACCACTATCAAAAGTGGGCTGGGCTCATCCCCCTCATTTTTCTCAGTGACAAGCGCCCCCTTGCCTCCATGTAGTTACAGCTACGACACCCTATATAATACATATATGCACATCAATAATTATGCCTTAATGCCAAATCTTTATCGCAATAAAAAAAGCTCGGACCCAGACCCTTCATGCGATCAGTTAGCAAAGTTTTCTTCAATATCTCGCAAAAGGACTTCCATTCCCTTCACATCAGTTTAGATGCCTGTTCTGTGCTCCCTTGATTTCATACATATATGACAGTTCAGTTCATCGTAGCAGGCTTTCTTATTTTTGGCCTTTCTTTCTGATTTGGGAACCTACACAGTCAGGGCCGTAGCCAGAAATAACATTGGGGGGGGGGGGGGTTCCGCCACCCTTCGTGCAAATTCTTGCGTGCGTTTGTATGTGCGCGTGTATATATACACACGAAAAAGTGAAAATGACTGGGAGGGGTTGAAAGCTCCCAAACCCCTCTCTCCTTGGCAACGCCCCTTTACACAGCAGTACCTGCCAATTACACAGCACTACACAATGTACACAGCGGTACCTGCCAGTTGTGCCTGACCCCTCTTCGTGCGATGGCCCATTTTGTCTCGTAATCAGTGGTAAATACCTAGTGTCCGAAAGTGTAGAACTTGCAGAAAAGTAGCAGTTAAGAGAAAGAGTCCCCAACTTGTTCAGTGGCACATTGTACTGACAGTTGGAATGTATTGGTTAAAGGGCGTGAAAAGCCTACGAAAGAGTGGAACTTTGTGAGGATGCTCATATTTAATGGCTAAGAGTCGACATACTGCACGCCGCTATCCCCGGTCATTTCGTTTTCTCTCATTTCAGCTAGATTTCCCCGCGTCGGCCAGAACGTTGGCTGGCGTGGTGAAAACCGGAACCAGAGCAGCGCTACCTGGAGCCAGCGCATCAAGAACTGGTTCGATGAGCACAAGGACTATCCACCCGAGGGCATCGCGAGCTTCAAGGTCATACGAGGACCCGCCCGAACGGGTCACTTCACTCAGGTGTCTGGATCATATTTTTACGAATATACATGCCGACATTGGCTGTAAACATACCAGTAATACTGGGATTTGAAGCACGGAGGCCTAATTTCATTTTGATAGACTCTGCAGGAGACATTAACGTAGGCATCCTTATTTGTGAGCAGATTTAACCAGCCCGGATGTCTGTTGTAAACTCGCATATGTAAGCCATCTTACGCAACTCCCGGGCAGTGTGGGCGCCTGTGCTCGATGTCGTGGAACTCAGGGTGTACGTCAGCGGCTTGTGGTCCGCAATTACAAAGAAACCCACACCTTCCAGGTAGTGACCAATAGTGGCGGATGGCGGCGTAGATAACAAGTAGTTCGCGGCCAAAAGTGCTGTAGCGCTGTTCTGGAGCGGTCAGCTTTCTTGAGAAGAAAGATGTGGCGCGCCAGACTCCGTTGTTTGGCTGCTGCAGGACCGCGCCGATGACTGCATCTCAGGCGTCGACCATAATGCATTGTGGTATATACCTGGTTTTGGATACGCGCGCAAACCACCGCCCGCCAGAACCTCTTTTTCCCGATGAAAAGCCTTGCGTGTTTCGTCACTGCACATAAGGGTGCCTGCCTTGCTCTGCATTTGCTAGCAGTCAATGTAGGAGATGCAAAGTTTCAGCGCACTGCGGCAGGAAGCGACGGTAGAAGTTGACCAATCCAAGGAATTCTCGAAGCTGCCGCTTCGTGTAAGGCGTCAGAAATTCCTGCACTGCATCTACCTTTTCTGGTTGGGGTGGTATTCCGGCGCTTGATATAATATGGCCCAGGAAGGATAGCTCGGCTGCACCAAATTGACAATTGGCCACATTGACTCCATGTGCAGAGAGACGTCGGAAAACGGTGCGTAGGTGTTCGTCGTGTTCAGATGGCAATAAGAAGATCGTCTAGGTAGACGTGGCAGAAGTCAAGACCACGTAAGACACCGTCCATAAACCGCTGAAATGTTTGCCCGTCATTTCGGAGTCCGAATGGCATGCGAAGGAGTTCGAACAGGCCGAAAGGTGTAGCTATGGCAAGTCTTTAGGACGTCCTCTGGTGCCACTGGTATCTGGCGGTATGCCCTAACGAGGTCCACTTTTCGTCCACCGTAGCAAGATCCACCCTGACATTCTTCGGGAGGTGCTGAAGAAATATCTCGCGCAAAAGTCAAGGCTTGTACCACTTCCAACAAGTCTGCATTTGCCGCTGCAGTTGGGTTGGTGTACGGTCGCCAAGGACTGTGTCGCTCAGAAGTTGCCGCAACCGTTCGGGTTCCGACGGAGTGAGGCGCCATATGAGCCTTTCCTTTTTATTGCCTTGTAAGCATTCTCCGCAGGTGGGGCGAGCAGCAGATCGCGGTTTTCGCTGGCGGTCCCTGGGGGCAAGCAGCTTACGACGTGGCAAGAGGTCGGCTGTAATGCGACGGGTGGAGAACTGAGACTCGACTTGTATAAACCAAACGTCGGGGTCTGTGGGCCGAAATCGGAGAAGCTTCATGTCGATAGCAGAAACGGCAGGCACGTCAGTGTCACTTTGTGTGTTCATGTTGGGTCACGACTGTGGCACGCTAGCGCAGGCGAGGATTGATTCACCCGAAATCCGTGAATCCCAAACGATAACTGGCTTTTATTTCCTCTTCTGTCGGAGAGAGAGGGATGTGAGATGGGCCAGAGGAGAAGGATGCCTGCGCGCGGACAGGCTTCGGTTACCGCGGTGCCTGACGGGGCGCGGCCACAGAATCTAAACGCACATCAAGAGCTGCAGTGAGTGGCGCGCTGATAGCGCGCACCACAGGCTGTTTGAAAAGGCATTTCAGTATCTTAGGCAGAAAAAGTGTAACTAATCACAATTTAATTACAGAAATTACCCAAAATATGCCCATCACACGAAGAGTCATAGGTACCGATCCTCTCATACAAAACGAAAATGGCTTGACAGCAATGTAGCTGTAGAAGCAGTCTGTGCAATGAACTAGAATATGTGCGCTGTCGGTCCATATTAGATGTAGTATAGCCGAAAAACCGAAATTGTATAATTTCAGGTGGTTGCATTTGAGTGGAAACCTTATACATCAAAAGTTACTTGTGGTTTTCAATTATCTTAGTTCATTGAACAGATTGATGTTCCATCAAGAAGCACGAGAAGTTTCATTCGAAAAATATTGGCTTAATCAAAGGTTACGACTTTTTGCGCACTAAAAATCAACTGAAAATGAAGTTTTGAGAAAAACAAAAAAGTTTTCTAAACGTGTTATATACATCATTGGAAGGTTGTGGGACTCTAAAAACCGCCAAGCTCATAGCTAGGACCTTCCTTAGCTGTTACGAGTTCACTGTGAGATTTTTTATCAGCTCCTACATTTTTTCGGGCTTGTTTTTCGTCAGCCGTCGACTGGTGGCAGGCGTTCTTCGAGCGAGTTCGGTCACTGCTGAGACAAGCTACTGTAGTGTAGTAGCCAGGATCGGCAGCCGCCTGCCTCAAGATATCCACCGTGCCACTACTTCCATTGTTGAACGGACATCTACAATCTTATAGTCCAAACAATAAAATTGGGGGCCCTTACGCTTCACTTTAAAGAGTTGAACGCGATAGCGAAATCTGGCTCCTAGTGCGCACTTCAACCACTAAGTGCATACTTATTAATGTGCGTTGTTACACACACACGCACACAGACACCCGCGCGCGCGCGATGTATCTATCGTAATGGTACATGTTTTCGATCTAAAGCACTTTCCTGTGCTAGAGTAGAGACATGTTTCTCACAATACCTCACAGATGGCAGCACATTATCTAACGTTTGATGTTTGCTTGATATGTTTTCCGCTAGATGGACATAACTGTCCATTTTCGGAGCTGTCTGCAAGTTTGTGTGTGTTTTTAGCGACGATGGGTGCACTATCCCGGCTTTTTTTGAAGCATGGCGTCGCGCAAAAAAAAAAAAAAAACGCAGTTTGATGGCCTCGCCAACGCGCCTACAAATCGCCGAATGGGCTCATTTTAAGGAGACTCCTTCCACGACATGGCATTTATGTAGTGTAGGGCTCTATGGTAAGACACCTGCTTGCCACGCAGACGGCCCGGGTTCGATCCTCAATGGGACCGAACATTTTTATTCTTGATTTATTTGCATCTTTCGCGATTTTTTGGTTACGGACAATTATTCGCTCAAAAACGACGCTGTCACCGCCGCCGACGGCGGAATTTGTGCGAAGCTTGCTCTCTAACGCTATCGCGTTAAAACAGTGTGTGGGCCTACATAGACATCTTTAGGGTGTAGAGAAGCATTAGAACGCTCTAATGGGTCGTCCTCTCAAGCGCCTCCTAGTGGGTCACCCTCTTCGCCTATTCTCGGAGAGCACGCCCCTCGTGCTCGTGCTCGTGAGAGTCTGCGAGTCTGCGCTCCGTCGTTGTGCATCGTCGCCGTCAATCTCGCCGTCAATAAACGTCTTAACAAAGTGGTGGAGGTGCGGGGTATTACTAGTAGCCACTGGCGGCCGTCGGCGTTGTAATTGCGTCGGTGAAGGAGGTCGTCGCGAACGGCGAAATGATGGGCTTGACGACGCAACGCGCGAGTGGATGGTGTTGCCGATGGATCAGTGAGCAAGTCTATCACTGAAGCGATCCACTGATCCTTGCGCTGTTCGGTAGCGATGGTGTGAATGTCGATGGAAGAAACGGCATTGTGAGACATTGAGCTGTGGGTATTGTCGTCAGGCAAGGGGGAGCGCGAGAGTGCGTCGGCGTCAGCATGCTGGCGTCCGTTGCGGTACAGCACGCGGATGTCGTAGTCCTGTAGGCGAAGTGCCCAGCGGGCGAGGCGGCCTGATGGATCCTTCAATGATGACAGCCAGCATAGTGCATGGTGGTCGGTCATCACATCAAATGGGCGACCATACAAATAAGGTCGGAACTTCGTAAGGGCCCAGATAATCGCCAGGCATTCCTTTTCGGTGACGGTGTAATTGGTCTCGGCTTTGGTAAGCGTACGACTTGCATATGCCACGACATATTCCGGGAACCCTGGCTTGCACTGCGCAAGGACAGCGCCGAGGCCAACACCGCTGGCGTCTGTGTGTACCTCTGTAGGGGCCGTAGGGTCGTAGTGGCGTAGTATGGGAGGCGACGTCAACAAACGACGGAGCTTCGCGAAAGCTTCGTCGCACTCTGACGACCACGAACTGAGCGGCCCATTACTTCCGAGGAGCTTCGTCAGCGGCGATATGATAGTCGCGAAGTTTCGAATGAAGCGCCGAAAGTAGGAACACAGTCCTACGAAACTGCGCAGTTCCTTGACGGACGTAGGTTTGGGGAACTCGGTCACCGCCCGAAGCTTGGCTGGATCGGGGAGAATACCGTCCTTGGACACGACGTAACCGAGTATTGTCAGCTGCCGTGCTGCAAATCGGCACTTCTTTAGATTCAGTTGCAGACCGGCCTCGCTTAAACGCGTCAAAACATGCCGCAGGCGTTGAAGATGCGTGGAGAAGTCCGGAGCGAAAACAACGACGTCGTCGAGGTAGCATAAGCATGTGTGCCATTTCAGGTTGCGCAGAACGGTATCCATCATGCGCTCAAAGGTGGCTGGCGCATTACACACGTTCCTCCCTGGAGCGCTCGTATGGCTCTCGGTTCCTACCACTGCAACTGGCCTCTCTTCCAAACTACTACCAAAATACGAAGGCCCCTACCGTGTCGTCGAACGCACATCCCCGGTCAACTACCTGATTGAACCTATTGAACCATCTTCGGACATGCGCCGTCGAGGGCGCGACATTGTCAACTTGGAGCGCCTCAAGCCCTACCATGACCCGCTCATAGTGACCAGCTGTTAGGTCGCCAGGCGGCTCCCTCTTCGTACCCGGGGTAATTGTAGAGAAGCATTAGAACGCTCTAATGGGTCGTCCTCTCAAGCGCCTCCTAATGGGTCACCCTCTTCGCCTATTCTCGGAGAGCACGCCCCTCGTGCTCGTGCTCGTGTGAGTCTGCGAGTCTGCGCTCTGTCGTTGTGCATCGTCGCCGTCAATCTCGCCGTCAATAAACGTCTTAACAAGGGACACTTACCAGAGCATCCCATTGCAGCATTCATTCGCATTTCGGGTTTTTCCGCAGACACATTTCGTCAAAACATATCGTCTGAAGAGAGGTCTGCATACACAGGCGTTTGTTCAGGATGTCTTTGTAAAAACCTCACATGTTCTTGTATCGTCCTGTGCCCAGTGCTTTCACTCGGCTGTACGCACATTACTTTGTTTCACTCGGAACTTAGCCATATATTGTTATATTCTGTAAGACAAGAATATATGAGAGACTGGAATGACGAAAAAATAGCTTTCACAGTGGTAGTACAACACGTCAGTGTAGTGTGAACACGATGTCGCTTCGTGTGCGCCCACGTGGCAATTTCCGCATTTAAAAAATGTTCGCCATTAGCATTGCTCAACCTTATTAAATTTTTGTATACTTTGTGGGATGCCGTATCGACGGAAGGACGCATCCCAACATAAAACATAACGACTGTTTATTAGCGTAGTAGCAGCGGCGGGGCGACCATTACCGACGCTGCGCTCAGTCGGGTAGCGAAGGAATGATGACTTCCGAGCTTGGCAGCTTGGGTGTATAGCCACCGTCGGGACATAAGCGTCCGGTGATGTTGCGGTGGCGCTGCCCCTTATCGTAGGCGTGGTGCAGCATGCATCCGTGTCACACCGGGCTAGCTAGTGACGAGGCGGAGGTTGCACCGGTTTGTGTGCAGTGTGTCGCCACATCACCTCCCCTCCCTCCCACGCAGTGCAGAGCCCTCAGGGTCTGTAGAAATCTGGGAGGCGTACCAGACGGCCACAGCGTGTCGTTACCGGAGCGAGCTGCGACGTCGGCGGCTGTGGATAGATGCCTGTGGATGGAGTGGCGCTGTCCAGTTCGTTCGAAGCGATGTATGCAGGCTTGAGCCGGTCACTCGAGACGCGGACGTGGTTCCCTTTCAGGGGCAGAGTGAAGTTCTTGTCGTCGCGATGGACGACCAGGTAGGGTCCCCTGTAGGGTGGCTGGAAAGGCCTGCGAACGGTGTCGTCGCGGAGGAAAGCGTGCGCGCACGATGCTAGCTCCTTGAACACGAAAGGTGTAGGCAGGGCCGGATTAACAGTGCGGAGGGCCCGGTTCAAAATTATAAGGGGGGCCCCTCACCCCGCCCCCTTTCTTTCCCGCTTTATCATTTGGTCATTCTTGAGACTTGACGCTTTTTAGATTTAGCTGCAAAGAACACAAGCCATATTTATTCTAAGACTCTCCGGAGTGTTTAATATCATCTGGGCGTTTTTTTTTCTTGCGGAGCATGTGGAGAGATTGTCATCGTAATAATTAACTATATCAGAAGACGAAGACACATGGACATTCTAAAGAGAGACAGGGCGTGCAAACACGGACACAAGAAAGAGATCAGGACACCACAAACGCCGACTAACAACTCTCCTTGTTAGTCGACGTTTGTGGTGTCCTGATCTCTTTCTTGTGTCCGTGTTTGCACGCCCTGTTTCTTTTTAGAATGAATACGTACCAACTAGCTCAGCTCTCTGTTATTCTAAGCTTCAAAACACATGGACAGCATTAAGATTTGTCTGGTTCGTTGGATCATACTGAAAGAAGACTAAACTGTGCGAGAAGTTAAGACGAAAAGAAGGAATGCATGCGACACTTAGAAGTGCAGTCCAAGCGCCGTGTGCTTTTGTTCCATTCGTCGTAACCTATAGCGTTGTTTACCCTTATTTCAAGAGAGGACATCTTCCTTCGAAAATCAGGGAGCGCGTTTGTGAAAAATAGCTTCCTCTATCTGCTTCAGCTTCACTGATTTAGTAGCGCACGCTTTGGTTTCCTGCGTGCGAGCACTGCCGAAGTTGACAGGTGAGCCTTTTTCAGAAACTGTTCGCACGTACTTACAGTAAATACACTACCAATCGTCTAGCTACTTTTGATTTCATACAACAACTCATATTTAAGCTCTTCTAAGGCAGCATTTCGATATAGTGATATTATGCATATTGTATATGCCTACTAATCAAACAAGTAATACATATGGTTTAAAATTAAAATATTTTCAATATCGGAAGGGGGTGGGCCAAATCTTTCAGAAAAGGTGGCGCCTATAAAAAATGAGATCCGTGTAGAATTTTCACAAAAACGTTTTTAATAACACTCGAAAAACGATCCCACATGTTCTCATTTATGCACAAATCGTTCAAAGTCAAAATCAAAATTATTATTAAATCATTCAGTTGAGGTATATGGTTAGAATATTACAGCAGGAGGTCCCAAAGTTTTAGAGAAACTGACAGGGGGACCTCCTATGGCTACATGAGTATGGTAATTACAAAAAATACAGCAAAATATGCAGCATATTACACCTAAAATACAAGAAACTACAAGAAGATACAGAAAAATACAGCATAATGCTAATACTACTGAAAAAAAGGAAAAAAATGACAGGAAAAAACAATCGAAAGCAAGTGAAAAACAGGAGTAACAAAGCAAAATTAATGAGGAGCTCTGCATGACAAATGCAACTAGTTTCTTTATCAATGGTGTCAGTTATACAATAGAAAATGCTGAATGTGAAACAAGCACGGAAATGTTGTGAGCTCTTAACATTTGATTACACGATCAGATGAGTTTATGAATTCCTGAATAAAATATTTCTTACTGCGCGAGGTGAAAATATCAATGTTGTGCGATGATTTTAGTACGAAAAGCAATGAATTCCAAATGGCTATGTCTGTAAGTAAGGTTGTGAACTTGCCGTAGTTTGTCCTTGCGGCCGGTAAACATGTAATAGGGTTACATTTTTGCAGGCAATATTCACTATAGGACTATAGGAGGAGGAAACACATTCATTGCACAGATCTCTTCTACGGTTAAACTGCGGAATATCTTGATATTTTTACGAAATATTTCTTCTTAACACAGTGTAGAAAATTGGTGAACTCTTTCGCAAAAATGCAACATTGAAATGGGGCATGTATACCTATTAACATGTTCTCTGCTTTCATTATTCTTTTAAGTAGAGAAAGAAGGTATGTACGTTTCTACAAGCGTTTTCGTGCCTTTTGCTGAGACAGTTTGTTGATGAGTTCTTCAACATTTACCCTCCTAAGAACCTCCGTCTCTATGCTCAGCAGTGACAAATCACTGAGGCGGCTGTCGGTCCTGGTTGATCGAAGCCTGTTTTTGATCAATTTCAGTTTGCTGAATGATCGTTCACCAGTGCAATTTGTGACCATTAAGCACAAATAAATTCTAAGAGCTACATGGACATCAGGAAAGGAACCTTCAAGCTTTTCACAAATTAGAAGTTTCAGCATGTCTGCCACAGAAGAACAACCTTCGTTGCTCGCATATGAAATGAACTGTTCAAGCTCATCGGGAAATGTGTCAGCCAGATCAGAAGGGTACTTTTTCACGAGGTCCATTGCCTGCAGGCGTCTCTGTGCTGGTGAAAAGCAGTTTCAGTCTGTAATAACAGCAAACTGTGAGCAGACCTCGGTGTAAGCATTTAAGCGGGATGTGAGAGCGTGTACGAGATTGTCAACCATGACAAAGAAGGTTTCACAGCGGAATTTTGCGGAAAGATCTTGTGGCTCTGGCGTGCTTGTGCCTGCAGTGCTGTCGTACCGTGTAGATTGCTTTCGCTTTCTCTGCGAGCTTGCTTTGTACGAAGCGTTGTCGGACGCTTCCTTCGCAAGCTTTTCAATTTCGTCAAACCTCTCTCTTAAGCTGGATACATAATCACACAATGATTTCATCAGGGTGACGGCAGCATTCAATGAAAGTGTGGGACTCTGAAATGCCTTGCTGGTGGCGTTGAAGCGCTGCAAAACTCTATTCCAAAACTCGGCCATCAGCGCGGTTTCTAATGTTGACATTGACTTCAGCAAAGATTTTGCCTCGTGCTTCGTTTCTGCTCGTTCTTGAGGATCTTCGAATAGTTCATTCAAGGTGGTTTTGATTTCCTTAGAACCTGCCACGAGAGCCCTCGTTGCATCCGCTCGCGCTGACCACCGCGTGTCTGAGATTTGTTTTGGGATTACCGCTGTCGCGTTTTGTTTCAAATGAGCCTGGAGTACAGCCCAGCGATGAGTGGACGCGGCAAAGAAAACGTATATACGTTGTACAAGCCCGAAAAAACTAACGGCTTGCCCACAAGAATCTACTGCATGCGCCCCGACCAGATTAAGAGAGTGAGCAGCACAAGGGATGAAATTTGCTTGCGGATTGATTTTCTTCAAATGAGCCTGCATGCCAGAGTATTTTCCAGCCATATTGTTCGCGTTGTCGTATGACTGGCCACGACAATCTTGGAAGTTAACTTCAAGATTTTCTAAGAGGTCGAACGTTGTCTTCGCGATATCTTCCCCTTTGTGACTGATTATGGGCAAAAGCCGAGAAAATGTTCTTCAGGCTCATCGTTAGCAACGCAGCGAATGACCACTGTAAGTTGTTCCCTGTGACTCGAATCAGGTGTAGAATCAACTGAAAGAGAGAAGTACTTGGCACTAGCAACAGCGCTAGTGATTTTTTTTCGGACTTCAGTTCCGAGGGCTTCTACAACCTCTTCCACAATGGTTGAGGAGAGGTAGGATGTTTTGCCACGTCCAATGTTCCCAAAGTTCTTTATATGGGCGGCAAGGAAAGGATCAAATTTGGCGATCAGTTCAAGGCACCCAAGGAAGTTGCCATTTTGGGGAGACCCGAGTAAATCATTCGATCCTCTGAGAGAGAGCCCTCGTTCTGCAAAGAACATTACCACTGCAACTACGCGGTGAAGAACAATTCTGCAGTAAGTTGTTCGTTCCGAGCAGTGCTCTTCAAAGGATCGAATGACCGATGCTCTGAGAGAACGTCGCTTGCACAGGTCAAGCACGCATTGGCGATGACACTCACTTTCCTCGTGTGTCTTTAACTTTGCATATGCCTTATTCCATGAACTGAACCCATCTGGTTCCGAAAATTGGTCATTTCTTGCTGACATCAGAGTACAGGGAAAACAATATACAGATCCTTTGGAAGGGCTGTACAGCAACCATTCGCGCAAGACTACTTCGCCGTGGGTGCGGTGAGCATTGAACATTTCCTGCTTGAAGTGGCGGTGGTAGCCCTTCGGTGCCGCGTCAGTTGGCTGAAAGTACCGCTTCGATCGAGAGTAATCACCCTGCATATTTCTAGCATTTTCACAGACATCCCGAGTTTGAGCCACCCAAAAGTTGACACTGGCTACGCGCAGAGGAAACCAGTCCGCGGGATCCATAGACATGCAAGGACGCTCATCAGGCAGGGGCTGATCTGTCTCAGTCGGGCTGCTCGTCCCTGGAGAACTGGGCTTCATCGCAGTGTGTGATGCAGTTGGTTCCCCGACCATGCTCGTTGAGGCTGTTGACTTTAAAGTCATTGAAGAGAGCGCCTCGCTTGCGCCAGCTTCGGAACAAACAGTTTTGCTGAGCGCATGGTCTGCTTGGTCACCTTCACTGGTCTCACTAGTCGACGCATTACTGGCCGAGCTCTTGTCACTGGTAAAATAGCTAGAAAGCTTAGGCATTTTTTCTAAAGTGTCGCTCAGGCGTTTTTTTTCTCCGTTGCCAAATGGCGCTTTCGAGCGCCAGAGAACTCCTTTTTCCATGGCATGGTAGAGTAACAGAGCCTGCAAGCCAAATTTATGAATCTATAAGTAACTTATTCAAAGTATGCTTTTCTAGAATTAATTTTTACTGAGAGCGACAATGAAGAATAATCTCAAAACAAATTTATGAGTAACATTACGGTAGTTGAACAAGACAATGAAACGCTACCGAAGAAATCTGATATTGGCGATGAACTCACTGACCAGAGTCAAGGGCGGATCTAGCCACTCATTTTAGGGGGGGGGGGGTTACTGGAAGTTCAACCGAAGAGGGGGAAGGTGGCTTTTGTTGTTAGTAGTTGCTATTATCAAAAGAACCCCATAACAGCATACATACAGTTAATTTGTGTTCACAGTGGTTCCAATCCTTTGTTCTAATCGGTTTTCTAATCTTAGTGAATTTCAAGAAATATTATGAATATCGGGCTACCATACTTCAGATATATGCACATTTTGCTGTGCTAAGCCTTTGTTAGTAATGGGGTTGCGTGGCCGGTGCGAAAACGAGTTGGTGTCGTGCCGGGCAGTCATCGGGACAAGTTGATGTAAGAAAGAAAATATACAAGTATTTACATTATTCGGATCACAGTGAACAGGCACGGCGCTTTCCATTCATAATGATGAGCACACATCTGCACTTCAAAAACCAGTGTCTCATTGACAACGAAACTTTACTGCAGATACAATAGGAGTTGATGTACTAGATTGCAGAAACTGTCCAGTTCACTGTCCAGACTGCGATGCAGTCCACACCCAGCAAGCTTCTTTTCTGAGGTGAGGGCGGAACGCTCTTTCTTGTCTAGGTCGGACCGCTGCAGGCGCACCGCGGCGCGTCTCCCATTTCACGATGGTCTAATGTTCTCCGTCAGAAGCTCTCGGAGTGCTTGGATGTTATTACTTTTGTTTCCCCTCATGCTTGTGGTATTTTATTACATTCTGGTTTTGCTGTAAGCGCTCTCGCCTGCCCGCTGCCGCAACTTTCTAGCTGGTATACAAACAAATAGGAGCTCTGAAAACTCTAGCTCGGCTTTCCTGCTACCAAAACGGGGAAAAAAGACACAATCCGGGTAATTCGTATTGAGTGCAACCAAAAAAGCGAGATACCAACTAAATGTGTCCGTAATATTTATTTTATCGTAAGAACGCCACGCATCGCTTTTAAGACCGTACATGGGTATTAAAATAGGCTAAGTTTTCTCACTTAGAAGAATATAATGCAACGTATTTTTGTAGTATAATATTTGGCAGTCACGGTAGAGTATTCTTCACTATTTTCATAAAAATCGATGATGATTATTTTCTTTAAAACGACCCTAAAATGTTGCCATTTTTGCTAGTTTCGCAATTATGCCATTTATGAGAATTTATAACGAAATAAGTATGTAACGCAGTCACATGCTTTCTTGCTTAACTAGCAAACAACCTTTCGTAGACTTGTCAGAAATATTTTCAGCTTCAGCACTTTAGCGAAAATTGTGAAAAATAGCCCCCAAATTCGGAGTCAGCCAGAGGCAGTCGCTCAGAAATCAAAGTTCGGCAATTTTTGAAAAATGCACTGTGCGTCACATAAATTAAAGTTTCCGTAGACAGATAGTAGCATTAGCGTAGACTTATGAAAAATTAGCATTGACGTCCACAATGTGTTAATTTTTTAATGACAGGCGTCCAAACTGGACAAATCTAAGTTGCAGAAGCGCCTTTTTCCACCTGCAGTGAAACACGAACTTTTTCCTAGAAATTTGTGGTGATTCTCGCAAAACTAAGGATCATTTCTTTATATGGAGACATTTACCCAGCTCATATAAAAATTTCGTGCAAAACAAAAATAGTCGGGACCCCCCTTGGTCTGTCCTTATCTGAACACAGCCACAAAAAGAGCATATCACCATCTAAATTAAGAACAGAGGAGCTTAACCATGCAAAGAAACTTCTTTGAATAATAAATGGATACACAAATAAGATTGCGCAAGCACTGCTCCACTTGCTCATCTTCAATCGTACGTTGCATCGTTTTAACAAGTAAAACAGAGACAGCAACTTCTAAGTGCAGCAGCATCACAGACGACGAAAATTAGCAAGTGGCGCAATGGTTACGCATATTCACGTGAACCTGCAGGGTACTTTCTGTGGAGTACCTTAAAAAATGACTGCACATCTTGTAATCGAAAGAAGAAATCACAAAGCGCATAGCGACATGATATCGTACTAAGCTCGAGTGAGATGTCCCCCCTTCCACCAACCGCCAGAGAGGGAGGAGGCAACTGAGTCTCTTTACTCGACGCTAATTACCAGCCCCACTAATTACCAGAACCACCCCTACTCTCGCTTACCCCCTCTTGACCGCATATCTAAACATCTTTCTATGCAAAGCATTCGTGCTGGGGCCGGGAAGGAAGAGAGGCTACGAACTTTCCTTGTTTTCAAACACGTATAATCTAAGTACAGCCGTAACTTGCAGACACCCATGCTCTCCTAATACAACAGTCCATGCGCAAAATTATAACTAAGTTGTAAGGAAGAAGATGGCAAAGAAGACGCAAGGGTACAGTTCTTAGAGGGCGAAAAAGAAGAGGAACGAAAATAAACAGTAATGGCGACCGTATTGGATTCGTGATTCCTCGGTGTCGTTACAATTTTGGCGCAGTCTACTGCAGGATCCTGGGCGCCTGAACAGCTCCGATTTTCCGACGACCATGCGCGTCGACGTCGCCGCAAGATGTGTCAAGACGGTGAGCGTTGCATGCTGCGTCTATGGTGGAAAGTCGATCTGTCCGCGTGAGCTCTGACTGTTAGGCGACATATCGCCAATTCTCGAAAGAAGATATGAATTGCGAGGAACTTAAAGCGGCCATCGCGCATACTGGCCGGCTCCATAGTGAAGATAGACTACACGAAACCGGACTGACAAAAGAGGTGATTGCTAAAACAGACAGCCCGTTAAGAGGCAAAGATATTTTCCAAGATATAATCAAGCTGCAGGAAGAAAATAGCAAGCGGCAACAACATCTGTTGGAGCTTATAATGCAGACAGGAGTTGACCGATCTCTGAAACCACCTTTGGAAGTAACTAAGCCAGAGATCTACGATGGATCATCATCAATGAATGCTCAGGCCTGGCTTGACTTCTACGAATACGCATGCGATCAAAATTTTTGGAATCACGATCGCGACAAAATAATGCACATGCGATTCTACCTGGGAGGCGTTGCGAAGACCTGGCATGACATCCGAGCAACAGAGAAGGCAGGACATCCTTGGGCGGACTGGAGGCAGAGCTTTCTAGCGACATTCTGTGAAAGCAAGTTTCGAAGTTGGGACCGTGCAATAGCCTTGAGGTACCTCTCTGGTCCTGTTACGAACTATTTTTTCGAGAAGTGGAGGCTATTGCATGCGGCGGACTCTGCACTCTCCGACTCGTCACTTGTGTGCCTCATCACATTGGGACTTCCTGAATGCATGCAGCGCCATGTTCAGCTTGGAACACCACGAACGCCTGAGGAGCTACTGCAGATTATGAAGCTGTTGTTCGTTCAAAAGCGACAGTCTTCGGCAAGAGAAGTGACCACCGCTGAAATGTTTCCAGCACCTGGATGGCCAGACCCATTCAGCGAACCCGAGCAGTCTACGAAAAACACAAGGTAGACGAAGAAAAGGAAATTTACCAAAGGATGTTCTGACGACCCTTCGTCCCAAGCATACGAAAAGATTTTTCTCACGGACCGCGCCAAGCTAATATACGTGCCTGCGCAAGTAAATGGTAAGGATGTGAAAGCTCTAGTTGACAGTGGAGCGTCAATCACTGTCATTAACAAGGACGCGATTCCTCAGCTAACTATAAGAAAAGATTGTCCCGTCATCGTGTACGGCTATGATGGCAGGAAACAACTGTATGATGAATGGACAGAGATCTTGATTACGTGTCAGGGCAAGAGTACGACTGTGAAAGCACTGGCCCTTCACGGAGTGAAGTATCAACTTCTTTTGTCCCGCCCGGTAATGCAAGAATTGCGTTTGAATCTATATTGGGATGGACAAGTTACCACACATGATGATCGCCTGCTGACTACCTTTACAGCCGTTGCCGAAAACCCCCGCAAGCCCACTGCCGCAGAAGACGTCACACGCATGTATCCCGAGTTACTTTGTGTAGGCGGATACCCGAAGGCGACCACTAAGTTTGAAGTACCATTTGAGCTCCGAGATACGTCCATAGTGAAGCGGAAGGCTTACAACATGTCCAGAGAAAAGAAGTTGTGGCTGAAGGCAGAGCTACAGAAAATGCTTGATGCCGGTGTCATACGCCCTTCTACGTCTCCTTTTGCTTCACCGATAACTATTGCACCAAAAGAGGACGGAACATTTCGTCTCTGCACCGATTACAGGCAGATAAACAAGCAGACTGACCTTTTTCCCTTTCCAATGCCACATATTGACGAAATAATCAATGAAACCGGAGGTTGCAAAGTGTTTTCGCGTCTCGACCTTTGCAAAGGCTTCTGGCAAGTACCTCTGCAAGAAGAAACGAAGAAGTTTTCGGCATTCATTACGCCATTTGACGTGTATGAGTACAACCGGCTGCCATTTGGTTGGAAAAATTCTCCAGCCTGGTTTCAGAAGATGATGAACAGTATTTTGAAGCCATACTTGGGAGTCTTCTGCAACGTTTATATTGACGACATTATAGTGTACTCAAGATCAAAAGAGGAGCACTCTGGACATCTCGGGAAAGTGTTACAAGCTCTTAGTGACGCGGATCTCAAGATCAATGAGAAGAAAAGCGAGTTCTTTAAGTCGAAAGTGGTTTTCCTTGGAAGAGTGTTCGACGGAACCACCAAGAGCACCAAACAGGAGTCCGTTCAAAGGATCGCAAAGCTCACGAAGCCACATGACATTCACTCACTTCGAGTTTTTCTTGGACTCGCAGGCCACTTCAGGAGTTTTATTAAAGATTTCTCCAAGATGACGAAGTGCTTGACGGAGCTCACGAAGAAACAAGTGCCTTTTGTTTGGACCGAAGATTGCGAAAGGGTTTATAAAGAACTTGTACGTCGTATATCATCGGACCCTATTCTTACTCTACCGGACTATAGTTTACCTTTCGAGATGAATACGGACGCTTCCAATTATGGTACAGGGGCGGTTCTGTACCAAAGAGACCTCAGTTCACCTCCAGCTCAACAGCTTAGGGTTATAGGATACTACTCCTACACCTTCAACCCTACACAGCAGAATTATTCCACAACAGAGAAGGAGGCTCTTGCTGTTTTAATGGCTGTGCGCTACTTCCGATCATACATCGACGGAAGAAAGTTTTCATTATACACGGATCACCAAGCATTAACGCACCTGTTGAATATGTCGGAGCCAAGGGGAAAATTGGCCCGCTGGGTCAATGAACTTCAACAGTACGATTTTGACGTCTTCCACCGTGAAGGTAGCCATCTTACTGACGCCGACGCCCTGTCTCGGTTGGCGGTCGAGATCCCGCATGGAACAGTTAACTTGACGAGATTATGGGAAGGGTATGAAAGTCTGCACTTCAAGGATGGCAAGTTCGTCGTACCAGACACACTGATTCCGAAAGTGCTTCACTTATATCACGACAGCCCCGAATCAGGTGGTCATGATGGCTTCTGGCGAACGTACAACAAGCTTCTGAAACGGTTCACATGGACAAACATGAAAAAAGACGTCGAAGCCTATGTCAAGTCGTGCCACTTGTGTCAAGTGAATAAAGCGAAATACCGGCCTCGACCCGACGAGCTCGTCTTGCCAAACCATTCGGACAAATCCTTTGAAGTCGTCCACGTGGACTTTGCGGAACTGAAAAAGAAGAGTTCCGGGGTTCGCAAGACACAGTCTTTCTTGATTGCCATAGATCAGTGCACCAGAATGGTAGCGGCACGTCCTGGACGAGAAGACACGAACAGCGTTATCGCCTTGCTTGACCGAGCGATATTCTCACCGCTGAAAGTCGTCATATCTGATAATGGACCCGCATTTTTAAGCAAGAAACTTCAACAGTGGGCAGATAGCCGTGGCATTACACTACGCCGTTGCGCTCCATTTCACCCGCAGGCCAATGGAATGGCGGAAAGGGTTATACGTGACATCAAGCAATTCATGTCCATGTACCCAACGTTTAAAGGCGGATGGAAGTGCTGCCTAGAAGCGGCTGTGGCCCACCACAACAGAACACACACTACGAGTCTTGGCTGCAGCCCGCATTTTGCTGCCTATGGCGAAGTGCCCATACTGCCAGCCGACAAAGAACTTAAAATCGATGATCAACTGCAATTGTTTGAACACCGAAAAACCAACCAGGAACAAAGGAGATACCGAAAGGCGATGAAACTCCAATTCGACAAGCGACACCAAGGACACAAGCCGGATATTGGACTGAATGATCTTGTGCTCGTGCGGAAGGGTCTGCCTGGTAGCGACACAAGAATTCTTGGACCGTTTAAAGTCATAAAAATATCGGTACAGCAAGGTGTGCTAAAGACCATTGGCTACCTCAATGACGGACATCTTGAATTCGCCGCTACAAGCAACGTTCTTCGGTATCACCCCAGGAGGGGTGACGACAAACAACGGGGGGAGTGTAAGGAAGAAGATGGCAAAGAAGACGCAAGGGTACAGTTCTTAGAGGGCGAAAAAGAAGAGGAACGAAAATAAACAGTAATGGCGATCGTATTGGATTCGTGATTCCTCGGTGTCGTTACATAAGTAACATGACACATAAGGATACAGTAACACAAAATATCTGCGACAATACAATGGCGCGAACAGCACAAGAGGATACAATTCTTAAAGTCAAATTACAGCACAGGAACGGTACGTAGCTAAGGAAACACACGAGGACACAGAAAGTGAAGTGATTACTTAACAAAACCGCGCAATATCTCAAATCGTTGCCTCCTTACCCTCCTGGGGTCGCTGTCCCGTTCGTCTCCTCGGTCGTCGCAGCGGACTTCTTTTTGCTCCAGGCACATAATGATCTTCTTTCCTGATTTCTCGGGGCTTCGAGCGACCGGACTTCCCTACGGTATCCCTCTCACGCAGCCAAAACAACGCTCCTTTACACAGCGACTCCCTTGATCTCCCCTTCCTCCTCGCATCCTAGTTCCGCTGTGACGTCCGTCTTGGGCTGACCGGACCCCCGGCCTCGTAAAGTGCTTACACCCATTCTCTTAACCGACGCCTCGAAGAAAAGAAGACCGCTTCCCCTTCCCACCGGAGACGACGAAGACAGCAATCCGCAGCGGGGTTCTTGAAAGCTTTTGTCAATGGTCCTCGCGGGGCCCACCACGCAAACACCAGCATCGGGTGGCAGCGTCCTTGGGCGGCGGTCACTGCGGCGGCGAGGCGTCATGCGCACCCCTCAGTTTTATGGCCGCCAGCGAGGCCTTCCCTCCATTGCTCCCAGGGCTCATTACCGCGTCTTCCGTGAATGACCGCCTGCGACACTCAGGGAGGAGAAGCGGCAAATACGAGGAACCGTACCGAAGACGCCTGTTACAAGCGTTGAAATACGACCTTGACATGTGGTCGTCTGGCGCAGCGGAAACGGGAACGATGGGAACAGCCAGAGGCATTTCTGCGCGGCGCTCAGAACACCGCGCGTTGGACATAGGAGGCGGCACGCTTTGTTTGGCCTTTGAGATTCGAGGGCGCCCCCTCATCTATGGAAAGTTTGCCGATTGCCCTCTCCAAGTTTTGCGCTTGTGCATTTCTTGCTCTGTTTTGCCTCAGGAGAGGGTTTTGCGTGGCTGTGGGCTATGGGGGCGGTCGTCAGGCTGATGCCAGCCGACCAACAAGGAAATATTTTGCGAAAATGGTGACAATTGGTTGGGTGTCACGGAAGGGCGGAGTCAGGGTCTACGAAAAGCGGCCGCGGGACCACGATCGGGAGAAAGAAATGGAATGCGAGGAGATGAGATCGAGATGAGAGACGATGAGATGAGGACCGAGGCAGAGGATGGAATGAGATAGAGAGTAGAGACGACGAGATGGTGACTGAGGGAGGCGATGAAGGGGATGATGGAGACGATGAGGACGGAAGAGACCGAGAGTCGCGAGCAGCTGGACGAGTGGGACAGTGACCCGGAAGACAACTCACGAGCCTCGACCCGAACCGACCCGAACAACGAGCCCCTGGGCCTGCGACATCATGGACTTACTCGTGAGATGAGCTACACCCCTTTCTATATTCACGAACTTTGCGAAGCGGGAAGCAGCGAGTTGGGGCATTGCGCAGTTTGAATAATTATCATCTCCACCCCTCGTGTTAATCGCGTTATTTTATTGTTATTGATATCCTCCGCCTGTTTTCTGCATTTTCGTCGCGAGTGTTGTATTCTTTTGATATGATTTTGTGTAGAGTGTATCGTATGTGGAGAGCATGTGTCTGTCATTTATGAGTAATATTAAATAATTTGTTAGTAAACAAGGAAAGCTCGTTGCCTCTCTTCCTTCCCAGCCCCAGCACGAATCCTTCTCGAGAAGTTGTTGAGACGCGTAGCAAGGGGGGACGTCTCACCGCGGCCGTTTTTCACGGGTCCCGACTCCGCCATTCCATGGCACCCAACCAAGTGCAACTGTCCACCAGACATTTGTTCTTGTCGGTCAGCGTACGTCAGCCCGACGACCGCCCTCGCAGCACACACCAGTGGAAAACCCTCTCTCCGGCAAAGTAGAGAAACCAAAAATGCAGAAGCTCCAAATTAGGAGAAGGCAACCGTGCAACGGGCAAGCTGTCCGATGACGCGTGAATTATAGCGACAAGGACTTCAAGGGCTCAGACAAAACGCGCAGTCTCTAACGCGCAGCAGTGTTTCGAGCGCTGTGCAGAAAAACCTCTGGCCGCCCCATCGCCTCAGTTTCCGGCGCCCGACGACCCGATGTCCAGGTCAGGTTTCAACGCCTCCAACCCGGTGTCACTTCTTCTTCCTTGAACACCGCAGGCGGTCAGCCGCGGAGAACGCGATAATGAGCCCGGGAGCCGCGGAGGCTGACGGAATGTCAGGCCCGGCCCGGCTGAGGGGTTACAACGGAGTCGCATGAATGGAACCGACAGAAAGCGTTCCGCTGCGGCCCCCACGCCATAAAACTGAAGGGCGCGCACGGCGCCTCGCTGCTGCGGCGACTGTAGACCAAGAGACGCCGCCACCCGATCCTGGTGTTTGCGCGGTGGGCCCGCGAGGACCGTCGACAGAAGCTTCCAGGAAGCCTGCGGTGTTCAAGGAAGAAGTGCCACCGGGTTGGAGGCGTTGAAACCTGACCTGGACATCGCGTCGTCGGGCGCCGGAAACTGAGGCGATGGGGCGGCCAGAGGTTTTTATGCACAGCGCTCGAAACACTGCTGCGCGTTAGAGACTGCGCGTTTTGTCTGAGCCCTGGAAGTCCTTGTCGCTATAAGTCCTTGTCGCTATAATCCACCGCGGCGGACGATACATAAACCGTGACCAAAACTCTGCATTGCAGAATCGTCGTCCAGATTTTAGTCATTTTGGAGGTAAGTATATGTTGTTGCAATCCAGGCGCTAAATTGCTTTCAGAAATGAGCCATATATGACACAGGGGAAGGTATTTAAAATGGCAACGTTAGCTATTTGAAACATTAGCCTTTTTTTGTCTTGTGCCTCATCCGGAGTCTATATCGACCAGATGACACTGATATGTACCATCTCATGCATCCACCATAACCCGTTTACATGAAACTTTAAACGCAAATCGTGAGCTGTATTAGCAGAAAATGAAGTGTCGTTGTAGCTTACCGCCTCATTGAAGCCGACAGTGAAGTCGATGTTCGTGATTCGCCTTCTCATCCGAGGTAGTGGGTGTAACATAAGCGTATAGATCTTTTCTGGTGTAACTTTCTTGCTTGGGCGTCTGATACGCACTGCCAGATAGGGACATTAAACGGTCCCTAATGAGATATTTGAACTTGAGGCGGAATGACCAGGGACACTGAAGAATGCATGCAATGCAGTTATGGTTTGTTGTGAAGAGATTAGTTATTAGTGGAGATAAAGCGAAGAGCGAATATCTCTCACTCAATTTATCTCGTCCTAGACTCAGTGCCGAAGCGATGTTGTCCCGAATCTGATTACTCTCAGCGAATTAAAAAGCGCCATCATACGTCACCGTGCACGTGTGCAATTGGCCGCCGCTTGGCCGCGGTACAGTGAAGCCGCGCCTTTCATTTGTGGTTGCAGACCTCAAACCTCGCAGCGAAGATCTCAACATGTAAGTAGGATTGCATTTCAGTGAGTCTTCAATGATCCCCCGGGCCCTCGCGGCGGCGGCAGCTCTCTCTGCGAACGAAGCCTGGCGCCAACCGACGGAATGCGAAGCTCCGTTTGCGTCGACAGCATGCGAGGCGTCCGATTGCCAAATACTGCTTATGTACACGCGTATTTCAGTTTTCGTTTTTATATTGCCGATTTACGTTTGGAGAACTCGAGCAGAGGCGCCTTGCAGTGAAGATAGTCGCGGCAGAGCAGTGAGAGCAGGGCCATGCAGGGACACTCAATGCGCCCGTGGAACGAGGCACGCATCCGAAGTGCAGGTGGGAGGATGCCAGTGAGCAGAAACGTGCAACCACCGAAGCCCCATAGTTCTCTGCGAGACAGCGGCAGAACACGTGTGAAATCCGACAAACGACGTCAACATCTCTGGGGTGAGACTATACCTGGCTGCTCTTAATGCCACCGCGGTCAACGGTGGAATACAAAACAAATAAATAAATCCAAACAGAAAGAAACGAAACGAATGAGTAAGATATCAACGTGAATAGCTCTCGGCAAATCGCGGGAGAGGGGGGGGCGTGTTGACACAGGCCTTGGGGGGGAACCCGATCGCCCCCCCGCCCCCCCTTGGATCCGCCACTGTCGTGAGTTTATCGCGTAGTTTGTGTTTCTGCTGCTTCCTGTCTACCGATTACTCTCTCGACATGATCTGGATCTGTCTACAATATGAAGGAAGTCCACAGAATAAGACGATACAGCCGGAATTGACTTTGCAATAAGATCTCTATATCATTATGGTTCACATATCTTCAGAACGGGATGCATTCTCAAGCGTTCTGATTCAACGGGATGCATTCTCAAGCGTTCTGGTTCAAGTGAATATTACAGCGATGCTCACTCATTCCATTCCGACAGTCTCCAAAGGTGGCAAAAATAAAGCACAAAATGTCGAAGCTTGGCGAAATCGGCGGCTCTGAATAAGTTAGTAAGAAAAGCTCGTACTTGCTTATTCATAAAACTAGTTGATAATGACGGAAGCAACACAAGAGCAAACGCACCCACTTAGACATTGCGTAATAATATATTCGCAATAAAAGTATTCAAATACTAATCCGCTGAATATTATTTTAATATTCCCAAGGGTCTCGAAAAGATGTTGGCAGTGCCTCAATTTTTGCAAAGTAACGAAAATAGAAGCTCTTCAACTCTCGCACGAAAGGTGCACACTGTACCTGTTAGCCATCTTAAGGTGCCCAAGTGCCCAAATATAAGAAATGCGCTTGCAGTTGTTTCCAATACTAGCACAAATGTACATTTTGAAGTTCTTACCTTTAAGGTCAGCAGATGATCCGATTGTTCCGCAGTAACAGGCCAACGACGAGTACAAAGAACAGGGAAGGCTCCAGAGCATGAAGGTTTTACTGGTCATGTGCCCACACGAAATTTCTTTAACCGAAGATTGCGTCATAAGAGCCGTGCTGCCTCGTGGATCGTTGAGCGCGTCAGCGGCGTTATGTGATCACGAACAAGCTGCGCGCATCCGGTCGGCTCGGAGAAGCATCATATTCACCTGAGACGCCCGTGGTTGCATGTGCTATGCAGGGCATTGCGTAAAAGAAGTTCAAAAGTGATGGTCGGTTGAAGACCTCCACCACAACGCTCAAGCAGTAGCGGTGAGGTTCTGCTGGCGGCCAGATAGTGGATATATGTTGTAGATATTTCCTGTGCACAACCTTTTACCAAGTGATGGTCTCTTAAGTTTCCCTACATAACCACCAAGCAGGAATTAAGACAGAAGGGCAATGACAGAAGCGAAGAATCGAACAGTTACTCCTTCAGAGTCCTTGCATAATCATGCAGTTCCGTACCATACAAATATTTCACGGTGCGTTATTTACACTATAATGAAATTATATGCGTCAGCTTCATACCGGTTACTTTCATTGAGCGCATTAAACTATATTTCAAACAGGAACCGCTCTCTATGCGCCTTCGCATTGCGTATTGGACCGTAGATGCTGAAATCCTCGTCCGGCTGCTTTATGTGTCCATCCTCTGGATCAGCTCCTTTCCTCTACACGATGCGAGGTCTTGGGCGAGTAGAAGGTGTTTTACCACAGACTGCAAAACTGTGAGCTGACTTCGAGATTATGCACGTTATGCAACGAACAACCTCTTAGAAGCATGTATATTGATTATTGAAATAGATAATCTGTTTTTATAAGGGGAATCTAGCAGGAGAGTTAAACTTTTTAGAACAAAACAACGAAGTCGGCCATTTTTTCTGGCCCTCGGGGGGCCCCCTAAAACCGGAGGGCCCGGTTCATTTGAACCCTTTGAACCCTGGATAATCCGCTGCAGGTCACGGACGTAAGGCGGCGATGGTGCGTCGGAGCCGGGCGACGAAGTCGGTGGGATCTGACGTCGTAGTGCTAGATGGCAGTGCAGCGAGAAATTCACCTGGGATACGGAGTAGTTCCCCGTAGACGAGCTCTGCTGGTGTAGCGTGGATGTCCGGTGGCGCGAAGACCGAGGATGACGACTGGGATGGCCTCGAGCCAGGTTGAGTCCGGCTAGCACATAATGGCTGCTTTGAACTCTCGGTGGAAACGCTCGAATATTCCGTTGGCGCAGGGGTGGCAACTGGTGGTCCTCAAGCGTTCAAAACCGATGGTCAGCCCGAGGGGCCTGAAAAGGTGCAACTCGAACTGTCGTCCTAGGTCGGTGGTTACGCGGCGGGAGCGCCGAAACGAGCAATCCAGCCGGTGAAGAAGGCCGAGGCGACGTCTTACGCAGCGATTCCCTCGAGGGGCTATGCCTCGGGCCATCGAGTGTACCGGTTGATGGCGGTGAGTCAGTAGCGAGAGGGTCCAGCCGGGGGAAAGGTTCCTATGATGTCGAGGTACGTGCTCAAACCGACCGGAGGGCAGAGATAATGTTCCGAGTGGTGACGTGACGTGCCTGGTGACTTTAGCCCGTTCGCATTGAATGCAGGAGCGCGCCCAGGTTAGACAATCCCGCTGAATGGAGGGCTAGACATAGCGGTCAGCCACGAGGCGTGTAGAGGGGCGTATGCCGGTGTGGCTGAGGATGTGGAGCTGGTTGAAAAGACCACGGCGATGGGGCAGGGGCACATAGAGCCTGCTTTGTTCTGTCGACTTGTCGCAACGAATTGTGGTTGTCGACCCTGGAATGGGGACTTGTTGCAGCTGTAGTGAGGACCTGCCCTGGAGAAGTTCCTGCATTTCGGCGTCCGTAGTCTGAGCCTCGGCGAGGACGTCCGCCGTTATCTGCACAGAGCTGATGGCTGCTACACGTGAAAGCGCGTCGGCGACCACGTTGTCTTTCCCGCTGGCATGTTGGATGTCGGTGGTGAACTGTGCAACGAGCTGCTCTACAGGCGGGAGTTTGTCGCGACGTTTAGAGAAGGCGTAGCTAAGAGGCTTGTGGTCGGTATAGATGGGGCAGTTCTGTGCTTCGAGAATATGGCAAAAGTGTTTCACTGCTTCGTATATGTTCTCTGTAGTAGGCTGGCAATCTTATCGGGGCAGGGTTCATGGTTTTGTCAGTTGAAGTGGCGGATTGAAGGGGTCGTTTTCCGAGCTTTTAGTTTCTTGGAGAAGAACACTAAGAGATGCCAGGTGTTGTCCACGCGTTGCATGAAGGCGGCGCTGATGCCGAAGCTAGATGTGTTTGTGAAGAGTCCCAAGGGAGCGTATGGCGCGGGATGGGTGAGAAGCGTGGCGGTGCAGAGGGTGGCGTTGCATTCTTGGAAAGTTTTCGCGAACGTCGGTGTCCACGTGACGGGTTGCTTTTCTCGTAGCCCAGCCAAAACATCATGGAGGGGAGCCTGGTAGTCGGCTATGCTGAGGAAACGGCGAAGGTCTTTAGCGGTGGTGGGTTGAGCGTTCTTTTGCAGGTCCGAGATGCGTTGGGGCAAGGGCCGAGTTACCTCAGATGAAACTTCGTGGTCGAGGAAGGGGACCACTGAAGCGCCTAGACCGTGGTCATCGAGGCGTTGGAACAGCAGAGGAAGGTGCCTGTTGTGCTCTTCGGCGTCGCTGGAAAATACCAGTATGTCGTCACAGTAAACGAAGCAGAACTCCGGGCCGCGGACGACTTCGTCAATGAAGCGCTGAAAGGCTTGTCCAGCGTTTCTCAGGCCGAAGCTCATGAAGGGAGACTCGAACAAGCCAAAGGGAGTGATGATTGCCGTTTCCTGGACGTCATCTGGACTTGACGGGTATCTGTGTAGGCCTTCACCAAAGTCTAGCACGGAGAACACGTGGCAGCCATGAATGCGATGGGCGAAGTCCTGTATGTGGTGGACGGGTTACCTGTCCGGGATGGCACGCGCGTTGAGTTCACGGTAGTCCCCCACAAGGCCGCCAGCCTTCGGTCTTCTTTGGAACAAGGGGGAGCGGCGAGGCCCATGGGCTGTCAGAGCGGCGGGCGATTCCGGGGTGCGCCGACATCCTGGATGGTGCGCGACAGCTGCGGCAACAAGGCCTCGACGACGCGATCAGCAATCTCCGCAAGTTCGTCGAGAGGAAGCCTAAGCTGAGCCTGCAGAAATGCCTGGACGTGCGGCGGAAGTCATTAGAGCCAAAGCGCTCGCAGGAAAGAATCCTGGACTTGCATGTTGCCCGCGAGCCAACAGCTGTGGCGCAGGAGCTGCGAAGGTTTGCGCTCAGGAAGCTCTACGGACTGAAGTTGTATGTTCTCTTCTCCCGGGAGTGACAGGGGGCGGATAAGCGCAGTCTTCAAGCGTTCATAGAGGTTTGCCTTTGGTGGGTCGGCAAGGATATCCCGGACTTCGATTGCATAACTTGCGTCCATATGGGTGACGACCAGTGCTGGGCAGTATCGAAGATACATGTATCTTAGATACTATCTTAGATACTGTATGGGTATCTTGTATCTGTATCGCGATACTTCTCGAAAGACGAGTATCTGTATCTGTTTTTCCGATACATTCGATAATGTATCGTGTATCTTAAGATACAAGATACTTCTATCGCAACACAATCGCGCGAAACAATACTCGCTGGCCAAGCTCCACTTCTCAAGCTGGTACTGGTGCCACTAAGCCATCTGAATAAGTCTTAGGGCAGTGACGCAATTTTATTTTTCCGCCACATTACTTAGCGCAAAGTTCAGCACAGAAGAGGACTGGGAGAGGGCTCTTAAAAGCAACGAGCTCTCAGTCCAGCTGTCGGCAGTCCAGGAGGCCTGCGAACGGGCGGAGGGCCACGGTCTTCCAGTACCGGCGTGGGCGCGGCCAGCAACTGCGGCGGACCCCCCTTCGGGGGTTGTCTGATCGGGGTTCTCCAGGACCAAATAATGTTCGTTTCATCATCATCATCATCACAGTACCCCAGTGAGGGCAGAAGATGAGGAAAACAGGCGCGCGCGCGGACACGCCCAGCCCACGTACCTTTTGTTTACTCGATTTCTTTTCTTTTTAGTCGCGCCACTGCCGCGACACTTGCTCTTAGCCACTGTTCTGCGCCGCGTCTATCGAGCAAATTCTGATGTTGCTACAGTGTCGTTATAGAAGATTCTCTTGCGTCTTGCTCCGTAACGAAATGTGATGCGTGCAAGAATGGGGTTCCTTTGCACCGCGTGGATTTTACATATCAGTGATTTCAATGATCTCGTGGATGTAAGTTTGACATGCATGCCGTGAATTAACTTATATGCAAATAAGAATCTAACAACGTTAGCACCACTGGTACTGATGCTAGATCTAAAAGAGCAAGCGTTTACCTAAAAGAAACTATCTTGGCGTACCGTATTTTTAACTTCTTGCTGCATTTATTCAAAGAATTTGTGAAATCATAATTTGATTATTAGCGCAGGTGCTTTCTTAGCTGTCATTTTAAATCCCTTACATTACCTAAATCTCTGCACTGTTTTTCCGGTCTGGTAACTGCAGTATGTCTTTTGCAACGCGCTCCCAAAATAAGATCTATGCTTTATTCTTCTGTCTACACTATTTCCACTACTGTTTACACATTTACACGTTGCCAAGGCGATTTTGAAAACAAATATATAATTATGTGGGCGTACCTTGCGTAAACAGTCGAAAACATTCTGCTTACCGCTTAGGAAAATAGCTAAATTGAGCTTGCATTATAATAATGGAAATCATTAGGAGCCATCTTAAAGATGTTAGGAAGGGGATTCGAGAAACTTTCTTTTGCTGAATGCTCTGTTTTGCTCATGAACGTCCCAACAAGCCGTTTCAGGCAATTTTCCATAGGCACTGAATTTTCTGTTGTCTCAACAGGTAAGTTGACAATACTTCATGCTCATAGCTATTAAGGGTGCTGTCTGTATTGTGTTTCTGTACTCATTCAATGTGAATGTTTGATACACAACCACCTCTCTCTTTTACTTATATTTGCTTTCCTGTTTCGGGCTTTCTTAAATATTTTTCGCATTACTAATCGCAACGTAATGGGAGCTATAAGTAGCAATAGCGCGAATAGCGGCTGTGTGCTGCGACGCTTTATGGAACTATACAATACGTCTGAGACGTTTCCGTGTTGCACATGTTCTTTTGTTGAAGAAAAATTGCTAAAACGATTGCACGTTAGTGAGTATATCAACAAAGGATCCTTTACGCCAGCAGATAAGTAGAATATGACAGTTCAATGCAGTTTTACGTCATCTACGTATACACCAGGGGTCTCAAACTGAGCTTATAGCAAGCGGGCCGCAGTCGCTAAATTTAGTTGCAAGCACCGGGACAGTGAAGATGGTGGGAGAGAGTTTGAGCAGAATGACGTTTGAAAGGAAGCCTTTCCCATATCTCATATATAGGTCATTTCTGAAGCAGATTTGGAATCAGGATTCGAGAAACATCGATAGCGATGTACACAATGACTGATATCTGGACGCGGATTCTGAAATATAGGGTTTTTGTTCCACGGTTATGTTTTAGCACATATGGTGACCACATGTTCCTCACGAAAGGAATGCTTGAGACCAGTCATGTCTGTGCAGCTCACGAACATACCGATTTAGAAAATGAAAACAAATGAGACGAAGGCGGTCATGTGTGGGGGCCGGGCCGCTAGCGAAATGGCTCAAACCCTAGTACACACCATGCGCCCCCCCCCCCCAAAAAAAAAGAAAAAAAAATGTCGCTACCAGCGTTGTTGCTGCTGTACACATGTCTGGATATACGGTAATGTGGAAGCTGTCTTTTATGAACAAGGTAAAAGTCCACACCGCTATTTGCGCCGTCGTGAGAATGCTTCTATTTTGAAGTTATTGCTGTTATATGGCAACCTGCTAGCTGGTCGGCAAGCTGTGCAAAAAAGCAAGTACCGCTGTCAGCGAAGTGTACAAAGAATTGTCCTGTGAAGAAGCTAAAACAAACCCCAATAAGTTATTTTGGAAGGAAACTAATGCATTTTGAGCAAGAAGGGCAATACTTTTGAGATACTAACAGACATTTTATTCAAGTGAAGCAAAATAGGTCACAGTTAAAAAATTTTGAAGCAGACATTTTCGTGTATAGGCGTTTGCTGCTACATTATATGGATCTATAATAACAAATTTGAGAATGTATCGAAGTATCATAAGATACAATTGCCAAGTATCGTATCGGATACAATTTTCGCGGCAGTATCTTGTATCTGTATCTCCAATACTTCTTGCCTGGGTATCTTGTATCGTATCGCGATACAATTTCAAAGTATCTTTGCCCAGCCCTGGTGACGACGTAAGCGTAGCGGGTCCGGTCTTCCGTGATGCGCGCCAGGGAGAACTGAGCCTCGACATGGGCGAACCAGACCTCGGGCGAGTCCACCCAAAACGGCGGAAGCTTGACAGCGACACGCCAGGTGTCGTATGATGCAGCTTGCGGGATGCCTTCTGTAGGCGCTCTGACGTCCTCAGCAGAGCCGGCATGTACGGCCTCGGTTGTGGAGGCGTCGCGAGAATGTTGCTGTTGCTGGGTCTGCAGTGCCTGTTGAAGTTGTTGCACTTGCTGGCGAAGAGCGGTGAGGGCTTCTGGGTCGGCTATGGCGGTGCGGTTTGCTCGGTTTCCGGGTCACCAGATGTGGGATGCCGTGTCGACGGAAGGGCGCATCCCAACATAAAAAATAACGACTGTTTATTAGCGTAGTAGCAGCAGGGCGGCGAGCATACCGATGCTGCGCTCGAACGGTTAGCGAAGGAAAGATAACTTTCGAGCTTGGCAGCTTGGGTTTATAGCGACCGTCGGTGACGTAAACCTCCGGCGACGCTGCGGTGGCGCTGTCCCTGATCGGAGGCGTGGTGCAGCATGCAGCCGTGTCACGCCGGGCTAGCTAGTGACGCGGCGGAGCCTGCGCCGGTTTGTGCGCAGTGTGTCAACACAACTTCATGACAAACTAATCTGTATGTATCCTGCGTACTTGAGCATAAATATAAGCTTGTTTTCCTGATTGAAATGTATGTTTCTTTTTCACAAAATGTCAGTTTCAGTTTCAGGGTTGTCTACCGTTAGTTGTAACAGCAACATAACTCTCGAACAGAAGCACATAGAGACATTATTTTTGCTGCAGCACAATTTTAAATGTGTGTAGATTCTTAAAATATAGGAAAATGACATTCGCTTTTTCAAAAAAAAAAAAACGTCGTTTTCAAGGGTGGCAGATACCTTAAGATTTTTCTGCACTCTCGCAGCTGTGGTGCAGCTTGGTTGGTGCAGACCTACGGGTGTGAGGTAGCAGTACAGCAAACGACAATTGTACCAGACGAGACTGTTTGAGCTCGAGGTTACCCGTGCAGAGTGAGCAAAAAACTATAATCATCGCGATCGGCCTCTACTCTAGAAGTACACGTTGCTGGGCTAGTCGGTTCATGTCCAAGTACAAGCCACAAAGTATGGCTATTTTTTGCGCAAGGAAATAACCAGGGCAGAGGCTCAGGGGAGCGCAAACTTTCGACTGTTTATTCAAGAGATAGTGCAACCAAATATATAGGCTCAGACATGCGCAGCAAACTAGGCACACAGCGAGCGCATACCACCCTAATCACTGATCTATGAACTTGCTCTCTGCCTGCGAGAGAGACAATGAAGTATTATTGATACACGTGGAACCTCGTGCTTTGAAATGAAATGCCCCCAACAACTCTGGAGCCGTGGTGTCCCCGCTTCTACCCAGAATCTGAGTATTATTCAAGCAGGGCTCGCACTTATGTGAACAGCTGTAGGTCGGCAAATATGCCCCATCTTTACCTTTTAATGAAAGCTCGTGTTCTTGCGCACGCTCATTCACGCACCTTCCCGTCTGGCCGACATACGTCTTGCCGCAGGACAGCGGAAGTTCATAAACAACACCGGTGGCACATTTTGTGTACGACTTGGCGTGCTTCTTGCCGCAACCACCTTTCTTTCTCCCATCAAATAGGATGCGTGGGCGTAGCTGAGACAGCTTCCGCGGCGCAGAAAAAGCAATTGGCACGTCATGTCTGTTAGCATCCTTTTTTAGGTTGTGTGCCACCCGGTGCATATACGGTACGAGCTCAGGTCTGACCGTTCACCGCTCTTGCTCTACCCCAGAACCGTTGTGCTCACTCTTGAACTTCTGTAGGAGCGACTCGGCGACGGCGATGAGAAACGTGTGAGGGAAACCAGCCAAGGACAAACGGTCCAATTGGTTTTGAAAACCCTTCGGCATAACGTATGAGCACGACCTTGCAAACACGACCTTTTTTATTTATTTATTTTTTTTTAAATTTTTTACCTGCTTCGAGCGCTGCCCGCCGGATGGGATGCCCGCTGTTTCTTCTCCAAGAAGCCTGCTCGTACGGCGCGAGCAGACCTCGTTGTGCTGGGGAATATTAGCATTCCAGAAAATGTAAGCTGTGTACTCAACAAGGGTCCAAAACATAGCCACGAACCTTCGTTGCCGGCTCACGAATTACTTGCAATGAACCGACGAGTTGCCGGAAAAGCCGACGTGGAAGTTAGGGACCATTGCATACAAGAGGGCGTGGCAACTCTAGCCAGAACCGAGGCAAAACCTTCCGTTTTACGTCACAAGTATCCTACGGCAGCTGTTGTGTCATTCTTCAAGGTCCACAATTTGTGTCTGCTTCAAGCGGATAAAAGTGGTGGCTTCGTGGCTATAGATGCGGATTCGTACAAATTCAAGGCTGGACAGGCAGTCAACAAGAACTTCGTCAAGATAAAAGCCAGCGATACAAGACTGAAAACCAGGGCGGTTGCTCTCTGCAAGGACTTGGAACTTGCAAAACTTGCACGGTGTATTGGAACTAGCAAGAACAACGCCCTTTCTGTGTTCTTCACGGCCAAGACGCATAAGCCGGACGTTCCTTTCAGGACGATTGTGAGTGAACGAGGTACCTGGCAGAATGTGATTAGTAAGTTGTTAATGAGGCAGCTAAAGTCGGTTGCAGTGAATGACCCATTTAGAACTGCAAATTCCTCGTGTGTTACCCACCTTCTTCAAACGAATCCTTCGATTGGGCACTTGTTCTCGGTTGATGTTGAGGACCTGTTTTAATCTGTCCCGCACGGTGTATAGCTGTCTTGTGTAAGACGTTGCATAGACGAGAGTGGTGTTGTTGCCTTCCAGAATGCGGCGGGAATGACGGTATAAGCTTTTATGTCCCTTCTCGAGTTTTCTGTCACAGTCACCTTCATCAGTTTTAGTGTAGATTTTCATGTCCAAAGACAAGGCGTTTTCATAGGCTCTTGTGTCGCTCCTGTGTTGTGCAATTTGTATTAGGGGCGAAGCTCCTTAAAGCGGCACCCGTTCGTCCCTCGTAGTCGTAGTGCGTAACCAGTCGTAACGCTAGTACCAGATCTTGACCTCCAAGGTGGTGCCGGTGGGAGATTTTTCCTGTGCGTTGTTGAACAATAAAAAATTCGCAGCGTGCGCGTTAACTAAAAGCCGAATTCTTCTGTCTCTCATTCCCCATTAGCAGCCATTGGCATGTTCCAGTAGGAAACGCTAGTAGAAGTAGAAGTGTAAGTGTTAGCTAAAAGCCGACTTCTTCTGTCTCTCATTCCCATTAGCAGCCATTGTTTACCTCCAAGGTAGTGCCTGGTGAGATTTCTCCTGTGCGTGATTAAACAATAAAAATTTTGTTCAAAACGCCGTTGATTGATGAAATAAACCAACAAAAGACGCCAGATGTTTTCTAAAAGCAAAACGAAAGACGCCAGATGTTTTCTAAAGCAATGGTTTTCTAAACAATAAAAATTCACAGCGTACATGTAAAATTAAAGTGAGCTGCAAGTCGTCATAACTCTCATCGAACCTTTAGTATAAACGCGCCCGATCTCACGTCGGTGATGATGCACTGGGCAGAATTCACGGAAGATTCACGGTTTACCGATGAACCTCCGCAGCTTCGCCCACTCATCATCATTCACTCCGTGGATATGCTGTGATTTTTTTATGTTCTATTGACGGTGCCTTGCACAAGCATTTTAATGGGGGGGGGGGTGAAAACTTTTAGGTACATTGGCGATTTTCTGATTATTTTAAAGAAACTAACAACCGTTGCATATCAGTGATTGTTAGAAAAACTTAGACAGAGAGAGAGAGAGAGAGAAAGAAGTACAGAAAGTGCGAGAACGAAAGAAATAGAAAAAAACAGATGCAAAAAGAGATACAAGAAATAGAGAAAAAGAAATAGAAACGAGGAAGGCTTCCTTCAGGCGTGGCAGCGCTACCGCGAAGCTGTCGTGACTTTTTTTCGTAAGTGAAATCGACTGCACGCATACACATGCAATGCCATCACGCTTCGTTCTAGCTGCCTCAACAACCAGGCGGGTTGACAAATCTAATGTTTCGATAATCAATGCTCGTTTTATGAGAATATGGTCGACAACCACAATCATTACAGTGGAGAGCCAAGTGACCATCGGAACGTTTTTGCACGTTGTTATCATGCTTTAGCAGACTGTAACGTTGGGTGCATGGCCTCACGACAACAGGCTCATTAAAGGGACACTAAAGAGCAAAACGATTTTTCTCACATTAGCAAATTACTCTTCCACGATACCAAAAACACCACGCTCGCTGCGAGAAGACGCTTAGTAAGCTAGAAAACGCGCGAAAACAACAAAATGTGGGTGGCGACGCCACATTGAAGTTTCCGCACCAGTCGCCGTGACGCCACATGTTTTGACGGCGCCTACTAGAGACTACGCAGTTCCTAATCGGTAAAAATGAAGTACAGGGGTGGTCAAAAGTTTCCAGGTCGCAAGGTCGCAACGCCCGGCCGCGGAGCAGCGGCTCGCTACTATCGGGGCGCTGCCATCGCAATCAGGCCTTGGCGCACGCTGGCGTCCAGCGTGTTCGTGGAAGGGGAGGGGGGGTGTATCCCTCTTTCTCTTTGTTGCTCTCCTTCATAAGGAAGCTAGGTATAAACTACTACGGTGCAGCGCTGCTTATTCCACCAAGATGTTCCAACTAGCCCCAACACAAGCTCTTCTGAATACATTTCGGGCTCCGGCCAAGCTCGTATGCAGCGAAATGGCCTGCGAAGACGGCTGATAGAAACACCGCAGTGCCAAAGGAAAGTTAAACGCACGATATTGTTTTCCACGAAGCCGAAAACCACGGTTATGTATATGGTGCCTAGCTAAATGTGGCCGCAATCATGATGCGTCAGTTTTCCGAAAGACTGCCGCCTCGCTACACGCTGCACAGTAGTAAAACATCGACAAGCGGACAGTGAGGGAACATGACGCACCAAGTTTATACGTCGCTTTCTTATCGAGGAGAGCACGAAAGAGAGAGGGGTGCCCCTCCCCCTTCACGCACACGCTCGACGCCAGCGTGCGCCAAGGCGTGATTGCGATGAGAGCGCCCCGATGGCAGCGAGCTGCTGCTCCTCAGCCGGGCGTTGCGGCCTGGGAACTTTTGACCACCCCTGTACATTGTACCAGAGTCATTCAATTCCCTTTATGGTCACGAAACTGCACCGTCACGCTATGGGCGAGCTTCATACGCTGCTCGAAAATGCCGCAACGCGCCGCCGCTGCGCCACAGAGGCGATCGTCTGCGCCGTCCGCGTATTGAAATACTCGCGCAGTGCGAGACAAGCTGCTGGATATCATATGTTCAAGTTAGAGGAAACGCTGTCGCAGGACTAGGATGCTTAACAGATGTTGCGTGCCGGGGTGCCGTTCCGGCTGCAAGGGAAGCAAAAAGGTGTCTTTGTTTTGTTTACCGTTAGACAAGCAGCAGCGCGAGAAATGGAAGTGGGCCATACCGCTGCAAGAAAGCGGTGATAATTAACTTTGAGTCGAAGTATACACGTGTGTGTGCGAACCATTTCGACGTTTCGGACATTATCACTGCGTATGATTTTAACATCAACGGCGACTCCGTGTCGCAGAAACGCGACAAACCAACGCTGAAGGCTGACACCGTTCCAAGGATTTTTGAAGGACTTCCTTCGTATCTCACAAAGCGCAAACCTCGATCTCGCTCATCTACAGTGCGACCACCATGCAAACGACCACGCGAGTCAGCCTGTGAAGAGGTCCGAGCGTCGCCGACGCCCTGTTTAGACCGCACCGTAGTGCGTGTCGTGCGCAAACGCCTGGCAAGAAAGGGACCAACGGGGGGTGTAACTGCGCGCCTATCACCTGCTAAGTGCTGCACTGCCCGGCCCTGTCGGCTAGACTAAAACAAGTCATATCGGTTGTACGCCAGAGTGAAAGCGAAGCACTATTACAACGAATAGAAGCTGTTATGAGAGTCAAGTGCAACTCTCGCAGCGCACGCAGCGAGCGCACTCACCCACGTTTATTCCCTAACGAGCTTCCGGACCCAAATAAGTGCAAGCCTTCGAGCCCGGCCGCCACGGATAATTCGCTTCAATGTGCCGAATGAGGAAGAACTACGAAGAACACTGCCAGCGTTAACAAAAGTAAGCTGTTCGTCAGCGGTTGTATTCCCGCAGAGTTACCTGCTACAACTACGAAGCGATACGAAGTAGGCTTCGCTACGTCGTCGTCACCAAGCCGGCCGGCGGCCGGTGTGAGTGCGTTGCCGGTGCAGGCGAAAGAAGCGTTGCGTAGAATATGCTTCACAGAGAATAATGTCTTCTGGAATAAAGTACAGGTCAAACTGTGTCTTTCTCTACATGCCACAACTGTTGTCAAACATCTAGCGTCAAGGCGAGACGAATCGACTTGCGGCCGGCGGCGTACAGCGAGCGACTTACGAGCATGGTGAAACAGCTGTGCCTGCAGGTGGCAAAAGTCGACCCCTGCTACGGCGTTCGTAATTATATATCTTGGTATTCTGTCGTTAATCCCCGAATTTTTGTATTTTTTCTGCTGATACCACCGCGAGCTGCATGTTTTAATTGAGCTGGTTTTTTTCCTCCCGGGTGCTCATTTTAAAACAGAAAACGCGTTCAGAAATGTATTTATGCATGCTGAGTGCTAGAAGTAAAAGTGTGAAAGCAAAGCGACCGTTGCGAAAGTTTAGAAAGCTTAAACACCGAGGCTTCCCACACACAACCCCATCGATAGCAGCGTTCGCATCGCCTCTCAAGCACAGCTGCGCTTCTGGCGGCGGCCGCTGGCTCCATATGAAACTGACGCGGCAGTTTCGTGACCATAAGAAGCATTGAATGACTCTGATTGTACTCTGAGGGGGCCATAGACTTAATATACCAACGTGGATTTTTGGGCTAGTTGGTTATATGCTTCAGAATGGGGCATAGCGCTAACACAGTTGAAAGTTAGCGCCTGTCCTGTTGTCTCTTCCTCGTCCGTGTGTGTTAGCGCTATGCCCCATTCTGAATTAGTATACCAAGTTTGGGCTAATTTTGTAGCGTCAGTGGCGCCTAAATACAATAAATACACTTTGAAATTCGTGACATCACGCGGGGAGATTTCGGCGCGAAATTTAAAGATGAAACTTCGAACTTGATTTTCTCCTCTGTTCATAAACATATGATGGCGAAATTAACGACATTAGATTTCTAAGAGCACAATTTATCGATCTAAGCCGATTCATTGTTTCTCTTGTGTGCCTTTAAGCAGCCCATTCAAATACCTTTCGGTCTGCCCAACTTAGGCGCGACCACATGGCAGCGCTAGTCTATAAACTACAGCCTGTAGTTTATAGAATACCGCTGTTGGCGGTATTCTATAAATAAGTACGCCTGTGGGCGGAGGCGTACTTAATTATGTGCCTTATGTGACGCATCTTATTTTCCTCTAACAGTGGTGCTGCTTAACCTAGGAGTAAGGCCGGTGTCGTAAGCAGAAAACGTCGGTGGGTATTCGTCACAGAAAACGGGTACGTGGAAAGCAGCACCTAGCATATCATAGCCAGGCAAAGTACAGGATAGCAAGGGGCGGGAAAGAGAAGTGAGGAGGAGGGAAAGCATGAGAGAGGGCAATATGGAAAGAGGTAAAGAAAGATGAAGACAGGGAAAGAAATGTGACACAAAGAATAAGGATGACGAACGATGAACGAACTCCATTTGCGTTTGCCATGCGGTGGCGCCTCCGCTCTTTACTCGTGTTTCACAGGCGTCGAAGTGGCTTGAATTCTTTTTTTTTAACAGGACACGTTTTCCAACACAATTTGTAAAGATTTTCCGCAGACTAATCTGACACCAGCTTTATGGCCTATCTTCTCCACATTGTGCGCTACACCATGCACATAATGAATTACAGCAGCATAATGAATTACAGCAGCTAGTACTGCCTGACTCGTGTCGCCGTCGCTGTGGCTTTCATTGTACGCGAAAGCTCATAGCGCGCACGTGCCACAGAAATCGGGCGAGCCCCATTACTGACCACTAAATATGAAGAAGGGAAACGCGCCCTTTTCACCCTCAGCAGGCGCGCAGCACTCTTGTCTTTTTCCTGCTGCTGGAATCCTTCATGATGACGGCGGCGATTTTCTTTTTCAGTTCCCGGTGGACTTACTCAGCAACACTTGTGATGAGGCTATGGGCGTAGCCAGCTGTTTGCATTCGTGGAACTTGTTGCTCAAACGTTTTTTTCATGAGGTGAAAGTAGAACTTCTTTAAGGAAATAAGTACGCACATTCGTCCCACAGGCTTTTTTAGTGTTTTGGTGTGAGCAGAACACAGACGTAACCAGAGCTTCCGGATCGTAGAACCAGCACAGTAACAGTAAAAACAGTAGCAGGGTAACAGTACAATTGTAAAATTTCTGCTTTCAAGTTGTGCAATAAAGTTTTGGGCAATAAGTTTATGGGTTGAAAACAGCTGTCTGCCTCCGTAGACTCATCGCAGCTGTCACTGAGTCAGTCCGCCGGGATTTAAAGAAAGAGAATCGCACCAAAAATAAAGGATCCCTGCAGGAGCAAGAAACTGGTGTTAAAATATTCATGCTGTAGCGCACAATCGCAGGAAGATGGTAACAAAGCTGTCATCTGAGTAGCCCTGTCTGCTCAGCAAATTTGTCTAAACTTTCTCGAAAAACGTGTCCTGCTCAAAAAAGGAAAAAAAGAAGACTTGTAACATTACGCGTCAACGTAAGCACGTCGCCCGCGCAGAGGATGCTGTTCATAGAACACCGCTGTCATGTGGTAGCGCCTACGTTGGGCAGACCGAAAGATGAGTGGCTTAGGCATCGTGATAACAAGGTGCAAAAACGTGCCCATGGTCACTTGGCTGTCCACCTTAGTGATTGTGGCTGTCTACCATATTTTCATAACGCGGGTGCTGTATATCGCAACAGAGATTTGTCCCCCCGCTTGATTGTTGAGGCAGCTGAAGTGGAACGTGATGGCGTTGAGTGTGTGAGGGCGCACTTTATTTCATTTATTAAAAAAATGATCTTGACGCGTTGTTTGATACAAATGTTTGAATAACGTGGGCTCGTTGTTAACACGAAAGTGTTTTATACCGGTCTCCACCAAGACTTCACTGACAGATTTCGTCACGGGTATGACGTTGGTAAAAGACGCACTAGTGGTGAGAAAAAAAAAACAGAACAACAAGTTCCGCACCCCGGAATCGAACGCACGATCACTCGCGGTACGCGACAATGGGCTCCCGGCGCTTTATCAACCACGTCACGGATGCAACATGCACGAGGCCCACAAACGTGCCTTATATCTCTCACATAGTCTCTCTCGCACGGTGCTCTCTGTTGGCAGCAGGGTGTCGGAGCGAAATGTTTTTCGTTTCGGTTTTAGTTTCGTTCCACCGCAAAAAGTTCCGTTCCGTTTCTGTTCCGGATCGAAAAAAAAAACGTTCCGTAACGGTTTGTAACGCTTTTTTTTTCTTTTGTATGAAACTAAAGTGTGAAAAAGGTAAGGCAATCATAAAAAAACATTGGATTTGTGATGTAGTTACTTGCCCTCCTCTTACGAAAGTGGGACAAGGGTAAAACACGTTCATCAGAGGTGCGGAAGTAACTGTACCACGTATTCCTACCAACCAGCACAAACCCGTATTCATTTCAAAGTCATAGTATTTCTTTCTCACAAGATAAATACGAATTTTTTTTGTTGGCTTAATGCTTTGTGTCAAGGGAGTGAGCACGATCTCATAAGCAGCACGTCATTGAGTGTACTCTCTTATGTGCGAGACCGCTGTTCTGATAAAAAGATTGCCAGGCCTGCGTGAAACACGCAGCACAGTCACAGCAAAAGCTAGAAGAGCGGACTTTGTAGAGCCCGTTGTAATCTCTTAGGGCAACTAATACAAGTACGCATGCAAGGTACCCACCACGTCATAAATCATCGCTATTTTTCTGAAGTAGCGAAGTTCCCACTATGCCATTTTTCGTCATTCTTCGGAGAATCGTGGTACCCCGCTAGACACCTGTAAGGCATTATCTGCAATTTTTGCTGTGGCTGATAATGAAGAATTATGGCTGAGCACTTTGCAGTGGGTGGGAAGCAGTGTTGCGGAATGGGCGCCCCCATTCCATTCCAATTCCATTCCAGGGAATTAGAACTTGCCGCAATTCCATTCCTTTCAACACCTCGGAAAGAAAAAAACTTAGCCCATTCCAGCTCCGGGAATGGCCTGGCAGTTCGATTCCATTCCTGTATATCTTCAACGTAGGAAAGGCATCTTGATAGCTTTATCGAGTTAAGAATGAACGCCCCGTAAAGCTGATGTCATCAGATGCATTAAGAACTGCAAAAGTACGCAAAACACGTTACCAAGGTCGAGGGATAGTAGCATGGTGACATATCTCGTGCAGTACAACCACCCTACTAATTTCTATAGGGGCAGTTCTCCCGCTACCTATAGTATTTGCGTGGTCAACATATGTTTGAACGAATCGTGGTGTTTCAATATTGTTCAAGCTTAAATCTGTTAATGCTAAAATGACGACATAGCGTATTTTTATGCTGACAAAAGCGCCTTTGCACCGAATACGGAACACTGGGCCGCACTGCCCGTCAGCATTCACGCCTGTCAAGCGCGCCTCGCAAGCATGGATTGTGTGAGGAGAACTTTCTGTGTTCGCCTGTGCGCAGGTATGCAATGTCTTCTTTGTCGCAAAGGTTATTTACGTGTGTCAGGTACTAAACTGCTCGTGAGATAAAGATCAGGCTGTGCATAAAGTATTCGCCACTTTCGGGCGGGGGTATCAATGGGAACCAACATGCAGGGGTAATTTGTTTCTCCCTTCGGTATCTGCTGGGATAATGCATTTGTTTTTACACTAACTTATGCCTCTGTTTGTAGTAGGCCCGTTGCTTATAAATGTACTGTGCTTGTAATCAGCCAAGCTATTTTAAAAATACTGCTTTAGTGTTAATTTGCGAGGCTCTGACTCACTAACGTTTGAAGTTTGAAAAGATCACGTAGACGAAAACGTTCTCTATTTTCGGAAAAAGACGTATTTCCATTCCCATTCCATTCGGTGCAAAAGGCGCTTAAATCCATTCCCATTCCATTCCTCCGAGAATTGTCCCCATTCCATTCCGGGGTCGCGAAAATGTGGAATGATTCCGGAGTCATTCAAATTCAGGAGTGGCAACTCCGCAACACTGGTTGGAAGCATTAAACCACACACTCTTTGCGCTATTAGCATTGTGTGATGACTGGTTGTTATTTTACTCTTCTGCCACGCTATCTTACATATGTTAACAAGATTCCTTGCCCGACATGACGGCTGTATAGAGTATTTTTGCGATGGAGTTATAAGCACTAGCGTGACACTGTAGTGGAAGACCGACTGCCACGCAGAGGGCGCGGATCCTAGAAATTTGTTTCTTATTAAATTTTTTCTTATATCACGCGATAGCGGTCACATACACCGGCAGCGGCGGACAACTATGGCGCCAAAATCGGCTGTTGTGATCTCATAACAGCTTTCGCTGTAACAAACTTCAGCGCCGAGAATGCCCTCTCCACTTTGGCCTGATTTACAGGCGCGCGAAAGTCCACTTGCGTTAATATAAGCATCTCTCGTTGCCAATGTTTTCGTTTTTCTCACAATTTCAACATATCTTTGGTCTGGAATTCCTGTCTGAGGTACGCGCTAATACTATACCCTGAGATATGCTTACATTGCATGCGCTCAGTTATTCCGCATTGCGAAATTTTCTCGTGAACCGAAAAACGATCGAAAAAATTTCGGTTTCACTCCGGAACGAAATAATAAATAAAGTTTCGGTTACGTTTTCGTTCCGGTCAAAAATATCGTTTTTTTCGTTTTTCGTTTTCGATTTTCGTTCCGTTCCGACACTCTGGTTGGCAGGGCCAGATCCGTCGATGGGGAGAGTCTGGCGAATGGGCGGGGCAGTGACGTCGCGGCGATGACGCTGTTCACGTCACCGCCACGCCTCTGCTTAAGGCGATGCGCAAAGCGCCGACGACGCCATCTGCCGCCACGGCTCGGAAGCGCTGACGGGTCCCGGCGAGCAGTGTTCCCGCGAGCGTCTACGCGAGTGCACGGATGGCACGGATGGATGTGTTTTCGTCCTGATTTAACGACTCTGTCGGGCTTCAGCAATGTCGAAAAATTACTGCTGCGTTGTCGGCTGCTCAAACACACACAAAAAATCGCAGGAACGCACTTCTACAGGTTTCCGGTGCTATTTCATGAGCGAGAGCGACGGCGGCGGTGGATTGTGGCTGTACAACGTAGAAAGTAAGCAATCGCGCTTTTTTTACGGCAGTGTTCGAACGATTGCCGTGATTTTTAGGGGCGAAGCTCCTTAAAGCGGCACCCGTTCGACCCCGTCGTAGTGCGTAACCAGTCTTAACGCTAGTACCACATCTTGAGCTCCGAGGTGGTGCCGGTGGGAGATTTCTCCTGTGCGTTGTTGAACAATAAAAAATTCGCAGCGTGCGCGTTAACTAAAAGCCGAATTCTTCTGTCTCTCATTCCCCACTAGCAGCCATTGGCATGTTCCAGTAGGAAACGTTAGTAGAAGTAGAAGTGTAAGTGTTAGCTAAAAGCCGACTTCTTCTGTCTCTCCTTCCCAGTAGCAGCCATTGTTTACCTCCAAGGTAGTGCCTGGTGAGATTTCTCCTGTGCGTGATTAAACAATAAAAATTTTGCTCAAAACGCCGTTGATTGATGAAATAAACCAACGAAAGACGCCAGATGTTTTCTAAAAGCAAAACGAAAACACGCCAGATGTTTCTAAAGCAAAACGAAAAGACGCCAGCTGTTTAACTTAAGACGCCAGATGTTTCTCCTCTCCTACGGTCCGACACAGTAGCTACGTAAACGAAGCTACTGTGTCGAGAAAAAACGTTTGTTCAGGCGTCAACGCATGCAGGCATTATTGATCGCGACGTTATAACGTAGGCGGTGCACTTACGATGAGCTCCACTTCGTAGGGAAGCTTGTTGACGCTTGTCTGTGGCAAACACTTGGCGCGTATGGTGACGTACATTGTCGTCCCACACAGCTTTGACATCGGACACATGTCCACTATTATAAAGTGCGGCTGGGAGAAATAAAGTTTTGATCATCATCATCGTTTGCGCACACTATCGCCGCAAAAGTAATTATCTGGGACGCGCACAAGTGGCAAATCGCACGCGCGCAAATGAAGCGTCTGCTACGCGACCCACCAGCGGTTCCAACGGCCGCCGCTACGCGGCTTTCAGTGGCGCCCCTATAGGCGCTGCGCATCGCGGATAGTCTTTCCGCGCGACGGGCGCACGGCTGAGGCTATGTATGCGCTGTTCATTCGTGAAATCTAGCGCTCCTAAACAAATTGCTAAAGCGGAATTGTGCAAGAACATTGTTATACAAATTTAATGAAGAATATAGAGTGAATTAGACGTGTCGAAATCATCCTGAAACTGAGTTGTGCACGCCGATTCGAGTCCACGACGTTCTACGATACGCGCTGTGCATTTAGAGCGCAGCTCTTAGGCGTCTGTTCCTGCGTTGATCGGCATCGCCGTTGGCGTAGTCGGCGTAACCGATAGAGCGAACGAGGACGAAAGACAGCGAACGTGGATTCTGTCGATATCACGAGCGACTGGCCTCTAACATCGCTTTCTTCCTCCGTCATGCATGCTCGCCCTTCGGTCGGAGCTCGTGCGCATGCAGGGCTGGTGGGTGCGCTGCTACTGTCTCGCTTGTCGTGATGGGGATGTCGATGACGCCTGCAATGCACAGAGTGGCGTGCGTAGCACTCGAGCACTGGCAGTTTCTGTGGCAATATGTAACGAATGTTCCACTGCGGATAGCCAGAAATTCAAACACAGTTCGCGTTGCCTCAACACAAAGCTGCGCTCAGAATTCGCATGAAGGAGTATCGTGATCATCAGTGGCTTTTCAAGCTATGAAGACCTGTGGGTTTGCGTCTATCTTAGTTTTTCTAAATGCGAAGCATTTCTTAGCGAACTTCTGCGAATTTCAGCGCATCTATCGCTCTATCTACCTATCTAGCCGCCTACGAATTTGTGCTCTCCTGGCAGTTTCATTCATGGGGTGTATACCAAAATTGGTATGGCATAATGTGACTGTATGACAAACATAAATGACTGGTCATAACATGAAAATCATGACATGCATGTTATGTACAACATGATTTACATGCCACAGTCTTGGTCCTCTTGCAGCCGTTTTGTTAATTTGATATATACCAAAATTCTTATGGCTCGACAAGTGTGTATGGCGAACATAAATAACAGGGGTTATTATGAAAATCATGACACGCGTGTCATGTACAGCACGACTTACGTGCCACGCTCATGGTGCTCTGGCGGACGTTTCGTTAGCTTGATATACACCAAAATCGGCATTGCGCGACATGACTGTGTGACGAACATAAATAACGGGAGTTAATACAAAAATCATGACACACGTGTCATGTATAAGATGACTTACGTGCCACGCTCATGGTGCGCTGGCGGCCGTTGCGCTAGCTTGATATACACCAAAATTGGTAGTGCGCGACATCACTGTCTGACGAACATAAATAACGGGAGTTAATGTGAAAATTATGACACGCGTGTCATGTACAGCATGACTTACGTGCCACGCTCATGGAGCGCTGGCGGCCATTTCGTTGCTTGATATACACCAAATTGTTAGTGCGCTACATGACTGTGTGACGAACATAAATAACGGGAGTTTTTTATTTATGCTGTACATAAAGAGACACAAAAAAGGGAAAAAATCAAAACTTACTGCGTGACATGGGTGATGTAGATGGTAATGAATTCCACTCTGTGATTGTTCGCGGGAAGAATGAATATTTATACAAGTTAGTTCTTGCGAATACAGGCTCGATGTAATGACTATGCTTGTGACGTGACGCTCGACCGATGTGCTTCTTCAAGTAACCGTCAGTTTTTATTCCAAGCTTACCAAAATCAACAGAAGCCAAAAACTTCAAACGTGCCTCTTTTCTCCTTTCAGATAGTGGCTGTAATTCGGCCAACTGTAACATAGCCGAAGGTGAATCAAGACGTCTGAAACGTTTGTAAACCTAGCGGACAGCTAACCTTTGATTTTTTTCGAGTTTTTCTATGTTTACCTGGGTGTAAGGATCCCAAACAGCACTGCCGTATCCCAAAGAGGGTCTAATCATTGTTTTGTATGTCATCAATCTGAGGGAAGGAGGGGATTCGCTCAACTTATGGTTCAGAAGGCCTAATTTTTTTCGGGCTGTGGAGCTTATGTTATTTATATGGGTCGACCAGTTAAGAGTGGGAGTTAATGTTATTCCTAAATATTTGCATGTCTGAACTTCTTCAAGGGGGTTATTTTCTATATGACACGTAAAATGAAGTTTGTTGCATTTGTTAGTGATGCTCATGTACACAGTTTTCTGCAGGTTAATTACCATTTTCCATTTATTGCACCATTCTTCCAATTTATTTAAAGTGCCATTCAGGGTGATCTGGTCAGATACAGAATTTACAGGCGTAAATATGACGCAGTCATCTGCGAATACTTTCAAACAAACAGACGAGTCCGCTGCATCTTGAATATGTCATTACTATAAATGTTAAAGAGGAGTGGTCCCGGGACGGACCCCTGCGGAACTCCTGAGTACACATCTAACAACCGCGAACTGGATCCGTCGATGTTTACGTATTGTTTTCGATTTGATAGGTATGTTTTAACCCAGTGAACAATGTGCAAGGATAAACCAATTGCTCTCATTTTTAATATTAACTTTGAATGCACTACGCTGTCAAACGCCTTGGAAAAGTCTAATAGTATTAAATCAATCTGACCACCTTTGTCAAGAACATTGGTAAATTCGTGAACTGTTGTAACTAATTGAGTTACAGTGGAGTATCCATGTCGGAAGCCGTGTTGTGCATCAGTTATTACGTGCTTTCGCGCTAAAAAAATCCTTTATGTATTTCGCTAATATATGCTCAAGCATTTTACAGGAACAAGAAGTTAGGGATATAGCACGGTAGTTATCTATCTGTAATGGGGAACCTTTTTTTAAAAACGGGGATGACATTTGCGACACGCCAGTCGTCAGGTAACGTGGCCGTATCGATAGACTTCTGAAAAATTGTTGCTAAAAGGGGAGCCACTTGCACTGCATATCTTTTAAGAAAGGCGTTTGGAATATTATCCGGTCCTGGCGACTTCTTAAAGTCTAAGCGCAGGAGAAGCTCAGTCACGCCTTCAGTAGATATATCGTGTTAATATTTTCGTTATGGTAGAATTCTTCGGAAAGCTACTATGTCATCGGAGAGCATGGCTTCGTAAAAATACTTTGAAAAAAACCTGTTGAATGACTCAGCTACTTCTTTTTTATCCGTAAGGGCACTTCCGTTCACAAAAATTCGATTTATTTTGTGACAATCTTTTTGGGACAAAAGTGCCAAAATTTGGCAGGATTTTCCGTCACAAAGCGACCGGGCTTAACAGTAAAGTAGCGCTCTCTTGATTCTTGCAACTTAAGCTGTAGATCGAGAGCTAAACTTGAGATAAGGGTCCTGTCATATTTTTGTTTTCTATAACGTTTTATTCTACGTTTTAGCTGAATTTCTCTCGTTATCCACGGGTTATCTTGACCTATCCTTTTAATTTTTTCTGGAACGAAGGTATCAATGCAATGCTGGCAGCACCTTTTAAACTTTGTCCACAATGTGTTGACGTTATCATCACAGAAAGAAAGAAGGGTGTCTTCCAAATGGAGCATAATATCTGAGTCGTCAGCTTCATCGTAGTTTTTAACATTTATCGATTTAGGGTTGCATGAATGAGGATTACGTGGAAGGACACACGTAAGATAGACTAAGCTATGGTATGAAATGCCCTCGTGGACTTCTGCTGTACACTCACCAAGGCCAGTGACGCATAGGACTAGGTCTAAGATCGAAGAGGATGTAGCAGTTACACGTGTAGGAAGCAGGACTGTTTGGTATAAGCTGTATGCCAGCATCATGTCCAATAAAGTTTCTGAACTGGTCACATCAGTGGGGCCACATGTCAACGTACACCAGTCAATACTCGGAAGATTAAAATTTCCGGCAATAATCAGGTTCTGATTCCGGTATTTGTCTAGGTGATCGTACAGATCTAACAAGAAATTGGGATTAGCACCAGGCGGCCTGTACACTCCAGCCACTATGATCTGATTGCCTGATAAATTAATTCTACAAAAAAAAGGTTTCGTGGTCCGAGTCAATGGGAGGTAACGGTATCGACGGTAACGTGCTTTTAACAAGAATCGCTATTCCACCTCCTCAAGTAGCGCGGTCTTTGCAATAACACGTGTACGAAGGCGAGGAAAAGAAATTGTCTGGAATATCAGAATAAAGCCAAGTTTCTGAGATAACAGTGACATGGGGATCGTACGTGAGCAATGCATGCTCCAACTGATCCTTTTTATTGCACAGGCTTTGAGCATAAGACAGAGCAGACGGAAAACTTTTTCTGTATGTTTATTTGGGGCTTGCGAACGTCAGTCATTCGATCTGCCAACTTTGTTTCTTGATAGTGTCGGCTTCCTTATGGTATCTGCCCTTTGCAGAGGGATTCTGCTGCCCGTCGCCTCGTTCCACGTGAATATTTTATCATTTATGAAAAGTTTATCATAGACAAGTTTAACTTTATCGCCGGGACGCCGATCAGAATTTATGGACTGCCCTAGTTTCTTCCTTGTTCGCAGCGTTGCCTGTGAAAAGTCATGCGATACAGATACACCAGTATCTTTCAGCTTGAAACAGTTCTTAAAAATGGAAATACTTTCATTGAAGTTGTACAGTTTCATTATAATTGGCCTAGGTTTCTTACTGCGGTTACTGCCGATACTGTGACTTCGTTCAACGGAAGTAATGCTTAAGCCAAGCCGATCGTCAAAACCTTTACGCACCACCATTTCTTCCAACATTTCTCTAGTTTCGTTGGGAGCCTCAGGAATGCCAGACTACCAAATTATTTCTGCGTGATCTGTCTTCGTAATTATGAAGCTTTCTTTCCTGTGATCGTATGGTCTTTTCCAGACTGGACGGATTCTTCAAGCGGCTTTATCCTTCCTTCATTCGCTTTCGATAACATTAATACTTTGTCAAGCTTCGAAAGCTTAGTGTTCATTTTAGAAAGCATGTCATCCCGTTTTTTTTTCAGCCGACTTTATATCTTTTAAGTTCGCAGAGGATAGTTTTCAGCATATCTTGATCATTAGGGCCAGGGTTTGTTTCTATGTCACCGTATAATATAAGGAGCATCGCAGACCAACAATCAGTGATAACACATAAGCATCGCCGAGGGCACGGCAGCACCACTAGAGCATAATAGATGGTACGAATACCAGAATAAAAATTGGCCGCGTATCTGCGTGCTTCGCTGCAAATGTCGTGTAAAGACGATAGAAGAGGCGCTGTGTGAGATATGGACGCCATCTGGCAATACGTCGGGAAACATGAGTGCTGTGTTGCGTGCTGGTAGTCCCGGCGCAGCAGCAGGCGAAGACCGGCGGTGACCAACGCGACCGGCGGGGACGCCAGCCAGCCCGAAAACGCGGTTTGGCGCGAAGCGCTGAAGCAGAGAAACGTCCGCACTCAACGAGTACTCTCCACACACTCTTTTATTTACACGTCGCCTGGGTAAAACAGGAACGCCAGAGCGGCGCCCACAACCGGCAGCCTGAAGGCCGCCCACAACGCTGCTTTTTCATTTTTTCAATACTTTTTTTCACCTTCTTGGCCTTCTCAAAACTAAAATTTTTCAACACCAACCCATGGCATTCGTACAGTGCAATACAGAACCGAAACCGAAACACAACAATGAGCTCGTGCGAAGGGCACGGAGGAAGGCAAATTTCAGCGCAGTCGCATTTTCAGCTTTGTTGAAACAGCGCTCACTAGACGACGACGGAGTAAAAGAAGGCACAGGACAGGCGCTGCCTGTTCTGTGCCTTCTTTTACTTCGTCGTCGTCTAGTGAGCGCTGTTTCAACAAAGATGAACGCATACCAACTCGCTCAAGCTTCCATTCTTATGCATTTCAGCGCAGCTTAAGAAACTAGGGTCCTTAAAATTACGTATGTATGCATTTTCTATTAAAGGAACACGCCACCTAATACTTACCTAGTGATGTTGCACCTCAGATATGCATGATATTTACTTTTTGATCGACAACGTTCACAAGTATGAACAGCCGTACCAGTTCAAGACGGCTGGCCCTTGGGCAAGTGGTTCAACTTTGGCCGAGTGGCTGAATCGAGGGACGTGCCGACAAACAGAAAGACAGACAGACAGACAGACAGACAGACAGACAGAAAGACAGACCAAAATTTCTGCGTTTAAGTTCCCCAAGAAAGACTATCGTCTTTAAAACTGTGAAAACTGACCTGCACGGTCAAGCAAGCGAAGTTACCTGACATGCTTCCGCGAATACCACCGTGCCCTCTGAGCAGGTAAGGATCGTCCACTGTCTTTATAGCCAGCGTTGGTGACGTCACATGCGTAGGAAGCCAAGAGGGTGGGCTGTCAGCAAACGGGTAGTACGCTGCGGCATCTTCTGCTTTGATGGCGGTGGGCGATGCGATTCCTGGGCTGAATTTCCACGGTGCGTTCCCACGAGCTGCCAGGAAACACGGGCCCTCCAGAGGACCAAGTAGAAACAGCAGAGCTTGCACGGTCAACCAAGCGAATTTAGCTGACATGCTTCCGCGAATGCCACCGTGCCCGTGTTATTGTGAATATCATGACACGCGTGTCATGTATGTAAAGCATGACTTACGTGCCACGCTCATGGAGCGCTGGCGGCCGTTTCGCTTGCTAGATATACACCAAAATTGGTAGTGCGCGACATGACTGTGTGACGAACATTAATAACGGGAGTTAATACGAAAATTATGACACACGTGTCATGTATAAGATGACTTACGTGCCATGCTCATGGTGCACTGGAGGCCGTTGCGCTAGCTTGATATACACCAAAATTGGTATTGCGCGACATGACTGTGTGGTGAACATAAATAACGGGAGTTCATGTGAAAATCATGACACGCGTGTCATGTACAGCATGATTTACGCGCCATGCTCATGGTGCGCTGGCGGCCGTTGCGCTAGCTTGATATACACCAAAATTGGATTGCGCGACGTGACTGTGTGACGAACATAAATAACGGGAGTTAATGTGAAAATCATGACACGCGTGTCATGTACAGGATGATTTCTGTGCCACGCTCATGGAGCGCTGGCAGCCGTTTCGCTTGCTCGATATACACCAAAATTCGTAGTGCGCGACATGAGTGCGTGACGAACATAAATAACGGGAGTTAATACAAAAATCATGACACACGTGTCATGTATAAGATGATTTACGTGCCACGCTCATGGTGCGCTGGCGGCCGTTCCGCCAGATTGATATACACAAAAATTGGTGTATATACACCAAAATGATGTGACTCTGTGACCAGCATATACAACAGGTGTGATTTTTGGAACATGTTACGTGACAAGTGTTACGTGAGAATCATTGCATACCACGCCGGAAACGTCTGTGCACGTGTTCTGACAGCAAAGCAGAAGATAAAGAAGAGGACGGATTGCGTGCCGGTTCATGATGATGACAATTTTTATTCGCTACAAACGGGGATTCTACAAGGGGATTCTACAGCTCTGCTTTTAAAAGAAACAGAGATGCCAGCGCACATAATTGTATTAAGGCCACAAAAGCGCAAAAGCGGGCGTACACAAGCGGCTTGGCGATCTCGAGCCCTAAAATTCTCTCTTAGAGAATTTTAGTGCCGGGACCCCAAAGTGCCTTGCCTACGTAAGCCCCTTACTTTCCTTTGTATAGTCCATGGGTGCGGCTGAGAGTACAAGGGAACGTAAGAGGGTTGTGATGAAGTGCCCTGACGCCGTTGAGAAGACGACGAAGCGGCGCCGAAAACGTGCAAGCACGCAATCTTGAAGGTACCTTCTTGCACGTGCCCGCGTGGGGCGCGAGCAAAAGAAGAAAAAGAACAGGCCACGTCGACCGAGCAGACGGAGCCAGAAGCTCGAGCGGAGAAGACGCGTTGACCTAGTCGGACGTCAACGTTCGGGAGGCCAACATCTGTCGCAGGGACCCGGTCGAGCGTCAACGCCCGAGGGACCTCGCAACGACACGTCTTCGGCCCCGGCGCCCAGCGGACGCAGAGGAACCTGCGGCATCCCGCCTGGCCCTTCTCAAGCAAGACCCGCAACGCAGCCACGACGTCAAGTCAAGGCCCGTAGCGTGAGCGCGGCGTTTTCTCGAACTCTTTTCTAAAGACGCTTCGCGTGTTCATTGTTTTGCTGTGCTTTGTATTTGTTTTGCTTGTGTATTTTTATGTCAGAATATATGTTTGTGTGTCGTGCCAGTCGCGTCCTCTTCCTTGCGGCACTGACGAGCGTCTCTGACACTATGCACTAAACCTGCTCCCCGAACCGACTTCATAGCAAGGGTGAATAAGGAAGCGGCTTGGAGTCCCCGGCATTAAAAGTCTCTAATAAGAGAAAAAAAACTCACAGGGTCCCTTACGCATTCGCCTAACACCACTCGAAGGCGAAAGCCGTCTTCCTTTTCTTCAGTTGATGTATTGTTCCTCACCACCCCCCCCCCCCCCCCGTCGAAAGCTTTGTGACCTAACATTGTTTTGCACTGCCTTCAAGATCGGAGGCACATCAATCTTTCTACACCGCATCTGGTCATGTGCTGAAGTCATCGCGTGAAGTAACGTTATTCGACGTCATGATGACGTCACAATCTTTGGTCGTATGGTCACGTCATTACGTGATGATTTTTGACATCCCTCGTGTTGACGCCGCAGACGCCGGCGGTCAATTTTCGCGTTTGCTGAGGCATCTAAGGTTTTCGTCAGAGCAGGTGCAGGGCGCCCAGTAGGCGCGTGTTAAATGAAAACAATACCTCATCGGCTAGTCTGATAGCGGACTTCCTGTTGGTTTACTTTACAAAACCACTTTTCTGCTCAACTTCTTCGCGCTCTATACTTCCTAATCACGAAATTTCATCGAGCACATAAGGGCCGCTTGCTATAGTGGAAGAGTTTCCTGCACGAGCACAGACATCGTGCACTAAACGTGCATGACTAAAAAGGGCAAGGCACATTCGCTTAGCACAGAGGCGCAGATTAATTTACATGCGCGAATTAAACGTGAAACTGGTAGCATGTACACAAGCGGCAACACAGCGGTAAATGACACGATAGGCTGACAGCCACAGAAACGCAGATCACATAACGTACAACACATGCCAGGTAACCGCCGCAGCTGACGTGCGGCGGCACTAGCCTGCGATATCGAAATAAATCTTCCCCTCACAACATCACGGTAACATCCGAAGCTCGTGCTCAGAACGCGCGATAAATTACGTAAACGCAACACATCACGCTTGACCCTTATCCGCCTCGTGCATCGGTATGGTGGCGCCACCGCTCGGCTCAGGCGGTTACACCCTCTCCCAACCCCCCATAGGATCCCATGCATTTTGAATGAAGTTTGCGATTCCGTTGCGCAAAAACAAACTAGCGCCATCTCTCGACAATATGCCACACCGACGATGCAAGATCTCTTCTTGCTTCCACCGATATGCCATGCTCCAAGGTGGCCCCTCTCTCCACTTTCTTTTATTTCTTTCAGTGGCCGTGAGAGCGCGCGCTGTGCACTGTGCAGTAGCGCACCCAACAAGACAGGCTGGGCTCGTCGCTTTCGTCACGTCTTCCTTCAACGTTGCAACGTTAATATTGTGTTAATGCGGTGGCCACACCTCGGACGATGAGCCCTGATTTCGTGCAGCTGCGATCTCATCAACGGAAATGTTTCAGACGCCTCAGTTGTGGGCTTTTGTCTGTTGGTTGCTGGACAAGATGGCCTCCTGCAAGACCGCGTTTTTCCAAGTCAGCTGTGTGTGTAGTTCTCGGCGTCGTAGCAGTTTGATGACGCGAGGACGTCAACTGGTGCTACGTCGTGGGAACCGCTGAATTGACTGCAAGCTTGACGACATTGTGCCAGTATATTCTAGCGTAGTGTACGCGCACGATTGTGCTACACTTAAAATACCGCGCTTGGCCTCGCGCGTCAACCTGGTACGCCTGTGTGCAACAAGTGTGTTGTTATCGTTGTTGTGTCGGTTAATATTGAATTGCAATTGGAATACCGTTTTTGCAAAGGTAAGTGAAGCTGTAAGTAGTTGCCCTTCTACATGCTCGCTACTCCACGAACATTACTTCTAGAATCGCATTTTATGTTGAACTGCACGTACCAAAGAGAATCTAGCATACGAGATACATTACACGCGTGCGCATTTCCTATATAAATCTGAGTAATGCCACGCGTGCGCATTTCCTATATAAGTCTGAGTAATGCCATGCTCAATTTAAAGCGCATGTGTTATAGGATTGTGGCTTCAATGGTGAAAGTGATTAGATATTCCGAAATATGTGATTGCAATGCAGTTAGAGCTTTCTCATATGTTAACATGGTCTGTGAAAAAAAAACGCTATGTGAATGTTTGTTGGTCATTTGCTAAAGTACTTTCACGCATTATTATGCAGCTGTGTGACAGCTGTTAAAATGTTCAGCAAGTTACATTTCGGTTTTCTTGGCCTAGTTGAGTGTTGGGCGAAGATGAAAACGCGTGTATTTTGTGCGTTTCTTAAGCAGGCATACAGCCGTAATAGTCATTGTTGTACTGTTTGGGGTGTTCAATGAAACAAGAATGCTGTTTTGTACTGCAACAGTTTTTATCTCATCTGTGTTAACAGATCACGCAAACAACTTGGACAGATGCGCGTAAAAAACGTACGCAGTGCATCGTGCGCACGCATATAAAAACGGGCATGTAATTTTAAAACAAATAATATAGAACAATCGACGTAACAAACGGCATGGTTGTCTAGTGGAGCAGCGTCGGCAGTACAAATATCAAACCAGAATAAAAGATGAATAGAAAAACGGCGAGTAACAGGCGCTTTGCCCACGGCTTCTATGAGCCGCGCGTATCCACCTTTCGCCACCGTTAGCCGTTGGTGGCGCCACCAGTACAACTCAAAGCAGCAGCGCACGAGGCGGATAGCGTGATCGCTACAAAATTTCAATCTGCCCAAGCGATCGAAACGCGAACCGTAAAACTCCTTTTTTTTCAGCGTGACAAAATTATTTTTAAAGTTTGTGCGCCTGAAAGGGCCCCATTGCACAACAAATAATAAGTTTGTGTTAATGGTACGCTGTTTATAATACCAGCAATATTCAAGCTAAATACTCAAGTACGTACCTCGCATAGCACGGAGCAGTCGGTCGGGGTCCATTTGCTGCGTCTGATGTTTCTGATCCAAAGGCGTCGTCGCTTCTTTTCCTTCGGAAGCCTAAAAAGGCGGAAACCCTGCGCGCTGCTGTTTGAACAGCCAACCGCGCAACAGCAGCCCATCGCACGCAACAAATTCACGCTTGAATGCGAGGAGCAGTCGCCATGAATACGCGCGGCTTCGCACAAGAGCTTCGTAACCTACGCGCGCTCCTCGGCGATATTGCAAGTGCGGCGCGCCGGCGTCTCTCCATCGCGGCAGCGCCGGACTCCGCGCCGCGCTTTCACCACTGCCGTCCACCGCTGCCGGCGAGAAGAGAGGGTTTACGTCACGAGAGGAGGGCAGCGCTGGGGCGGTGCTCGTCTGTGAGCAGTAAAGGGAAATACTGCGTCAGTCACGACACTAACGAGCGTCGATAGAGGGCGATTTGGCCAGGGAAAGGGATGGTATTGAATGGTCACGAAGACCATGCGGTCATAATACAGGGCCAAAAAATACCGAGGGTAAGCGAGTACAAGTACCTCGGAGTATGGGTAAATGAGGGGGACAGATATATGGAGGTACATGAGAAAGCATCGGTAGCAAAGGGAAAGAGGAATGCTGCAATTATGAAGCACAGAGCTTTATGGGGATACAATAGGTACGAGGTGCTTCGAGGGCTGTGGAAGGGTGTGATGGTCCCGGGTCTTACATTTGGGAACTCAGTGGTGTGCATGCAGTCAGAGGTACAATCAGGAATGGATGTAAATCAAAGGACAGTGGGCCGCCTCGCGTTTGGCGCTCACAGGAAGACGACAAATGAGGCTGTAAAGGGTGATATGGGAACGGACAGGCTTTGAAGTGAGGGAAGCTCAGAGCAAAATGAGATTCGAAGAGAGGCTGAGGAAAATGAAGAGTAGATGGGCAGAGAAGGTTTTCAGGTATTTGTATACACCTTTCCACTGAGGCGCTCTTGGACGCCGCCATATTGCCAGATAGTTCACCGCTAGCGACGTCTGGCGGCGGCACCATCTTGGTCTGTTTGCTCTCCGTTCTTTCCGTCGAGACGCATACATTCGTCGCATAGTGTGTGGTCGAACTTTTGTTTTAGTTGTGCGTACGCTTTGCGGATACGTTAGTTCGGTTCTTTTGTGAGCTTTCCTCACTGACAAGACGGTCGGCATCGAGTGTTTTGCGATTTGTGGTACTTGTGTATGAACGGTGCGGGCTGTACGGCCGTGTCCACATTCCGATGGCTGGTGGTGCGTCTAAGGAGCCCGTAGACTTAGGAGGTAAGGTCACTCAACATGTTTCTGATTTATGTCACCGCGTTAATATTCACGACAACGTTATAGTGAGAATTCTCACAGCGAGCACGTTGAAACTGCACTTATTGCTCGTCAAATGCTACTACTACAACGCTGCATACCCGTGCCGTTGCCGGAAAATTGTTCACCTAGCTGCAGTAAATGTTGCAGCGCAATCACACTGCACTTGAAGGCGAGCGCTCGCAGTTTCTGCGCGACAACAGTTCGTTGTAGCTGTGCTTTATTGACATCGTGCTTGTCCTGTTTTCCAAAGTAGTAAAAGTTAGCGGTATATTGAAGCTAATCGCAAAACCTCGCTATTGACACGCCGCGATATGCTGTCGCATGAGGCCGAGATCCGCTGTCAGATTCTTTTGTTGCCATCTAAAATGATTATTTGCGTGTGGCTCCTACAATTCGGATCGCAATAGTTGAGCTCAGTGCCTAAGGGAGGCATGCGACTGTCTGCAATCTTGATGGACGGATCGCAAATTTACGGGAGTGGATATTCGCCCGGCATCCGGCTGAACTGCGCGAGCGGACCTTGGCCGGCAGTGTCTCCTCATTGGCCGGCGGTAGTCACGTGGTTAATGCCGGCATCCTGTGGCAAAAAGCGCTTTGCCGGCACGGGTACTTGCCGAGTGTCATTTCGGGAGCGGCCGTCAAGCGAAGAGTGCCGGCATTTAGTGAGAGAACAATTATATGCCGGTAGTTTGACTTACCCACGCCGTCGCCACATCTGAAAATGCACGCCGTGACGACAACAGTTGACCGGTTCTGGTTTGACCGGCAGTTTGCTTTTGCGGCCGGCCGTCAAGCGACGAGCGCCGGCACTTAGCGCACGGGTATTTGCGAGTTTCATTTCGCGAGCGGCCGTCAAGCGAAGAGTGCCGGCATAGACCCACGCCGTCGCCACGTCTGAAAACGCACGCCGTGACGGCAACACAGTTGTCTGGTTGTAGTTTGACCGGCAGTTTGCTTTCGCGAGCGGCCGGCCGTCAAGCGGCGAGCGCCGGCACTTAGCGCGGAGACAATTATTTGCCGGTAGTTTTACTTATCCATGGTATAGCCTCCCCTGAAAACAGGCTGTGACTACTACGACGGCACAAGTCGTCCGGTTGTGCCCCTAGCAAAAATTGTATCAGTCTGATACAGTTTCCTATCAGTTGTACCAGTCTTGTATAAGACTGATACAAAGTCCTATCAGTTCTGATAGACATCCGTAACAGTCTGATACAGTTACTTGTCAGTTTTACCAGTCTTGTATCAGACTGATACAGGGTCTTACCAGTGCTAACAGTTTTTCAATCAGTCTGATTGGCCATTTCTATGGCGTATATATAGTCTATAGGTTTTTAGTCTTTTGTTGGTTTATAGGATCTTCATAAAATGCAGTAGTGTCATTTTAACAGTTACTCTTTTTTTTAAACACACTGGTCACATATATATGATTGGTCATTTCTGGATGCATATTGGTATATCAGTGTTTTCTATTTAACACTTCGCGACCATCGATCACGTATTACCATCATTCAACGAGTGCCACTGGTAACTTTTGGATGCGTAGAGACACACTGAGCTTTGCAAAGCAGGTGTCAGGCTAGATGAACATCTCTTATTCTATTTACAAATGGGGTTGCAGGTGCCAGATAGCAACACAGTTTATTCTGGCATTCAGGTAGCTTAGGAATTTTAAGACACTAGGTAGTATGCAAAACTTACCACACAGCAGTACAAACACAACTTAAAACAACAATACAAAAAAACTTCTCATCACACAGCAGTACAAACACAACTTAAAACAACAATACAAACAAAACTTCTCGTCACACAGCAATACCAACATAACTTTTAAATTTTTAGCTTATAGGGCCAGTAAACATCCCAGGACACTAAACTTCATATTTAGAGTACAATTGTGTCCTATTGTGAAATGAGCATGCTCATGCAAAAATTTTTTGAAACGGTGCGAAGTTGAAAGCCTCAGTTACTGGATGCTGCGGTTTCTTGCTTTCACGACCCAAGCTAGCCCTAGCTGCCTCCCTCACATAGTGCTTTGCCTTTAATGATGAGACACTACATCAGTGCCATAATCCATACTGGATGAAATCCTTTAAAGGGGGGATGAACTAGAGCACTGCACGGGCCGATTTTACCGGCCCGGGCCCGGCCCGGCCCGAAAATGCCATGCTCCGGCCCGCCCGAGCCCGGCCCGGTGTTCTTAAATGTGGCCCGTACCCGGCCCGGGCCCGAAAGGTTTGGGCCCGGCCCGGCCCAGCCCGGCCCGGCCCGTTTCAGCTAGTTATGCCTTGAGCATAAAGGAGGCACTGTCCAACCTTCGGTTATTGTGAAGATACCTGCCGCACAAAATATATTTTCTAGAGATTGTTTTAGGAACTTCTTTCAGTGTCACGACTTTCACTGGTACTGTGTATACTTTCGGTGAATTACGCGCGTAACACTCTTGCGAAATGATTGCAGGGCAATATAAAATATAATTGGAGTCATAGCTGGCTCTTTCATGTACGCACGCAGTGCTAACCGCGCCATCTCATTTTTGCATTTCAAAGAACAACTACAAGATATAATACCTGCATAAAGTGGAGAAAAAAAGCATGGCAGACATTTTTAGGTTGAGTCTACATCAACTGCATACGAGCTAGGGCTGTTGAGGAAAAATAGCAAGTCTCCTGCAAACTTCATCTATTGCACAATGCAATGAAAAAAAGCTGCTTCTGGGAGGATTACACCAGGCTAGGCAGCGTTACATAAATTAAAGCTGTCGTGTTGACTCCTCGGCAGGCAACTGCACCCAATCTACACTATGTTTTCGTGCTCAAAACAACAAGGTTCTCTGTCCCACCCTTCTTCCCCGAGTCACCGCCACCGCAGTGCCATAGATCTGTCAAAGCCAGGCACACCCGTTATCGAGCGAGCCACCGTCCTCGTGTCAGATGTGTGTACAGTAACGGTGTGTTGAATAAAGGCTGCTTTAAATAAAACTAATCAGTCTGCGTGTTGGTTATTCCCAGACTCCCGGATCGCTTCTCCAGCCTGATCACTCCAGTTGTGAGCCACACTCGGGGAAACGAGTGTCTCTATGGTCTGGCGCCTCACCACTAGTAATGGCAAAATCAACAACGGCATTCGTCCTGTGATAACAGTCGCTCCGCATCTTGCACTCAAAATGCACGAAAAACAGCTCCTGAGATATTAATGACTCACAAGTCGCGTTGGCCAGTCTACGGGCATACGAGCGTACCTGCATACTCGAAATGTTTCCCTAGATACGAACGCGCACATCTTATATACACTAATCTAGGCAGGTTAGCGTTGCTTTCCTTACACGGTACCCAAGAAAGTCTTTCACTCACTATAATGGCGGAAACTTATATTAGGCGTTTCTTGAAATCTAGTGTAGCATACCGATGGAGCAAAATTGTAGACGCCTTGTACTGTGCAATTTCTGTGGACGCCAATGCACTCCAGGTTGTTTAAATTACCCGGAGCCCTCAACGACGGCGTCTCATATAGCCTGGGTCCCTTCCGGAAGTTAAACCCCACAAAACAACAAAAACAAAGCCACACAACGTACACACACAATTATACATATACGTATGTGACCCGGGCCTAATACGGGCCTGGCTCAGGCCCGAGCCCGAAGATCATGGGCCCGAGCCCGGCCCGGGCCCGATCCAACAACCCTTTACCCGGCCCGGCCTGGCCCGCGGGCAGGGCCGGGCCCGGGCTTTCGGGCCAGCCCGGGCCCGTGCAGTGCTCTAGGATGAACCGCTTTTCCAAGTAACAATCGAATGACCTCAGGGTCGAAGTTTATTGCCTCGCAAATCCACTGCCACAAAAATTTCAAAGCGAGCGGAATTACAAGGGTTTGTTGTGCACTTTAAGCGCTTTCTCTTTTCTCTCGGCCATCCCGACAAGGTGCGTTGGAAGCTATAGGGAAGAATGGCACTGAGGAAATACGTTATGTCAGCACACATCATGACCTAGAGCATGTTTGATGAAGCACGACTGCTTTTTCCTGTTGCAGTTCCCATGCGCGAGTGTGACTATGTAATGTTAGCACATTATGGACAGCAGTGCCAGCATGTGGCAGCACCCTGTGGCAAGAAGCACATCTGATCGAAACGCCGCTCTTGATTTATGTTGGCTATAGGCCAATATCTCTCTGTTGCTATCTGTTGTTTTACACCATACAGCAGGCATCCGAAAGACCGAAGAAAGTGAGCACAGGCATCTACATATATGAAAAGAGGGCACCTGAGAAATTCGCAACTTCGCATTCCGCTTTTAAACTCTCCTTGCCGTGCACAGCTGCAAGATTTGGGTGGGATGTTATAGCAGCGTCTCATATCCACAGGATGTGTCTTTTCACCAAGGGCTGGTACAGACCTGTTTGATACTTGCATGTAATCTTGCCAAGATTTATGAACATCAAAAAGCATGTACTAATAAAGGCCAAAGCATTTGACCAAAAAAAAATTGGGGGACCCTTAAGCTTCGCCTTTAAGAGTTGAACGCGATAGCGAAATCCGGCCCCTAGTGCGCACTTCAACCACTAAGTGCATACTTATTAATGTGTATTGCTACACTCACACACGCACGCACGCGCGCGAATTTTACAGGCTTTCGATCTAAAGCAAGAGTCGCATGGCCTCCAAGATATACGCCGCGCGCCGGCCCTCTCGGATGCCATAAAAAGTCGACACATATTTCTCACAATGCCTCACAGATGGCAGCACATTATCTAGCGTTTGCTGCGTTGGCTTGATATGTTTTCCTCTAGATGGACATAGTTGTCCATTTTTAGAGCTGTTTGAAAGTTCGTGTGTGTATTTAGCGGCGATGGCTGCACTATCCCGGCGTTTTTCGACGTAGTTTGATGGCCTCGCGAATGCGCCTACCGTATGGGCTCGTTTTCGTCGTGACACCTGCCGAACAAAATGCGTTAAGACGACTCCTTCTACTACATGGCATTTATGTAGTGTTTTTGTCCGAAGCAACTGCAAGCAACATCGTGGCTTTGTGGTAAGACACCTGCTTGCCACGCGAACGGCCTGGGTTCGATCCTCATTGGGACCGAAGATTTTATCGTTTATTTTATTTGCTACTTTCTCGATTTTTCGCTCACGGATGATTTTTCGCTCACAACCAACGGTGCCGACGCCGACAGCGGAATTTCTGCGACACGAGCTCTCTAACGCTACCGCGTTAAAACACAAGAAACTGCCTACCATAGTAAAAGTTCAATTGTGAAGTGAACAGCGATAGAAATGGTCAAGAAGAGTCAACTTTTGATTGCCCTACCACGTTAAACTCAAATTAGACTGACTACATTTGTCACTGACACCCAGTAATCAGTCTCTTTCAAACAGTTTCTTTTTTGGCTGCCTCTTCAACAATGTGCAAGGTATATGGTACCAGCAGAGACACCAATCACAAAAAATAGTTAAACTTCTCAAGCTCTTCGTGACACTTCACATTCCCACTGGCGCATTGTTATGTTTCACCTTCACTGTGCTCATTATAGCGAGCCATGCATCACTGCTGAAAAAGGGCAGCGCCTCCTGTATTTTTCTGTGCCTGGGCGAAGGAGCGGAGAGCAATGGGAAGCGGCCGTCGGTGTTAGTGCGGCTTTTAGCCGCCACGCGCCGCCACCAAAGTAAATCTGCGGTCGCACCGTCGCTCACGGAAACACAGGATCGCAGCTGTTACATTGTTGAGTTTTCGGCTGCATTCGCGCTGTTTGTAGTGTAATCAAAACGTTTGTAAACAGAAATGGGGAAGCACTTGTCGCTCTTGGCAACAAGAAGTTTTTTGAAGGCATGTGTCTTTTGCGGCTGTTGCTGATCGAGCCGCTCGCGCGTCGTCTGCTGAGCCGACATGAGCGACATGAGCGCGGGCAAGTGATGCGCGGAAATTGTTCTTTGACCGGCATGTTCGCTTGCCTGCAAGTCGGTTTTTCAGTGTCTGAGAGTCGAGTTTTGAAAGCAGTGTTTGCCAGTAGGTAATACTGAAAGCTTCAGCGCTTCAAGGGCCCCGATGCATGCTAACGTCTACTGGTGTAGCAGACTACACGCAAGCCTTGAGTGCACGCGCTAACTAGCACGAAGTGTCGTTAGACTGCTTCCAAGGAGGTCCGTAATCTCACGTTCCCTTCGTAAATCTTTTGACGAGTACATTTGTTGCCACTGAGAGGAAGCAACAGCTGGTGCCAAAAAATGACGAAGTGTGTCGAGTGATTCCATCATTTCAGATCTTAAAGCAGTTTTATCGTGATAGTAGGAAAACAAACAAAAACAGCTCCTTCATCCACGCGCTTCTTGCAACACTGCCCGATGTTTGCGAACAGACGGTGTTCAAGTCTAAAGTCGTAGTGTTGACTTTTAACTTGAGCTGTGACAATGTACAGAGTAATTGTCCATTGTTTCACCGGCAGCACTTGTAGTGTCCATTGGCTCCGATTGCTCAGCTTCGGGACCTAATGTCAGCGTTGCACATGGCGGCGGTCGCGAGGCAGCGTTGCTACTGGTGCATGCTGACTGTTCGGTCACAGCGCGGTCACGTTTAGTGATACTTGCCATGCCATGCTTCGTCCAGTCGTTATAATTACCTTGGGGTGCAAATGTGACGGGTAGTCTGCAAAGACTGATGGTACTGCATCCTTCTTGAGCCACCGTCCTTTTCCTTCTATGAAGTCCTCTGGTTGAAAATGGCGGCTACATACTCTAGTGTAGTTCGAAGTTGTATTAGGCGACCAATTATCCCGCCTAATCGCTGCAAGCCACCGCTCCCGTACACCAGCGGCAGCTGGTATTTCATGGAACGAAAGCGCACCAGTGTTTTTCTTTCCGCTCGATTTGCACAACGGTACGCAACAATACGACATACCGAGGCATGCGGAGCACGTGGTTGCAAAACCTTGAAGTAAAAAATAAAACACGAATACAATCAAATTCGAATACAATTTTCGCACCGGCATCACGGCCACACAGACCGCATGCGCCATACGTGCCTGGGAAAGCCTGTGAGAAGTGCGAATTCAATTAAACTGGAATGTAAACACGCATTCGGGAGATTCGTAATGCACACGGCCGTTCAGCGCCAGCTTCCCGTGGATGGATGGATGCTATGAGCGTCCCCTTTAAAACGGGGCGGTGACATGTCTGCCACCAGGCTCGAAGAAAAAAAAAAAAAGAAAAAAAAAGCTTCCTTGTTTCATGTTGGCCTAATACCTTATCTACATTGATTAAATCTATGTTATTATACCAAAAATATAAATTCACGGTCAATCTCTCTGCCTCTTAAGGCAGAATGACCTTATTTTTCCCCCATTATTTATTTTTGTTCTTTATCTCTACTTTTCTGCCACCAATACTCTAACCGTCTCTTACTTATTTCTATCGCGGACGTGTTCAGCTTTCCATTGTTGTCCCTAAAACCCAAGGCTTCATGTAGACTCGTGCCCACACGTATACCTGGGTGAATATCGCCACATTCAATCAGTATATGTTCCATCGTTTCCTTAGTTCCCCCGCAGCATGTACATTGTTCTTCTTCGTTACTAAATCTCGCTTTATAACTACGCGTTCTAAGGCAGCCCGACCTTGCTTCAAACAGTAAAGCGCTTCCCCTTGAATTATCATAAAACCTTTCCCTCCTTATTTCGTTTTTTCCTTTTCGGTAGTTACTCAGAGCCGGCTTCTTTTCCATCGCTGTCATCCAATAAGTCCTCTCCGCCTCTCTGACCTTCCGCTTAATGCTCCTTGTTGCCATATCGCCCGCACTGCCAGCCGTATATTTACTGGTGAGCCTCCTAGTTCTTTTTTTCTCCACTGCGTGTCAACGCAGTGGAGAAAAAAAGAACTAGGAGGCTTTATTTCACCATGTTTGTCACCGACGTGACGGGACCCCGTAGTCTACTTGCACAGCGCCGCCACGCGGCAGCGGCGAGCGGCGGCGGAACGCGCGCTCGACGGCCTGAGGAGAGCGTTCGCCCAGGCACTGAAAAATGCAGGAGGCGCTGAAAAGGGCCTTGCAAGGTTGATGTCCACGCACTCATCCAGAACACCACAGTTCAGCAAATCTGGCTTTGTTTCCACATCTTCTTCAAGAATTTTACCACTGAGGGCACTGATAACACCAAAACAGTTGCGCTCAGAATATTAGGTGGTATCGTAATCGTCGGTGATTTTTTTCCCCTTTATTTCACCATGTTTGTCACCGACGTGACGGGACTCCGTCACACTATCTTGACATGTATCGGCAAATATTTGTCTCCGCGCTAGTCGCTTGACGGCCGGCCGCTCGCGAAAGCAAACTGCCGGTCAAACCACAACCGGACGACTCTGTTGCCGTCACGGCATGCGTTTTCAGACGTGGCGACGGCGTGGGTCTAAATGCCGGCACTCTTCGCTTGACGGCCGCTCGCGAAATGAAACTCGCAAATACCAGTGCGCTAACTGCCGGCGCTCGTCGCTTGACGGCCGGCCGCAAAAGCAAACTGCCGGTCAAACCAGAACCGGACAACTGTTGCCGTCACGGCGTGCGTTTTCAGATGTGGCGACGGCGTGGGTAAGTCAAACTACCGGCATATAAATGTTCTCTCACTAAATACCGGCACTCTTCGCTTGACGGCCGTTCGCGAAATGACACTCGGCAAATACCCGTGCCGGCAAAGCGCTTTTTGCCACAGGATGCCGGCATTAACCATGTGACTACAGCCGGCCAATGAGGAGACACTGCCGGCCAAGTTCCGCTCGCGCAATTCAGCCGTATGCCGGGCGAAGATCCACTCCCCAAATGTATAGATGCGGATCGAGCAAAATCGCCGTCCATTGTTTTCATGCGAGCATTATGCTAGTGTGGACTTGTCGTTGTGAGCAGTCGTTGTATCTTAAGAGGTAAGATGTCGCGCTGAGCTCGTAGACACGAGTTCAGTTATCGATCACGCCGATCGCATGTTCGTGAGGGCGAAATGTGAAAATACTCGTGCACCTACGATTACGTGGTCAAAAATAAAACCTGCAATTACATGAGGTGTCGTTGCTCTTCTTGCACTTATTATTTTCCACTTTCTGTGAAAAATAATATATTCACGCTAATTGTTACCCATCCGAGAAAACCAGTAATCCTTCTGTTAACTTTTTTTCCAGATGGCAGGAGCCATAACCATTCTAACATGGTGAATTAATGGCTGGACGACATGCGGGAGTGGGCTGTGAGAGCCTCTGACATAATTTTTTACCTATTGAATTCCGAGGCGAAGCATCGGCACGGTGTTTAGATCGCTGCGCTTGCCGTCCACAAAATGCGCTGACCATACACGTGATGACGTCGAGGGCACAAAACCTTTTCTATTGACTGCAGCAACCCACTGTCTTTTCCAATCGGCGTCAGCGGGGAACCGATGCAGCAAATGCACGTTGCATCCGCACTCCTCTTGCAACATGTGCGTGCCTAAGAGCTCTTTTCTTGCTGCGTTCCTCTTCTTCTGCCTATAACTGCAGCCGTAAAAAACGCAATGATAGACTGTTCTTAAACGACATTTCAATGTTCAATTAATAACACCAAAATAGCGCACACATTGAAGAGCCACTACACAACGTGAATGGTGAACTCTCTCCAGCAACAGCCCAAAGGAAGGAGGCGTTGCCCAGAAACCTGCTACTCACGTCACCAGGCGGCGAAAATCGGCTTGCGGCTCGCTGGTTTGAGGTTGCCGCTGGAAAGGTCTATTGAAAAAGCGTTGACACGCAGTGGAGAAAAAGAACTAGGAGGCTCACCAGTAAATATACGGCTAGCAGTGCGGGCGATATGGGAACAAGGAGCATTAACCTTGAAGGTCAGAGAGGCAGAGAGGACTTATTGGATGACAGCGATGGAAAAGAAGCCGGCTCTGAGTAACTACCGTAAGGGAAAAAACGAAATAAGGAGGGAAAGATTTTATGATAATTCAAGTGAAAGCACTTTGCTGTTTGAAGCAAGGTCGGGCTGCCTTGGAACGCGTATTTATAAAGCGAGATTCAGTAACGAAGAAGAACAACGTACATGCTGCGGGGGAACTGAGGAAATGATGGAACATGTACTGATTGAATGTGGCGATACTCACCCAGGTATACGTGTGGGCACGAGTCTACATGAAGCCTTGGGTTTTAGGGACAACAATGAAAAGCTGAACACGTCCGGGATAGAAATAAGTAAGAGACGGTTAGAGTATTGGTGGCAGAAAAGTGGAGATAAAGTAGAAAAATAAATAATGGGGAAAATTAAGGTCATTCTGCCTTAAGAGGCAGAGAGATGGACAGTGAATTTATATTTTTTGGTATAACATCGATTTAATCAATGTAGATAAGGTATTAAGCCAACTTGAAACAAGGAAGGTTTTTTTTTATTTTTTTTTTTCGCGCCTGGTGGCAGCCACCCTGTTGCTGGTGGCAGACATGTCACTGCCCCGTTATAAAGGGGACGCTCATAGCATCCATCCATCCATCGGTTACTCCGTATACCTCCCATAGGATGCCTTAATTCATGACGTCAGCGCTGGCAGCGCCAAAGGTCCCTTCATTACTATCCTGGCGGCTGGGATTCAGATACTCACACTGCAGAATGACGGCGCACACGGTATGCGTCGTCATGGCAACGCTAACACCAGCCGCGCCTCCTCTCCTAGCTCTCGCGCGCGCGCCGTTTTTTTTTTATTATTTTTGTTTTGTTTGCGTGCGCGGGCTCCCTCTCCCGCTGCTTTTAGGGGCGAAGCTCCTTAAGGCGGCACCCGTTCGTTCCTCGTATTCGTAGTCGTCGTTGTGCGTAACCAGTCTTACGCTTTGACATCCAAGGTGGTGCCGGTGGGAGATTTTTGCTGTGCGTTGTTGAACAATAAAAAATTGGCAGCGTGCGCGTTAACTAAAAGCCGAATTCTTCTGTCTCTCATTCCCCATTAGCAGCCATTGGCATGTTCCAGTAGGAAACGTTAGTAGAAGTAGAAGTGTAAGTGTTAGCTAAAAGCCGACTTCTTCTGTCTCTCATTCCCATTAGCAGCCATTGTTTACCTCCAAGGTAGTGCCTGGTGAGATTTCTCCTGTGCGTGATTAAACAATAAAAATTTTGTTCAAAACGCCGTTGATTGATGAAATAAGCCAACGAAAGACGCCAGATGTTTTGTAAAAGCAAAACGAAAGAACGCCAGATGTTTCTAAAGCAAAACGAAAAGACGCCAGCTGCTTAACGAAAGACGCCAGATGTTTTCTAAAGCAATGGTTTTCTAAACAATGAAAATTCACAGCGTACATGTAAAATTAAAGTGAGCTGCAAGTCGTCATAACTCATCGAACCTTTAGTATAAACCAGTGTTGTAGGCGTTGCTGTAAAAAAGTAACTAAATACTTTACTCGTTACACAATAAAAAAAGGGAACGCGTTACCGCCCTACGTCACGTACAAAAAAATGTAACGCGTTACTGTTACCGTTACCGAGAAAAATAACGCACGTTACTTCTGCCGTTACTCCGCAATCATAAATTTTAATCAATGTGTCTCTGCTGCAGGAACGCACAGTAAGAATATTTTAAATCTGAAATTCATGTTTCACATAACACTTCCTCCCCAAACAAGAAATATACCCAAAATGCTGATTTAACGAGTATTATTTGCACTGGCACATGGTGAAGCCAATTTCCTCAATGTGACATTATGCACAATATGAGATTCAATAATCAACGCTATTCGCAAAGAAAGCATCAGTGAACCCTCAAGAAATTTGCAATAATTTTGATGGCGTGTTTCTAAGCGAAATAGACGCGCAAATTTTGTAGTACCATACTAAAGAAATGCTTTGATGGGCAATTCACGGAAAAAAATATCTGTGCATAAACATTTTTTGTTTGCTATAACCTGTATAATTACCGCAAAAATTGGGAGCGTTTATGTGAGGGTGTTCAAGTTCAGCCTCGCTCGCTCAGGAGTTCAATAATCAGAAACTTCGCTGCAGTTGCAGATAGAAAGAAGCAAAATTTATTTTCAAAACAAAGTAATAAGCCTTATCAACTTTGTTGCGACTATAACAAAATGTCGCATATTTAGACATTTTTCAAAAACAGTTCCCTTCGCTCTGCAAGTTTCAAACAATTGTTGAATTGTGTTTATTCACAACAAGGTTGCGAGGATGACCAGGCAAAAAAGCTGCATTGAGCAGCTTGAGGGGAACATGGCCACCTCATACACTGTTATGAACCAGTGTGAGGTGTTATACACCTCATACACTGAATGTTACTTTAATCTTTGTTGCGCACACATTTCATACACAAAACGCCTTCTTTGTAACGGTAATATTTGTGTTTTACAACGTCGTGAAGTTTCGAGAACGACTGGTAATGAAATTGGTCCCTCCGTATAGAATATGTTCGATATTTTTACCTCGTAAATTATGCCCAGTTAATAAGAAAACAAAATTCCTTTTCGGGCTACTGAGTGGTACGTGCATAAAATATAAAATACTCAATCAAATCTAAAATATCCATTTTCAGATCCGTGTCGATCTCTCGTGGAATCACCCGTTTGAATTAAGCACGATTAGGAGACCAACTGCGGTTATGTCTGCCGTGTATCTACCTGTCACCGTGGTTAGCAGTAACTGCAGTTAGCTTAACCGCGGTTAAGGCTGTTCGTGTGCCAGCGGTATTAATGGGCTTTGGTTTAAGCAGATGAATGCCAACCAAGGTAGTGAGTAAAAAAATGTTTGTTTTTTTTTTTTCTTGCGTTACAAGAAAAAATTCGACGTTTCGCGTCCCACTCGCATTCCTTTTCAGGGTTTTCTTCCAGCCGTGGGGTCACGCCTATTCTCCACGATAAGACATACTCTCGATCGGCAGCGCACCTGTAGACCGGTTGCCGTTATCGGCTGTCGCATGGATGGGCCGGAGTCCACAAAAAGCCGCTTATGTCGACGACGCAGGAGTTGTCGAATTCGATGCGGTGGTCGTTCACCATGCTGCGCTCAGCGAGTGTACTCCTTTATCACTCGAACTTGTGGACGTCGTTTTTATGTTGTCGCAGCCTCTCGGTGAAGTTCCTGTTTTAAACCAGCCCTTGCCCTTTCTCTTTGGGAGGCCTATCTTTTGGGTACGAAAAGGCGCAGGTGCAAGCAATCCACCTGCTACAACGCACTTTCATGAGAAGCCTGTCCGTAGTTTCTTATGGCGAATTACGCGGCTTTCTTCGAGATTTGTGTGGCGCTGGCCCAACCCTCCCCACAGGGAGTCGGCGCGTCTTAAGAAATACTAAAGCGATTCCTCCCGCACTTTCTTGGTCAATGCCTGGCAGGCCGACAGAAGTCCAACGCTGCGACAAAAGAATTCGTCGGAAAAAGGCACCTACAGGATGAAAAAGTAACGAGCAACGTGACACCACGCGTTACCGAGAAATGTTAACGTAAGTACGTTACCCGATACAGTTCCTAAATTGTAACTAGTACGTTACTAAGTTACCGAAAAAAGTAACGCGTTACCAGTAACGCCGTTACTTGTAACGCGTTACCGCCGACACTGGTATAAACGCGCCCGATCTCACGTCGGTGATGATGTACTGTGCAGAATTCACGGAAGATTCACGGTTTACCGATGAACCTCCGCAGCTTCGCCCACTCATCATCATTCACTCCGTGGATATGCTGTGATATTTTTTTTTCTTATGACCCCTTCGTCCGCGTTCTGCGCCAGGTGCTTTTTTTTGCATCCGCTGCGCGTGCTGTGCCGCGCGTTCGTTGAGCGTTTGAATGTACGCAATTTGCAATCAGGCATTCTGCAAACACTGCAGTCGTGCAGCATGTGCCAGAACGCGAAAGAATGAATTGCACTCAGAACACGAAATATCTTTGGTCTCGTTTTATTGTCCTCGTTTCCAAAAATCAACATTTTGATCAAATATGGTGCGATACAGGCTCAGGAAAATAACAGAAGTGATTAACAGAAGATTAACATACACGTGTTTATGATCACTAAACAACACGAAAGCTCTCGGCAAAGTTAAAAACTTAAGGAACAGCGGAATAAAAAAAAGCAGAACATAGGGCACATAATTAAAAAATACAATTTTTATACTAAAAAAGTGCGGAAAAGCTTCTGATATTTGCGCACGATATTGCACAAAATTATCATAACTAACAAAATTGAACATTCATTGCAATGCGAAAACAATGACAGCAGTTGAAATACCTAAAAAGAATAATAATGTAAAGATCATTTTAAAGATGTCAAGATGAACTCCACATATAACACAACTAATATTGGCCGCACTTTATTGACTACATTTCCAAAAACGTCGATTTTCATATAACTAGTGATGACAAACGCGGAGAAAATAAACGGATGATATCGGGAGGTTCATGGCATCTCTTTTGAAATGCGCCGATTCTGCAATTCTCTAGCTTTTCTCTGGGTGCACTGATCAGCTGTGTGGCGTTCCGGAATACTTTAAAAAAAGCTTCCACCCTGAAGAAAAGGTACAAGTTCCAATCAGATAAACAGCGCCGTGGAATCGTACAAAAGTGAACTCGTTTGTTCGCCTCAGAGCAGCACAAGTTTTCATACATCTTTTTTCTTTTTTTTGATCAAATACCTACAGCGCCTTCATAGGCATTACAGTGGGGGGGATACATAAAGTACATAATACAAAAATACAGGATACATGCGTAAACAGAGAAACATGATCATAAATATGCTAGTACATCACAGCATGGTTATACCTATACAATAACATCATGGAGTGCCTTGACAAACCTAATGTGTCACAAACGTGGTTATAGGCGATGGCGAGTAATTAACCGGAGACTAATGCAAAGCACACACTCAATCACGCGGTTCTGCGAGAGTTGCGAACTTGTAACTATAGTTACGTCGCATGGGCTTCATGTCCGCTGCCTGTTCGTATAACGATTTCAACGCAGCATCGTGCCCTTTTCAAATCAGTCATTTTTGGAAACATTAACTGCAGCCCCACTGCAGAGAACAGCTACTTGGTATGGACGTGAATTCAAATTGACACAATTAAAACAGCGTCTCAAAGGCCACGCTCAACTGTCGTCCTTTTTGGGGCCGGTACATATATTCCGGGACTAGTTCTGGAAGTATTCGAGCAACAAAGCACTCCGCACGAACAGTGCGAGTGGTAAAACATCGCGTCGCACAAGCACACAGCGAGCGAGCACCATGAAACGGACGAGCGGCTAACGCACGCCTTACCAACGCCAGACACGAAACTTTCTAACGGATTTCAAAGTCGGCGGCGCCAGCTAGGCGGCGGAAAGCGCGCCTCCCGGAGGAGAGGGAGTTGATCCCGCCAGAGAGGGGGCTGACGAGAGTAGGGAGAAAGAGACGGAACGCAGATTTTAACTCTGATCCCGGTCCATGGATGGCGCCTCAATTCGTCATACCACTCACGTGGGTTTGAGTAAGTGAGTGAGTGATGAGTGAGTGAGTGAATAAACGTTTATTTGGTCCATCAATACGCGATTAATTGCGCACCCAGCTAGTCCCACGACGGGACCGACAAGTCTAGCCTGCCGGCCCGATCACGGGCGCGCTGGACGGCCAGGGTTTGGTCCTCATAGACGGGACTTCGTAGGAGCGCGTCCCACTCTTCCTTGGTGAACTTCGGGCCCAACGACCCGCACTCCCAGAGCATGTGAGATAAAGTAGCAGCCTTGCCACAGGCTGCGCAAGAACTCTTCGGGTAAATTTCCGGATATATGCTATTAAGAGACGCCGGATTTGGGTAGGAGTTAGTTTGCAGGAGTCTGGGCGTGACCGCCTGCGGCCTGCTTAGCTTGGACCCTCCTCTCTAAGTAAAAGAATTTAGTAATTTCATTGTGCGTGCTAGAGCGTCCCTGTGCCCGGGAGGAAAATCGCCTGATCCGAGGGCAGTGCGGTCGGTAAAGTCACGTGCAGCCTCGTGGGCAGACTCGTTGAGGTTAAGAGGAAGCCCTTCGATCGGCCCGACGTGGGCAGGGAACCAAGAGATGGCGTGTGTGGAGCTGTCACTGTTTTTGGAGCCTTTCAGAATTTCAACTACCTGCCGGGCAACCGGGCCTCTCTGCAATGCCCTGACGGTCTCTCCGACCGTCTTGCATGGCGAGTGCAATGGCCACTTGCTCGGCCACCTCAGGGTCCGTCGTCCGAATCGAGGCACAGTTGATGACTTTGCCCAGCGTGTCCACGACGGAAACCGCAAAAGCCTTGCCGTCTCGGTGCGCGGCGGCGTCCACGAAGCTTGCTTCAGCCTTGTCATTAGCGATTTGCTTAGGATCTTTGACGCTCTTGCCTTGCGACAACCTGCGTTGTGCACAGGATGGATATTGCGGGGCAGCGGGGCGACGACCACCTTCTCCCTTATTTCTCTGGGGATTTGGATGTTGCAAGCCAAGTTCTTGGTAGGGGCGAGTCCGATCTCCTCTAGAATCCGCCTGCCGGCCGGCGTGATGGACAGCCGAGTTAGCTGGGCCCGTTCCGGAGCCTCGGCAATTTCCTCCACGGTGTTGTGTATGCGGAGCCGGAGGTGGTCCTCGGTGTGCGTTCTGACGGGCAGCTTGAGTGCTCGCTTGACGATTTTTCTAATGAGGGCATCAGTTTGTCCCGCTCTGCTCTGAGCCAGTTGTGCATGGCCACCGTGTAGGTGAAGTGACACAGCACAAAGGCGTTGATGAGCCCAAGCAGGTTGTCCTCCTTGAGGACTTGACGTTTCTTCGTGACCCTTCGCACGAGGCGAAAAGCGTTATCGGTTTTTGCGATAATCTTGCGCAACGCAGTGCCGTTGCCCCACGCCATTCGGTGAACATACCCAGGACTCTGATGGTGTAGATCCTGGGTATCGGGTCGCCGCTCCGAGTGAACAGGTGAATGTCACCTTCGGAGACCGGCTTCCAGCCCTTGGGTCTGCCCCCTATTTCTTTCTGTAAAGTAGGAGGTCCGATTTGGTCGGGGAGCACCTTAGCCCGGTGGGTAGCAGGTATTGTTCCGTGACGTCTACGGTCTCTTGCATGGCACTTTCTACTTGCCCTTCACTACCGCCGGTGGACCAGATCGTGATGTCATCAGCGTAGATGGTGTGTTGATGCCTTCGACTTGAGCCAGCTACCTCGAGAGTCCGACCATGCAGATGCTGAAGGGAGTGAGCGAAATGACAGAGCCT